>NC_059336.1:24160555-24465462 GCF_018350155.1 Leopardus geoffroyi | reverse complement strand
TAAGTAAAATAAGCCAAACACAAAAGACCACATATTGTATATAATTCCATTTATGTGAAATGTCCAAAATAGGCAAATCTATAGAGATCGAACGCAGATTAGTGGTTGTCTAAAGCCGAGGTGGTTGGCGGGGTAGAGAATAGGAAATGACTGCTAATGAGTACAGGATTTCTTTTGGGAATGATAAAAATGTTCTAAAATCAGATTGTGGTGATGGTTGTACAACTCTGTGAATATACCAAAACCACCGAGCTGTATACTTTAAATGGGTGAATTTTAGGGGCACCTGGGTGGCTCAGTCAGTTACGTGGTCGACTTTAGCTCAGGTCAGGATCTCACGGTACGTGAGTTCGAGCCCCGCGTCGGGCTCTGGGCTGACAGCTCAGAGCCTGGAGCCTGCTTCAGATTCTGTGTCTCCCTCTCTCTCTGACCCTCCCCCATTCATGCTCTGTCTCTCTCTGTCTCAAAAATAAATAAACATTAAAAAAAATTTTTTTAAATAAAAAATAAAAAATGAACAATCATTTGGGAGATATATTTTTCATCTTTCTTTCTTTTTTTTTTTTAACGTTTATTTATTTTTGGGACAGAGAGAGACAGAGCATGAACGGGGGAGGGGCAGAGAGAGAGGGAGACACAGAATCAGAAACAGGCTCCTGGCTCTGAGCCATCAGCCCAGAGCCCGACGCGGGGCTCGAACTCACGGACCGCGAGATCGTGACCTGGCTGAAGTCGGACGCTTAACCGACTGCGCCACCCAGGCGCCCCGGGAGATATATTTTTCAAATGTAAATTTCCTAGCTCTGCCCTAGAAACTATGATTCACTAGGTCTGGGAAGGAACCCAGGAACCTGCACTTTTAATCTCTCCAGTTTATTCTGATATTGGTGGTTCAGGTGCCATATTTTGAAGAACATTACCCTGAAAGTGTAGGTATCCAGTTTCTTATGCAACAAAAAGATGAAAATAGTAATAATAGCTATCATTATTGAGTGCTTACTATGTGTTAAGCATTATTTTAAGTGCTTCACATGTTTTATCTCAGTATATATGTATATAACATATATGTATATATAGTATATACTATTATTTATTATATAGATTATATATTACTATATATTATATATATGATATATATTATATATTACTCTTATATATCAGCATATGTATTATATACTGTTACAACTACTATAATTTCCCTATCACCACCTGCGCATGAGGAAACTGAAGAACAAAGAAGTTTAGTAATTTGTTTAAGGTCACACAACTTGTAAACAGCATAACCAGGATCTGAATGTTAGGTCCAGACATTGCAGTTAAGCTGCTCTTCCTGAGAAAATGAGAGGAATTTGGGATGAGTTGGGTTAAGTTGTTTTGTAGCTGAGAAGAGAGGGTAGAGAACTGAAAGAAGGGAGATAATAAAGGAACAAGCAAGATGATTTCTGTCCTGAGAAACCAGAGATCCCAGATGATATGTGGGTTGCCCAGGAGGAAGAAATTGAGGCTCTAAGATATTAAGTAACCAGTTTTAGGCCATACACCTGGGTAATTGTTCCTTTAGCATTTATTGGACACCTACCTTTGCTGAGTCCTATGCTAGTCTGTAGAGATACAATCTATCCAGTACATTTCTTATATTCCAAACAGCAAACTGATTCTGGCCACCTTTAACATAAAGGAAGTTGACTAGGAGGTGGCACGGGAGTTCACAGGGCTAAAGGGAAGACTGAGTAAACCAGACTTGGAACAATCAGGGCCCAAATAAACAATACAGGGCCTGGGAAGCAGGAGGCACCTGCCACATCAACTAGGCACCGCCAGTGGAATGAGTGAACATTAACCAGTTTTTCATGGCCTTGTATCTTTTCTTTCAAGATCCAAAGTTCTTAGAAAGAGCATGAGATTGATTGAGATTAGGTCCCATGCCTGCCTCATGGCTGTGTGAAAACAGCAAGAGAAAAGGATTTGTGAGAAGTCAGATGATGAATTTACTATTTGTCTTAGGACAGCACACCCTGAAGGCAGCAGGGTGAAATCATATGAGTGAAGGCAAGGGGTGACTGGACACTGAATGGGAAGAAAAAGGCAAATATCCACTAATAACGGTGGTGAGAAAGATAGACACAGTCCCTCTCATATTGGAGTTTATAGTCTAACAGGGAGTCATACAAAATGGAAGTAATCAGACAAAATAATTAGAGTTTATGATTAGACCTGTGAGGGCAACAGACCAGGAGCAATGACAATGAATGACAGAGGACCTACTATTGACTAGATTGGGTAGTCAATGGAAGCCTGTTTGAGGAAGTGATATTTAAGCTGATACCTAAAGATTGAGAGGGAACCATGGATATAAAGAATTGGCAATGGTCAATGGGGTGTATGGGGAGGAAGGGATTGAGTTTGCAATGAGGGAGGCCAATGTGGGGTGAAATGAGCAAGAGGTGAGACTGGAGGAATTATCCTTGTCTTCAACTTTGAACCCACTTTAGCAATGGCCAAACAGACTTTGATAAAATTTACAATTCCTTGGATTATGCAAAGAGGAATTAACCCACACATAGACTTGCAAGATATGACCTGGATGAGAAAGAATGAACTCAAGAAAATCAGCAAAAGACACATAAGAATAGAGTGGGGGGAAGAAAACAGGGTTGTTATAAAAACAAAAGAAGAATTAAAGATACAGCATTGGCTTGATCTATGTGTAGCTTTTTCATCAAAAAACAAACTATATAAAAACTTAAAAATTAACAGTAACAACTCAATAAATAGGATGAGAGGAAGGCAATGGCATGTAGGGAAAAATCACTGAAGGCATCCTTAAGACTGATAAGGTAGGAAAGACCTGATCTAGTTCATGGTACAGATTAGGAAACTAAGTCTCAGAGAAACCAGGATTCTCCAGAAACCAGGATTCTCACCGTCTGTCTCCTATACTAGCTGCCTCTTTTTCCTGGGTTGGGTGTCTGGTGAGACCAAGTTAGGAGACCCACGCCAGCTCCCTCCTCAACCCTTGCACCCAAGTGTTGTAAGGGCCCAAAAGGAACCAGAAACCTGGCCTTACATAATGCCCTGAAGACAGATTTCTGGGACTCTGTGCCTCCAGCCCTCTCAATTTTCTTCCTGTCTCCTACCCACAAATGCTCACCATTGCAAAAGCCATTCTGTTAGGAAAACAAGACCAAGATATAAACTAGAACTACAACCTGAAAAGACTGGCTTCCTGTAGCTCAGCCTCCTGTCTCTGAACCCCTCTCCTCAGGAACCATACCCTCCACAAACTATGCATTCAGACCCCTCATGCCCTTCCCCCCAATACACACAGACTTCCCTGCTTTGGAAAAAGAGACAGGTACAGTGGGCTTTGCTTGTTGCTTCCTAGCATCCATTCCACCTTTCCCTTCCCTTTTCCAAATAGGACCCTGAATTCTCAGCTATGTAATTTGAGTGGGATTGACCTCAACTCATTTCCAGGAATGGGCCTAAATAGCTTAAACTAACCAACACACTCCAAATCCCTAGCCACAGTGATTAGTTCAGGAATAAGCATATGACCCAAATCAGGTCAACACAGCTAAAACCAAACCAAAACAAAACAAAACACCTCAATTCTGGAATTTTGGATTGAGCCATTTGGGGAAATGGGTCTTTTCTTTTCTGCTGGGTTTGAGTTTGGAAGCACCCAGACCTAGAAGCAGCTGGCAATTTATATGTACAAGACAAGATAAGGCAAGGCCAAGGCCAAAGCCTAATTCAACTGGTAAAGGTACAATGAGCCATGTTCAATGTAAGCAGTTTATTACTTACATACACAACAAGAATAAGCCAGCTCCCTGTGATCCTTGTACCCCACACCAAAAAGTATGACACTGAAACAAAAAGGGCTGGGCAATTGCAACGTGAGTTGTAGGCACCTTGTTGCTAAGGAGCCAATTCTAGGCTGCAGTTAACAGGTTTTCTATTCTGTAGCTCCATTCTTAGTAGGATGGGGTAGAAAGTCCCATTAGCTCCTCAGAACCTGGGAAGAAGTAAGAAAACTCTCATTACAGCTTCCCAGGGGAGATAGGGAGGCCCGGAGAACATGGCATCAGAGTCTTACAAGCCTCCCATCCTCTCATGTTCTCGGAGGGTCATGAGGCAGTCTGCCAAGACTCAGATTAAGTTTTTCAAACCTTTGCCCATGTGGCTTATATGAATGAATACGTGTAAGGTCACCAGGTGACAAGGTAGAGCCATTCCCCTACACTAGCATGTGGTCACAAAGAGACTCTGTCAAGAATTAAGCCAACTCCTAGGAAGTGTTTTGGAAAAATTAGAAAAGACTGGATCTTAGTTCCATTATTTGAGACACTGGATCAAACCTTGCCTGAGGGCAATTAGTGCCAAACATTTCAACCAAATTTCTTTTCTAGTTTAATCCCGTCTGAGTTGGGTCTTTAGCCACCTGCTACCAAAAGTTCCTAACCAATACAACAGGAGATGGAAATCAGCCTCTGGATTTCTTCCCTGGCTTTAATTACCATTTATATTTTGGTGATTCTCATATCTTTATTTCCAGCCCAGGTTTCACTTATTGATATTCAGACATGTGTATCAAACTAGACATTGACACTTTAAATTCCAAATATCTAAATTTTTTAATGTTTATTTATTTTTGAGGGGGGATGGGGAAGAGAGAGAGGGAGACATAGAATCTGAAGCAGGTTCCAGGCTCTGAGCTGTCAGCACAGAGTTGACATGAGGCTCTCAAAGCCATGAACTGTGAAATCATGACCTGAGCCGAAGTTGGACGCTTAACTGACTGAGTCACCCAGACACCCCTAAATTCCAAATATCTAAAACTGAGCTCATGATCTTCCTTTCAACAACTCACTCTTCCTCCTTAATTCCTTATCTCTGTGAATGGCACCACCAGTCTTTCAGTTGTTCAACTAAAAACCTGAGAATTAGCCTTGACCTCTCCCAATGGCCATCCTTGTACATAATCCACCTTCAAGCTTTGACCTAAAGATTAGTCAAATCAACCTACTCCTCTCCATCTTCACTGCCACTGCCCTGGTCTAAGCCACTAGCATTCCTCCCCTAGATGTCTACTATACTCTCCTAACAGGTCTCCTGTTGCCATTCTCCATCCTACAACCACTTTTTATGTTTGATACCCATTGGTTGAATGAATGAATGAATGAATGAATGAATGAATAAACGAACAAATGAGTATCATTAACCCTTCACCTAAAACCCTTCACTTAAAACTCTTCACTGGCTTTCCTTTGCACTTAGTTTAAGAATTGAAGTCCTTTAGGATGGCTCACAAGGGCCACTATGATCTACCCCCCCTACCTACCTCCCTTGACTCATCCCCCACTTTTGTGCCATATTTGCACCTGAGAAAATAAACTATGAATTGTCATTTCCTTGGTACATTCTACTGTGTACACCCCACTGGCTATCCAACAGCACTTGTCCTCACTTGGCAAAGTCCTACTTATCTTTCAAGGCACATTCTTCAAGTTTCCATCTCTATGAAGACTTTGGTTCCACCTGAGAGTTGGTTCTTTCTCCATACTCCCAAAGAAAGCACTAAGCAGCTGTCTCTAAACAGCACTTGGTAATCACTATCTGATAATTCTAGTATCTGAAGTTTTTGGCAGTCTGGTTCCTTGTGTCTACTGAATCTTGCTCATGGTGGATTGTTTCCTTGTGTATTTCATCAATTGTTTCCTTGTGGATTATTAAATAATGTTTGGAAGGGCTTTATACATAGGAATTCTGTATAGCCTGAAACGGGTGGAGGACATCCAGAGAAGATTTGCATTTGTTTCTCCTAGGCATCTGAGAGTTGGTTTGGGAGTACATCTCCTTTTGTGTGAATTTCTCAGCCTTGAAGTTTACCAGCCATTCAGGTGATATAAATTTGAACTCCAGACTCATCGAGGACAGGAGTGTGGTTTCAGATTCTCAGATCGTTTCTTTCCCGCACCCAAATGCCAGGTCAAGATGGACATATATCCTTTTTGTTTCCTTTGCTAGTAGTCAGAAGTTTGTTTTCTTCTAATCTATCACTGTGGGTATAGCTCTTCAAGGGTCTCAGTTCGAATCCCAAACTTCATGTAAACCCAAGTCTTCATCTCCCCCAAAATCTGTTAAAAACCCAAACTGTTGAAGGTTCAGTTGTGCATTTAAAGGATGTTTGAGGGCACCTGGGTGGCTTAGTCGACTAAGCTTTCAACTCTCTCTTTTCTTTTTTTTTTTTTTTTTAAAGATTGAGAGAGAGAGAGAGAGAGAGAGAGAGAGAGAGAGAATCTTAAGCAGGCTCCACACTCAGCATGGAGCCCGATGTGGGGTGAGATCCCATGATTCTCAAGCTCTGGGAGGGCAGGAAATGGGCAGTCAAGACACCGAGCCCAAGATCTGGCACCAAGCACATGCTCAGAACATTTGTTGATACCAAACTTCCATTCAGACACTTCTAGTGATGAGGAGCTCACTCTTTCCCAAAGTAGCCTTGCCTTTTCTTTGGAGAGGGCTATGTTACCTAGGTGACCATCTGCCTAATGGGGGACAGACTATCCCTAGCCTATGCTCCTCCTTCCCAACACTCAGCTTGTCCACTCACATTCTGCAGAGAGAGGCTCAGGGCCTAGATGATCCCAGTGATAACTGGGACTTTGAGCTTTGATTCTGGGTGAAACACATAGGCTGCTTCTAGATGTAAACCTAAAGCTTTCATGCACCATTGGTGGAAGTCTAACCTGGCACATTTTGGGAGAGCATTTTTTGAAATTTAAAATATAGGGGTCCCAGGGTGGCTCAGTTGGTTACACGTCCGACTTCGGTTCAGGTCATGACCTCACAGTTGGTGAGTTCGGTCCCCCTGTCGGGCTCTGTGCTGACAGCTCAGAGCCTGGAGCCTGCTTCACATTCTGTGTCTCCCTCTCTCTCTGCCCCTCCCCCACTCACACTCTGTTTCTCTCTCTCAAAAATAAATAAACATTATAAAAATTTAAAAAAAAAGAAATTTAAAATATGTATACCTCTCAGTCTTGTAAGTCATTTCTCTGAATCTATTCTATTCACACAAAAATAGTAATTGTAGTGTTGTTTGTGGCAGCAAAAAATTGAAAATTACCCAAATGTCCCTCAATAAACTATCTACAGTTAAATAGGCTATCTACAGCCACACAATGGGAAACTGGAAGGCAGTTTTTTTATGAGGTAGGTAGGTCTATGTGTCTATGTGTATTGACATAGGTAGAACTCAAGTCATATTGCTGAGTGGAAAATGTGAGTGTTCAGGACAGAGTATATAATATGATATATTTATGTAAAAACAAACTTATAAGCAGTAAAAATCGGTACATCCTAAAGCCTATTTGGTAATATCAATCAACATTTAAAATGCTATTTAAACTTTTCAAATAACCTCACCTGACTAATCCCCACTAATAAATGTTCATCTTATGAATAAATATGCAAAGTAATGGATGCAAATATTAATTGCAGCATTATTTGTAATAATAAAATATTGAGAACAACCTTTCTTTCCACAGGGGAATTGACACACATTGTGCATAAATACAATGGGATACTATGCATGTGTAAGAAAAAAGTGAGGCTACTAATAAGGAAAGGTCTGCAAAATACACTGTAAAGTGAAAAAAAAAAAACTAGGTGCAGAACAGTGTCTCTATTTGTGTGAAAAATACATATAAGTATATATGCACTGGATTTTAACTGCCTAGAATACCTCTGGAAGGAATAACAGGAAACTAGAATTAGTGTTTGCCTCCAGGGAGGAGACTGGATGGTGGGAACAGGGGAGGGAGGGGCACCTCGGTTTTACTATATTCCCTATTGAACCTTTGGAATTCTGAACTATGTCCCTGTAATTAAATAAATGAAAAAATGTAAAGCATAATTCTAAAACTAGAAGCAAAAGCATAACAAGCCCAATGAAACAAAACACTCCATACACACACACACACACACACACACACACACACACACACATACATATGTATATATATAGTAGAAAAAGGGAAGGAGAGGCACATGAGTGGCTCAATTGGTTGAGCATCTGACTCTTGATTTTGGCTCAGGTCATGATTCCGGGGTTGCGGGATCAAGCCCCACATCAGGATCTGCACTCAGCGTGGAGCTTGCTTAAGTGAGCCTGGGTAGCTCAGTCAATTAAGCATCTGACTCCTGGTTTCAACTCAGGTTGTGATCTCATGGTTTGTGGGTTCAAGCCCCACATCAAGCCCCACATCGAGCCCCGCATTGAGCTCCGTGCTGGCAGTGTGGAGCCTGCTTGGGATTTTCTCCCTTCCTTACTTGCTTGTGTGCTCTCTCTCTCTCAAAGTAAATAAATAAACTTAAGAAAAATATTCTCCTTCTCTCGCCTTCCCTCTGCCCCTCTCCCTTGCTTGCCTTCTCCCTCTGTCTAAAAAAAAAAAAAAAAAAAAAAAAAAGGAAAAGATACACTCCCAATCAGGGGCAGTGGTGGAAAGTCTCTTGAATTGGATGACGGATGGTCAAGGGACTTTATCTTGATTGTTTGAATTTTATACTTACAATGTTTTTAATTACAAAATCTGTTTGTTTCAATTTACATAAATTGTTGCATCATTTAAAATACATTTTAATTTTAAAAAGTAGAATTCAAATGGATAGAATTCAACTACCCCAAGGCAAAAGAGTGAGGCTGAAGCTGACTCTCCTTCTTCTGAGAGAAGGATTCATATCATGCCCTTTGTCCCACCTGCCCTCCCCCAAGGAATACCTTGGCTCAGAAAGAGGCTGAGCTACTCCCAGCATCATTCCAAAGAGCCTCTCCTGTCACCTCTCATGCACTTGACTCCCTGTTCCCAGAGTTCTGGGCTGAGAACCAGAGCCAATTAGCTATAGGGTCATATTTCCAGAGTCCCCGTCGATGTGAGGTTGAACAGGGCCAGCCTAGGAAAATTGGGACATCTGGCTCCCACCTTTTACCTCTCTGTTCATTCCCTTCAATGCCCTGCTGCCCTGTTCCCACCTCCCAGTCTGTGTTTCTCAGTCCATTCAGTGGAGAGTGCAGTGAAAAAACCCAATCAACCAGAAGTGTAGGGATTTAGTGTTCCTAATCTCTTAACTAGTTGTATTTTAGGAGGCATCTAAATAGGGAAATGCTTAACTGTGAGGGAGGAAGCTATAATGGTGGAATTTCCGGTACCAGTGAGGAAGGGATCCTAAGGTAAAAGGGCTTCCCTATCACTCTTGAGTCATGTTGGTTGTCAATGCCATATAGTGCTTAACAGCTAGATAGACTCTAGAGCCAGGCTAATAAGATTCATATCCCAGTCTATCACTTAGTAGCTGTCAAGCCTTGGGCAGATAATTCAAGCTCTCTGTGCCTCAGTTTCCAAGCCTACAAGACGGGGATAATAAGAGTAGCTCCCTTATGTGATTGTTCTGAAGCTGTAATGAAATATTACATGAAAACCATTGAGAATACCTCCTGGAACATAGAAAACAATCAATTAACATTAGCCATGGTTGTTATTACTTGTACAAATAATTTTTCTTTCTTAAGGACAGAACTGAAACACTTTGAAGACCTCTGCAGTAGAAAAATTAAATCTGTCAAGCTAATAAATCACTCTGATATAGAGCAAAGAGGTAGTAGTCAGTAGCTTTTTAATCCAACCTAAGTCAGGAATGATTTTGAGACAGAGGAAATTCTTGAACAAAAGCCTAAGGAAAATGATGTTATGATCAAAATCTGTGACAACTCCATTTCAAAGATGGAAAACATCTTATCTGAGGGTTATGAACTGCTAAACTTCCCCTTCTCAAATGAGTTGGTCAATGTTGGTTTTGTACATGTAGGTCAGTGGTAACATTGTACTTTCTTAAATAAATTGAGTAAGTATATTTCTATGTTGCTTCTTTTCCTTTTTTTCCTTTTTAAGCCAACTTTGCTGAGGTGTAATGAATTTTGACACCATGTAACCACTCCCACAGTCAAAATATAGAGCACTCCATCACTCCAGAAAATTCCTTTGCTCCCCTTTGTACTCAGTCGGTCCTTCCACCCATCACAGGCAGCTATTGACCTGCTCTCTGTCAGTATACGTACTCCTTTTGCCTGTTCTAGAAGTTCATACTAATGGTATCATATGATATGTACTCTTTAGCATCTGGTTTCTTCTGTTCAGCATCATATTTTGAGGTTCATCCATATTTTTACAGGTATTATAGTTCATTCCTTTTTATTGCTAAGTAGTCATCCATCATATGAATAATACTGCAATTCTGTTACCTTTATATACTAGAGTTTGAAAAAAAGGCTGACTGAGTTTGAACTCTTGGAGAAGAGAGTGAAGGGGTAAGAACTGGAAATGAAAGCGTCCGGTATCTTTCCTGTCCCTTTCACTCACTCATTCGATTATCGTGGGTAAGCCCTTCCCCCTCGTCCACACTTCAGTTTCCTCATCTGTAAACTTAGCACGCTAGATTATCTGTAAATAACCATTCCATGCAATCCCATTACAGGTAGAAGGGTTTCTTCTCCCACAAGAAGGTACATTTTAAAAAATGTGTATTTATTTATTTTGAGAGAGAGAACAGGTGCACGAGAGAGTGCGTGCATACACAAGTAGGGGGAGGGGTGGAGAGAGAGGGAGAGAGAATCTTAGGCAGGCTCCAAGCTCAGCTGGGAACCTGACTCAGAGCCTCAACGCAGGATCACAACTTGAGCCGAAATCAAGAGTCAGACATGTGACAGACTGAGCCACCCAGGCACCCCAGGAAGACACATTTCTTTTTAAGACCCATAAGTAAGGTCCTACCCCCGACAGAGACCCAGAGAATTCCTCTGGAAGACAAGGAGAATACAATCCATACAAAACGAGACAAGTAGATGGAAAACAAGCAGGAAGGCCCAGGTAAGTTCAGGAATTAATCAATAAATATTTACAACCTATTCAGGATCTCTATCCCTAGCTTTTCTACCCGAAGATCCCATTGGTAGACTCATGGCTTGAATCAAGGGAATCAGGCCAGGAGGGTTTTATGGAGTAGAAGGAGTTCTGAGGACCTCAGAGAGCAGGTCATGGTGAAGGGCTGAGGCTGTCATTCTGGGCCCAGAGGTTGGGTGAGTAGAAAATCAAGGGAAAGGGTGGTAGGAAGAGCTTGGTCAGAGAATGAGTCAGTATCTTTCAAAGATCCCATACTCCATAATCCAAATACTCCCATAAGCCAAATAAATCCCAGGGCCCCACATGGCCCAGGCTTAGCCTCCAATGTCACATTCAAGAACTGCCGTGTAAAGAATAAATTGTTGAAAACAAAGCAAATGATCAGCTACAGGGAACTGATTGGACAACTTCAGTCTATCCATACTATGATATAATGTAATACTATGTGGTTATTAACAAAGAATGAAGAAGTACTATGTACTATTAGGGTCTGATCTCCATGTTACATTGTTAAGTTAAAAAAAGCAAATTTCAGGGCATCTGGGTGGCTCAGTCGGTTGAGCGTCTGACTTCGGCTCAGGTCATGACCTCGCAGTTCGTGAGTTCAAGCGTCGCGTCAGGCTCTGTGCTGACAGCTCACAGCCTGGAGCCTGCTTCAGATTCTGCGTCTCCCTCTCTCTCTGCCCCTTCCCCGCTCATGCTCTGTCTCTCTCTGTCTCTCAAAAATGAATAAAACATTAAACATTTTTTTTTATAAAAAGCAAATTTCAGGGGTGCCTGGGTAGCTCAGTCGGTTAAGTGTCCAGCTTTGGCTCAAGTCATGATCTCACAGTTCATGAGTTTGAGCCTGCATTGGGCTCTGTGCTGACAGCTCAGACCTGGAGCCTGCTTCAGATTCTGTGTCTCCCTCTCTCTCTGCCCCTGCCCCACTCACACTCTGTCTGTCTCTCTCAAAAATAAATAAACATTAAAATAAATTTTTAAAAAAGCCAATTTCAGAACAGTATGCACAGCTCTCGTTTGTGTTCAAAATGGGGTGATCACATATACATATACGTACATACATATCCATATGTATAGGTAAAGAATATTTCCAACACTTCACACAAGAAGCTGGGTAACAGCAGTCACCCCTAAGGAGCAGAAGTTGATTGGAGGGTGCTGGGGTTAGAAATGAGAAGGAAACCTATATCCTTTTATTCTCTAGGCTTTTGAATTACGTGCATTTTAATCTATTCAGAAATGAATGAAAATGTATTAAATCCAAGAACAACAGTCCAGCTCCCGAAAGTAATTTTAAAATGGCTCTAGGCTTGTGGCCAGACAACCCCTCATGGCCAGGGCTGCTGCTTGTGCTTGGGTGGGGTGTGGTGCCCCCACCCCACCTCCCTCTTCCCCCACCCCCCCCCACCCCCCAGCACACACCCCCACCCCGGGTCAGGAAGATGGTGAAGTATTTCTGGGCCAGAGCTTGCTTGCTCCACAGTTCCTGGGACCAAGTATTGGCTGCCTTCTGGCAGCAGCACCCGAATCCCTATAGCAAACATGTCTTGACCGAAGACGGAGTGCACCAGGAGGTGGCCCCTGACCCAGTGTCTCCTGACCAAGACCAACAGGATGCCCTGCTGGGCAGAGCGACTGCTTCCTGCCAGTGTTGCTCCCTCGGTGTACATCCTGGAGGATTCTATTGTGGACCCACAGAACTAGACCATGACCACCTTCACCTGGAACATCAACCAGGCCCAGCTGCTGGTGGTGGAAGAACTATGTGTTTACTGTGTGAACTCTGATAACAGCGGCTGGACCAAAATCCGCTGGGAAGCCTGGGTCTCCTCCAGCTTATTTGGTGTCTCCAAAGCTGTCCACGAATTTGGCCTTGCCTGGTTCAAGAGCAATTGTGACCAAGACTAGGAAGGGCTTTGAATACATTTTGGCCAAGCTGCAAGGTGAGGCCCCTTCTGAACCCCTTGTTTTTTTTTTTTTTTTGTTTGTTTTTTTTTTTAAATTTTTTTTTTCAACGTTTATTTATTTTTGGGACAGAGAGAGACAGAGCATGAACGGGGGAGGGACAGAGAGAGAGGGAGACACAGAATCGGAAACAGGCTCCAGGCTCTGAGCCATCAGCCCAGAGCCTGATGCGGGGCTCGAACTCACGGACCGCGAGATCGTGACCTGGCTGAAGTCGGACGCTTAACCGACTGCGCCACCCAGGTGCCCCTGAACCCCTTGTTGAGACAGCCAAGGAAGCCAAGGAGAAGGCAAGGGGGACGGCACTGGCAGCTACAGAGGAGGCCAAGGACCTTGCCAGCAAGGCCGCCACCAAGCAGCAACAGCAGCAGCAGCAGTTTGTGTAGCTAGCCCAGACCCTGGTGTGGTAAGACACCTGACCACCCTGCTCAAATCCCTCCACATTTTCCCTCTTGTGCTTTATTATTAAAAGTCAGCCTCCAGCCCTTTCTATTGTCTGGGTGGTGGGTTGGGGATGGGAGTCCCGTTTGGCATTTACAGTGCACCAGGCCCGTTACCCATGTCTGAGTAGGGCCTGCTCATTCCCACATGAGGCAGTTGATGACGGGCACAGAGAGGTGCAGTGACTTGTCCAGGATCACAGACAGAATGCAGGTGCAATGGTAAAAAATGCTAGACTGTAAGCTCCATGAGGGCAGGGACCTTTGTTGCATTCTCTCACGTGTCCTAAGTACCTGGAACAATACCTAACACAAAACAGGCACTTTTTTGTTGACTTAAAAAAAATGACTCTAATATTTATTTATAATTCTTGAAAGACATCAAAGGGTCTGTAATCCAGGTCAACACTCTTCAGAATCTCCTGTGTTCTCATTAACCCTCTCAAGCCACATTGTTGCCTCTCAGTGCCCCTCACTCACCAAACTTGTCACTTTCCATCAAAAATTGTCCCCCGAGGCCCTTTCCCACAGCTTTGCTTTTCTTTTTCCTCCCCACCTTACCATTCAGTGTCTGTCATCCTGTTATCCTACTTTTGTGTCTCACACATACACACACACACACACACACACACACAAAGCAGTCAGACAAAATAAAACTCTCCTTAGAAAATCATGGGCAGAAGACAAGAAAGCAGACAAAGGAATTCCCCATTAATGCCCTCATTGTACAGAAACAGAGACCCACAGAGGGACAGAAAGTCACCCCAAATTACATAGCAAGTCAGAAACAGAGCCAAGACAAAGGTGCAGGGCTCCTGATTTGAAATCATATTCCAGGCCATTCAACCCATTTGTCCCACGCAAGCTTCTACTCATCCTTCAAAGTGTACCTCAGATGCCCTGTCTTCCCTGAAGCCTTCCTTGAATCTCCCTCTCTCTTTTTTTTTTTTTTTTTGGATTCCCCTAGCATCTTGTCTTACCCACTGTCGTAGCCCCTATCTCCCTGTTTTATAATGTCTCTGATTATATTTCTGCTTACACTGAAAGAGATTCTCAAGTATAGAAAAGGCATCTGTCTCCCAGAGAGTAACTAGTCATTACTGAGTGTGATGAATTGAAAGTGTATAATGCTCTAAGAGACAGGCAGACAATATGTTTTGGGGGCTGTGAGAAGGGAGAAGTTATTTCTTCCCAAAGAGATCTTGGACAGCTTCCTGGAAGAAGTGCCTTTTGGCTGATATATACCTAGAGTTGCATCCCACATATTGAAGTTACTTAATTTCAAGTATATGACTTTGGCAAAAGAAAAAAAGATAGAAAAAAATGAGGTTTTCCCATTTGTGACACTATTATGAGTTTTACAAAAATATTTGCACGAAGACAAAATGTACTAGTTGGGGGCACCTGGATGGCTCAGTTGGTTAAGCATCTGACTTCAGTTCAGGTCATGATCTTGCAGTTTGTGAGTTTGAGCCCCACACTGGGCTCTACACTGACAGTGAAGAGCCTGCTTGGTATTCTCTCTCTTTCCCTCTCTCTTTGGCCCTCCCCCACTTGCTCTCTCTCTCTCTCTCTCTCTCTCTCTTTCTCTCTCTCTCTCTGTTTCTCTCTCTCAAAATAATAAATAAACTTTAAAAATACCTTTACAAAAAAGACAAAATGTACTCGAGTAAGATTAGTAACTCATGCTGCCTCTTGATTTTCATGCAAAAAACTTTTTGAACACATGTGTAGAAGTCTTCTATAGTTGTGTTACAAACTTCCACTAACTTAGGGGCTCAAGACAGCACTTACTTATTAGCTACAGTTTTATTAGTCAGAAGTCCAGGCACAGCTCATTTGGGTTCTCTGCTCAGGGACCCACAGGGTGAAATTGAGGTGTTGACCACCGTGTCCTCATCTGAAGACTCAAATAGGGAAACTTTTTCTTCCAGGCTCCCTCAGGTTGTTGGCAGAATTCATTTCCTTGCAGCCATATTATTAAGATCCTTATTTTATTGCTATCTGTTATCTGGGGGCTGCTCTCAGCTTCTAGAGGCTCCTCTTGGGTCCTTGCCATGTGGCCCTCTCCAAAACATGGCAGTTTGCTCCTCCAAGGCCAACATGGGAGTGCTGCTTGAGAAAATGATTTTATGTTAGGTAAAGATACTGTAAAATTTTCACACATAGGCTTTATAATTTTTACACTATTTATTATTATATGTGCACAGATGTACATCCAATATTTCTATACACTGCTATATATACAGAAACATGATCTTGGGCCTCAGCAGTCTGAGACTCAATTTCCTCATCTGTAAAACGGGGATAGAAACGCTGTCCATCCTGGAGTGTGACAGGCATACAGTAAATGCTCAATAAATATAAGCTGCCAATTACATTAATAAAGAATAAAGAGGGTCTAGACACATGGAGATTAGGTAGGGGGAGAGGGACGGGCCCCCTAGGAAGAGGAAACTGCGAGAGCAAAATCCTGGAAGCAGAAAAACTGGTGGTAGCTTGGAGTGTGATCATTTGCATGGTGTGTGTGTGTGTGTATGTGTGTGTTGACGGAGAAGGCCAAATGAGTGGGTGAGGGCAGCTTCACTCACCCCTCGAGTCAGTACTTACTGAATGTTTACTGTGTACCAAGTACCGTGAGAGCATGCCTGGTCTGCCGTGTGAATTGCAGCCTAGAGATGGTAGGGAGCCAAGGAGGAGCTATGAGCAGAAAAGGGCGGTGGTCTGAGCTGCAGGGAGCCCATCTGCTCCTAGAAGAGTGGCTGCCTCAGCAGGGGGGAACCTCATTGTCTACTTTCTCCTTCCCAGCCTCAAAGCTGGCGGGATGCCACCATTTCCTTTCAAAAGTTCTAAATGTGGGAATTCATGCAGGGCATTCACACCACAGCAGCTCACTTGGGTAATTGTCTACACTCAAACATACCCAAGGAACTCCAAAGTCACCACCCCAACCTCAAATCATGGGCAGGTGGACTAAAACCAAGCCAGGCATTTCACTTCCTGTCACCTGCCTCCTCTTCCTGAAATGAATCCTGTCCTGACTATTCCTTCCTCCAGGGAGGACAAACAGACACAAAGGATGCCTGAAGGTTGGGACTGGAGATACCGTTTAGGAAGCATGAGGCCAGCCACTTTGCAGATGGGAAAACTGACAAAGAAAGTGATTTACCCAGGAACCCAGGCAGTGAGCCCAGGATAGAACCAGGACTGAAATTTGGATTTACTGACAATCAGGCCAAGGTGTTCACACACACACACACACACACACACACACACACACACACCATCCTCAATTTAAACACCTCTGAGTTGGACAACAAACCTATCTGAATAGAAATTCTGGATATATGGCTCCTGGTTAAGGTATAGAACATTTGGTTTGGGAGGAGTTTGGGGATTATGTCTGCCCTAGTTGGCTTTACCAATTAAATTTTTTCCCGTCTCTGTCCCAGTTTCTTGTACCAGTAAAATGGAAAGAAAATTATTATCTACATAGAGGGTTGTTGTGAAGATTAAATTAATTATTGACATGGGTAAGGACTTAGAATAGTACCTGGCACATAGAAATCCCAATAGTATCATAATTAATCTTCTCATTTAACTGTAGTTCTGGGACTAGTGGAGGGCAGGGAAGGGCTATGCTTCTGAGTGATCAGGACTCCTGATTTTGACTCAGATTCCAAGCTACCCTGTGGTCTTTGTCTCAGCCTTGCTGTCTATCTGAGAGGGGAAAGGGAGAAGGGGTGAATGGTGAGGCAGTTCTCCAGCGGGCTCATATCTTCAAGTACACACAAGGTCTGTGAAAGACACACCCAGGCTGACACATCTGACACATCTTTGTCCTTTGAAGTGGGGGGCCCCAAGCCATTGGTGAGGCCCCAGGGTTTGGTGAGGGCAAGCCTCAGGCCCAGACAGGAATAGAAGGATGGCCTCTTGACCTCCAATCCTGGAGCCCATAAAACTGGGAAGGGGCTTATATCTGAGCAGGGATTGGATGGGTATGGGCATCTGTTAACTCCGTGGGTGTGAGTTCATGTGCATGTGTGTATGTTCGTACACGGATGCCTCCATGTGTGTGTGAAGACATCCATGTCTATCCAGCAATGGCAGTCTCTAATTGGAAATAAGTCTCCAGGATTACCCCCAGCATGGTGCCCACTGCCTCTTTTTACAACCTTCAGGTCCAGACCAGGGTCCCAGAATACTAACCTCCCCCACTCCTTTGCCACCAGGTTCAATAGATAGCTCTGCTGGTCCACAATTCTAAGCAGGTAACTTGACCTCTCTGTGCCTGTGTGCCTCAGTTTCTCCACCTGTAAGATGAGGAGTTTGGATGAATTAAGATCTGAGGTGTCCTCCAACCCTGATAATAAATCTACAGTGCAGAGGGATGGGTCCTAGGGGTTTCAGGAGAGGATACCGCTACTTCCATGGGTACCTCTGTTTCTACAGAGAAATGGAAGACTGGGATCTGCCCTAGTAGCCTGTACATGGGGTTCAGCCAAAGCTGGGAGCAGAATCTAGCTCATCAGAGTGTATGCCAGAGGCCCCTTCCCTGGGCTTGAGAAATGAAAATCCCGTGCCCAACAGAATGCTCCCTACACCAGGGTCCAGGATCCAGGTGAAGATTCCTATACCAGCCACCCTTCTTGAGCTGTAAATGCTGAGCTTTTGATTGGAGTCTACTCTGCCAGTCCCAGCATAGGCTGGGTGGGGGTAGTATATGGACAGAGATTACGCCCTTGGGATGCCAACCATCCATTTAGGAACACACACACACACACACACACACACACACACACACACACATTTAGTCATCACTACCTCTTGTTTATTGAATAAATGACTGTCCATCAAAGTAGCTCTGGACACATGGGTGGGGAAGGCTACCTGGAGGAAGAAGGTGTGAGTAGAGTCCTGAAGACAGAAAATATATGCATTCACAAAGGCCTGAAGAGGGCATTCCCTCAAGAGGGAAACAGCTTGAGCAATACCACAACTGTGGGAGAGTGTTAAGGAGACAGGAATTTGACATTAGCATAAGCTGCATACAGGAGAAATGGGGATGAAGCCGGAGAGAGCTAGGACTGTTTCATGGAAGGCTGAACAAATTAACAAATGCTGTGTTAAGGGGTGTGATACGTTGGGAGCCACAGAAGTTTTTAGAAGAGGCAAATGGTGTGATGAGAGAGGAGTATTAGGGATTATTTCGTTTAAGTCAGCAAGGAGGTCAAGAGAGGATATGAAGTTAGCAGGAAGTAGATGCAAAGAGCAGAGGTTCGGGGTTGCACAGAATGACACTTTGGGGACACCACTCCAAGGGCCAAAACACTGCTGCTCCTCCCCCCAGAAGCTTCTGGGTTTTATTTCCTGGCTCCTCCTAGTTGCTAGGGCTGAGGAGTCCCTCTGGAGTTTCAGACTAGGCTGGGGCAGGATTTTATCAGTAGAGCATGAAGCTCTGGCCTAGCTCACTCCCTGCCTCCTGTTGGGCCAGATGGGCAGCTCTCAGACCCACCCCCACCAGCCCTGCTCTACTGAGAGAGGACCCAGAACCTCCAGCCCTGGAGGTTCAGAGGATGTGTATTTGTGGTCTCACCTCAGGTATTTCCCAGGCCATTGGGAGAGACAGGGTCTAGAACATGGGTTTGGTAGAATCCTGAGGGTAGAGAATTTGAAAGAATCTCTAGATGCTTGGACATGATAATTTGACAGAAAAAAAAATTGAGGCCCACAGAGGTAACATGACTTCCTTGAGGCCACACAGCAAGTTTGAAGCAGTCAGGACTAGGCCTAGGTTTCCCTGGGGAGGCTGAAGCACTCTGGGGTTTGGACAATCTGATGCATGTGGAGAGTGAAGAGGGTTGGGGCCAGGAACTATGGTTTCAGATCCTGGTTCTGCTATTTACCATAGCTTCGCAACCTGTAGGAAGTCAGGCTGAGTCTGTGTCCTCAAATGGAAAATGGGGAGAATACTCACCTTTTGGGGTTGTTGTGAAAATCAAAACACATATAAAGTGTTATAGAGTACAATTGGTGCCTGGCACTCAGTGTTTAGTAAATGTCAGTTAGTGGTCTGGCAGTGGCAATACTAGGTACTCAATAAATGTTTGTTGAATGCATAATTGAAAATTAATCCACATACTAACAGTGAGATTTGCGAGCCTGTAAATTCCCCTGTGTGTAAATCAGACCTAATAATCCTTGTCCTGTCAGCCCTGGTAGCAATGTGGATTAAATAAAGCATAAATGTTCCAGTACAGAGCCATCTCCAGATGGGCTATTCAGTCCAGGGCAATTCCTCTTCAAGTCCCATTCTGAAAAACTTCCCGTCAATCGAGCCAATTCCTCTACATTCCTGGGTGCTCCCCTGGAACCAGGGAAAGGGATGTCCCTTACCTCCCAAGCCTGCCAGGCTGAGGAAAAATAGAGCGGGGAAAGCAGAGAATGTGAAGGGGTGAGGTGAGAGAAGAGGGAAGGTTGATGGGAAGAATGGACGTGCACGGACGTGGAGTTGAGAAAAGAGTACGGATTAGGGGACTTGGAGAGAGGATCCCTGTGGAAGGATATGGGGGACAGTGGGCTAGGTGAGGGCTCTAGGGCATATCCAGGAAATGCAGAAGATAGGGATCTCGTAGGGAGTGGGGACCGTCCTCATTAAGAGGTCTGTAGGTCTCCCTTGGAGCTAGGGGTCAAAGAACTCAGCAGTGGCCTCTCTGGGAGGCCCCCCGAGGCTGGGAGTCTGGAAGGAGCCACTATCCAGCGGATCGTGGAGGGGGTGGGGAGGGGGGATCCGAAGCTTGCGATTGGCCACCGCTCCGCCGGCCGGTGACGCTAGGCGGGCGGGCTCCTTTGTGACGTCACAATCAGCTGTTTGAACGTTCCAATTTGTGCGGTGAGCCCAGCAGCGGCTGCACAGTCTCAAAGCCCCGCAGGCGAGCGCAGCAGCCGCGAGCTTCCAAGCCGGAGCCCGGCCGCCTCCCAGTCCAGCCCCGCGATGCAGCCCGGCCTGTGATCAGCGCCAACGCCCGGACGCTCCGCCGCGCAACTACCTCAGAGCCCACCGCCCGCCGTACCTCCCCCTCCCCAAGGTGAGTCCAGACCGGCTTCGGCCCAGGGGGTCCCGCGTCTCTGGACACGCCCCGAGCTCCCGGCTCCCGGGTCTTTGTCTCCGCCGGCGGTGGCCGGGCTGCATTCCCGTCTCCCGATTGGTTGCCGCACGCTGGTAGACCATGACGTCTCTCTATTTGCATATGACATTGAGACGTCACCAAGGCCGGCACCGCCCCCCCGGCTCGGGTCGCCTGTCCTCCCGTGACCCGGTAAGCGCTGTGTCGGGGCTTGGCTCACGGGTGAGGAACGCTGAAAGGCAGCAGGCCCGGAAGGGCCTCGGCAGTTTCCTGGGCTAACCCAGGTGCTGTAGTCAGGCCTGTGATCCCCTACTTAGGTCCGGGCGGCGCTGCTGGCTGTAGGTTGGAGTTAGAGGCAGCCCAGAGCTCCACTTCTAGGTCGTTGGGGGGCAGCGCCAGATGGCGGAATACCCTCTCTCCAGCTCCAAGCTCTGCACCCCCGGGACTACCAAACCGGAGCCTGATCTTCCTAATCGCTGTTGTGTGCAGCGCTTTAGAGGATGTCACTCCCAACCCCCAAACAAGGGGTCTTGTACTCCATTTCACCGAAGAGGAAACTGAAGCACAGAGGGGGGAAATTGTTTACTCCAGGTCATGAAGCTAATTAGAGTCATACCTATTGAGTGAATGATAGATGCATTAGCCATGGCACATGCCTAGTAGGAACTCAATACAAGTAACAAGTTACACATCCTCCTAACACTAGGGACTCCTCCACCTTGGGCTCATTGCCATCCAAATTTTATGGAGCTCTTAGGTCCCCTCATTCCTGGATCTTTTTCCAGGAGGCCTCTGGAGACCTGGTCCCCTTTTGTGGCTCTGACCCTCACTCTGAACCTTGGAGACCCAGAGCCCAATAAAATTGCTGCATCAAAATTTCTGACCACAGAAAGGTGAGTCATTGGCTGCCTCAGGGTGTCTCTGGGGCTGATGTTGGGGTAGGATGGAGGGTGAGAGTTCCCTGCTTGGCCCTTTATTACCTCCCCAACCCTTAGCATTGTCAGCTGAGAAGGACATGACCTGGCCTAGTGCTGGTGATTACTAGGCTTGTGCCCCCTTCTCTGCTTACAGAGAGGGCCAGGAGAAGGGAGTAGGAGAAGGAGAGTTCTGGCTTTCCAAGTGGATGGGCCCAGAGACTGGGCCAAGAGTCCCATCCCAGCCTGGGCTTTGCTAAAGGATGGGTGGGGTAGAAGTGGCTTGGGGCTCAAGAGCTATTCTGGGCACAGCTGCTGTAGTTATTAAAGGGAATGGTTCTCCCTGGAGCAGAACTGGGAATGTGAGAACCAGGAAGCTGGCAAAGCTGGGAAAGCAAATCTGGGAGGCTCCCCCAGTGGTCATGAGAGGGGGCGGGCACTGGCTGGCTGGTGCTGCTGTCACTCCTGGCTCTGTCACTTATTTGCTGTGTGACTTCAGGCAGGGAGCTTCCCACTGAACCTCTTTTACCTTAATTTGTCTATAATTTGAGGAGACCCCCAATGGGTTCTGGTACACACTGGGTGCTCTGGTAAATGCATGATGAATCTTGGTGTTAGGAACTCTAAACCCTTTTATAGCTGGGCAGAGGGGTTTTGAGGTGAGCAGTAACTTGAAAAGTTCTGACTCCTCTCTGACCTCCCTATCTCCCCTGCCTCATTATATTTTTGGGTGATTGTTTGCTGAGGCCTTCCTATGTATACTCTGGGCTGAATGTTTAGTGTCCTGGGACTAGACCTGCCTGGCCACCATCTAGTGTGTGTCTTTGGATAGACTGATTTCCTCTGATTCTCAGGTTGTAAAATGGGCCAGGTGAATATGATGGTCCTCACCAAGGCTCCAACCTTCTCTTCCTTCAGGAGGGGCCAAACTTTCAGGATTTTTGGTAACTGAATCACTGACTCCCTATGGCCGACAGACAGGTTGGGATATGTGGCTTGTATCAGGCAGACACTAGTTGGGGGTGCCCAACCTTTTATTATAATCTCTGTAGATTTCCCACCAGAGAAGCCAGCACCCAGGGAATACTTCTGTCTGGAGCCCACTGTGGGTTTGCAAATGTGGAAATACTCTGTTTATGGAGGTTGGATGATTCTGTGGCAAATGTGAAAACATATCCCAGAAATGGGAGGGATAGCAACAAGCATAGAAATAACTCAGGTGGGTTAGCAGTAAGTGTAGACTGCCTCCAGGGAATAGAAAAGTAGACATGCCCCCAGGGAGTTCTACAGGAAATGTGGAAACATCCCTAGAGGAAGGTGACAAGTGTCTCAGTAGCAAAATGGTTGACCATCTTCAGGGGATAGGTGAGGAGGCTCAAGCTTTGGGACATCCAGGGGACTCCTAGCCAGGCCTAGTCCTAAGGCAGGCTGAAGTGGGGAGAAGGGCAGGTCTATAGCCACCTCCTTGACATCTCTATTCCTGGAGCAGGGGATCTCCTTTCTTATTTTCATCCAGGGAAGGGCTGATTGAGGGGTTGGGTCCTGGTCCTACCCTATTGCTCATCCTTAAGGGCTCCTGGGGTTTGATAGGCCCTCCCTTCATCATTACCTCCCACTGACCTGCTGTCTCTCTGAGGCCAGGCAACCTGATCTTCCTCCTAGCCAGGAATGCTGCCCTTGAGCAGGAGCTTAGGTATAGGGGGTGAGAAGGGGGGGGGGAGGGCCCATGGGAATAGGATCTTAGAACCTCATCTGACAGACACAGATGAGAGCTGTGCAATCACATGGTAGCGGTTCTGTGGGATTTCTGCTAGCCAGTACTTTACAAGCCACACAGGCTCAAGTAGCGGTTCCTAATCTGGGGGGTCAAGGAGTAATGTTAGGAAATCATGATGAAAACTTCTTCCCAGAAAAATACCCAGGTCACCAAGTTAAAACTGTCTAATCCAGAGAGATACCCAGCAAAGGCAATGGAGTATAGTGATTGGGGGTGCTGACTCTGGAATCTGACTGTATGGGTTTAAATCCAACTTCTGTGTCTTATTAGCTGTGAGACTTTGCACAAGTTACATTACCTCTCTGAGCCGCAGTTTCTTTACCTGTAAAAGAGGGATAATAATTAGACCCACTTCCTAGAGTTGTTGTGAGAAGTACCTGTGGTAATATAGGTAAAGTGCTTAGCACAGTACCTAGCACATGAATGTTAGCTGTATTATGATAATAAGTAATCACAATATCAGACAGTTTCTTCCTTGCTTGGAGAACTGCTATTTACCCTTCAAGGTTCAGCGTGGATGTCCAACCCTCTGGAGACCTTTCCTGATAGAGTCTAGTCATATATATCACTCCTTCCACGCCCCTAGAGCATGCAAGAATGTTAATAATTAACTAGTTGATTCTTTTACTGACCGCTTACTCTGTGCCCTGGTACGGCTCTAAGCACTTTGTGTTTAGCTCATTTAATTCTCATTAGAGCCCAGAGGAGGATACTATTATTAGCTCGTGTAATTCTTATAAGGGCCCAGAGGAAGGTACTATTATCACTGGCATTTGATAGATGAGAAAACTAAAGCACAGATGAGTTAAATAACTTCCTAAGGTCACGCAGAAAATAGAGAAGCATGAAAGCAGGTGGACTTACCAGGACACGCACACACCGCAGAGCTTCCCCACACATCCCTTAGAGAGTACTCTCACTATGCTCTGAGGGCTGGGGGTGATATCCCTAGCCGGGAGTCGGGTGGGCGCTGTGACTCCTCTCTGCACCTCCCAGGTATCTGCACTGCCGCTGGGCGCCCCCCTGAGACCGTTTCACTCTCCCACCATGTTCCAGCGCCTCACCAGCCTCTTCTTCAGTACTCCCCCGCCCCCCGAGGACCCCGGATGCCCCAGAGCCTTCGTCTCCGAGGAGGATGAAGTGGACGGCTGGCTCATCATTGATCTGCCGGGTGAGGCCTGAATCGGGGGCCAGGACTCTGATTCCTGGGCCTGTGATGGGCAGGTGGCCGAGCTGCGGAGGGGAAGGGAGCTACTAGGGGATTGAGAAGCTCGCCTGGCTTCCTGGGCAAACTGGGGCTGAGGCAGTGACTGTGAAGGCAGGGTAACAGGGCCCCATCCCATGCAAAGCCCGGGCCATCTCCTGGCAGCTCAGCGTTGGGGCCCACACCTCATGTGCCCTAGGGCAGCTGGTCGAGATTCCTGGCCCGTGGGTGCCCCGTGGGCGCGGCAGGCAGGGCTGCGGGTCTGACTAACGATGCCCTTTCTCTCCCCGCCCCACTGTGTCCGGTGTGTGTGTGTGTCCCTCCCCGCTGCGCCCCCTCCTCCGCATGGCTACCCCTCCCGCGCCCCGTAGACAGCTACGCGGCTCCACCCAGCCCCGGGGCCGCTCCTGCTCCCGC
The DNA here is from genome assembly GCF_018350155.1 of Leopardus geoffroyi. Taxonomy (NCBI): domain Eukaryota; kingdom Metazoa; phylum Chordata; class Mammalia; order Carnivora; family Felidae; genus Leopardus; species Leopardus geoffroyi. The sequence goes on along the minus strand of NC_059336.1, from coordinate 24,440,654 downwards.
AGGCCGCCCTCCGCCCGCGCCCTCCTTGATGGACGAGAGCTGGTTTGTTACCCCTCCCGCCTGTTTTACTGCAGAGGGGCCCGGACTCGGGCCCGCCCGCCTCCAGAGCAACCCCCTGGAGGACCTCCTCATTGAACATCCCAGCATGTCCGTTTACGTCACCGGCAGCACCATAGTGCTGGAGCCTGGGCCCCCTTCCCCGCATCCCGACGCTGCCCTGCCTGACGGCGACCTTAGCGAAGGGTGAGCGGGCCGGGGACGTAGCCTGGAGACCTAGAGAAGCGTGTCTGGGAGGCAAGGGTCCAGGCCGGGAGGCTGGGGGAAGCGCGCCCAGGAGCCCGCCCTGCGTCGAAGGCGGGGCCTTTAGAGGCGTGTCTTCGTGGCAAAGAGCCGGGACGAGGCTAGGGGAGGGCCTGAGGGTAAAGGGGCGGAGCTTTAAGAGAGGGAGAGGCCTGGCTTGTTGGCCCCGACCGGGCTGGGGAGAGACGGAGCTCCGAGGCTTCGGGCGGGTTTGGCGGAGGAGCGAGGCCGGAGCGCCGGAGGGGTGGGGTTTCCAGAGGCTAGCTCGGAAGGTAAGGACCGAATTGGAGGTGGGAGCCGAGCCTTCCCTGGAGTCCGGTGTAATCGTCACAGGGGTTAGAACTGAGGAGGCGTCTCCAGGCTGGCTCGGAGGAAGGGCTGGGGCCCACAAGAAGGGCACCGGGCGCCCTGCTAAGAGCAGAGACAGCATTGCGCTGGAGCGAGGGTGCGGGGACTGGGTGGGCGGTGCCAGCGCGCCTCTCCGCCCCGGGACCTGTCCGGCCCCGACCGAGCCCTGCTCTGTCCCCGCAGGGAGTTGGCGCCCGCCCATCGCGAGCCCCGGGCCCTGCACCACGCCGCCGCCCCTCTGCCGGCGCGGGCTGCACTGCTAGAGAAGGCGGGCCAGGCGCGGCGGGTACAGCGGGCCCGGCAGCGCGCCGAGCGCCACGCGCTGAGCGCCAAGGTGGTGCAACGGCAGAACCGCGCCCGCGAGAGCCGTTCGCGCCGGCCCAAGCATCAGGGCAGCTTCGTCTATCAGCCATGCCAGCGCCAATTCAACTACTGAGGATCCGCCGGCCGAACCACAAGCGCCTCGCGGATCCCGGACCCCTGTCGGGCCCCTCTGCCGCGGCCAGTGTGTTGCGCGAGGAGCGCCCTCCGCCCACCTGGGTTGGACACTACAACCTCCCTCCTCCTTGAGAGAGGTGGGGTGCTAGCCCCTTCTCCCACCTCCCTCGATTTTCCCACCACTGATCCTCTAATCCGCTTCTGAAGCCCCTTCTGCCCACCCTCCGACCCCATGCCTGATATCTAATCCTCCATTTCCTCCCCCTCCCTTGACATTCCATCCTTCCTTCCTTCTCTGCTCTCTGTCCCCATCTCTACCCCGACTTCCTCTTCATCCTTGCCCTCCGTTCCTGTACCTCTGGCCCACTCCTTCCACTAGCCTCTTCTCCCAGACCTAGCTCTTTTCTCTGCCTTCAATTCCCACTTTACAGCCTCACCTATCTCATGTTTGGCACTACACGCACTCCTGCCCTTATTCATTCCCAGTAATACCCTCCCAAACGGATAGGGGGTGGCGCCGAGACTAAAGGCCTCTGCCTTTAGTCTCCCCCCTCCCTCTCCCCTGGGATTGGACTCCTTGGAGTTGTTTAGGCCTGTAAAGGTAAAGTATGTGGAATAGGACTGTGAGATGTGAGTTAGAAGGAGAAGTGGAGGGAATCAAGGGTAAGAGGCAGCCTACTGGAGATGTAGACAGGACATACAGGTTAAGAACCTGTGGGGAGCAGGGCACCATGGGAGCTGGCCCTGTGCTTGCTCAGTGGCCAAGCCCTCCTCTTGGGCTTGAGCCTGGAGTCTGCCCCCAGTTTTTATAATCCCATTTACCATATCTCTCCTCTGAAATTCACTCCTCTGAATGCCTGAGTCTGAAGGGCTTAGTACCGTGTTGCCCTACCCCCAACATGTCACCCCAGGAATAGAGGCTGGGCAAGGCCCTGCCATCCTGGCCATATGTTCACGTGCCCAAGGTGCTAGAACTAGTTTAGGAGAGATGCAGTTCAGAGGGCTTCTAGGTAGGGAAAGTGCACACTCCAGAGTAAGAATGCAGGGGAATGATGCTGGGGAGGACAAGCTGTGGGGTGAAGCCATCCCAAGAGTGACAGCTCAGCCTTCATGTTTCACCTCTGGCCTTGTATTTCACTCTGCTCAGGATGGCTAATAAACACTCCCGGGTAGGAAGCCAGGAGCCCCACTGTCCCAACCCCCAAACAGTCCCTATCCAGGTTCAGGGCTTCCAGGGGGCCTCTCATTTCCCCCCCAGGGCTCTCTTCCTTTCTAGTCCAACGGGGAGAAATGGGGGCCCTATGGTTACCCTCCCCCTCTCCAGTAAGCAACTGGAGGAGGGAACTTGAATCCCTGGGTGAGACCAGCGGGGTCACAGGCAGACAGCATTCTCCTTCTTATGGTGGGAGTGAATTTTGGGCTCAGTCACCAGCAACAGCTTCTTGGGACATCCTGAGTTGCTTCCCTTTTCCTCTAATTGTCCTTTTTTAGTGTGTGCTTTCTTCCTTGACACTTTTAAGATTTCCTGTTACATACTTACATAGGTCTTCCCCCTCATTCCAATTCCAGGTTTCTAGGCCTCACAGCCAAGCTGAGGGTTGGTTGGAAAACTCTGTAATCTCATGACGGTAAAGGCAGCTGCCCTCCCTGATCTTATAGCCCCAAGGCTCGTGTTGGGTATATGGATAAGGGAGGGGGTAGCCCCATGGTTGCCAGGATGGGGACAAAGGAAGTTCCTGTTGGGGTCTCCTATTCAAGCCAAATCTACAGTAAAAGGAGATCAAAGTCCCTAAGCCAGTCCACTAGGGCCCCAGTAGTTACAACCTTGCTTCTCTTGCCAAGGTTCTCCTTCAGTTATAAAGAGTTGCTTTTATTCTTTCAGCAACCCTGTGGTCACTTCACAGTCAGCTTAGGGTCTCCCGCACTTCCGAGAGCTTAAGCTCCCTCCAGCTCTTCCTGCCTACTCCTTTGCTGCCAGCTGGGGCATAGGCTCAGTTGTGAGCAGTCCCCATGATCCTTCTGGTGTGGAGGGGGTGAGCAAGTTATAGGACATTTGGCTCAAATTTCAAGAGACTCCTTACACATATTTCTGGAGGCTCCTGTAGTTCTAGAACCTCCAACGTCATCACCTGGCTGGTTGTAAGGCTCATATGTTTTTGTACTTTCCTACAGATTCGGTAGCATTTAAGTGTGGCAATATTTTAATTGTGTATAGATTTCTATGAACCAACACTACTCAGTCTCCTGCTAGTCTGATTCCTGAAGCATCAGACCTCATCATACTGTATTGACTGTGTATGTGCCTTTCACCTTGAGCATGCTTCAGGATTTTTTTTTTAAACCACAGAACTTGAATACACGAGGGAACTAGAATTCATAAAGTCCTATGCAACCTTAGACAGGAGGGGGTGAGAGAGTCTGTCGTGACTGATGTTTTCAGAGACCCTGGAGAAGTTGTATTAATTAAGGTCAACATTACTAGCACTTTGCCAAAACTAAGTATGTCAGAGAGACCCCTGTTTCTACAGTGAGACCCAAGTACATCAAAGGGTGACTTACAGTAATTCCCCAATATGTCTGAGTGCTCTCTTCAAGCTGGTTGTCACTTTCCAGCTTTTGCCAGTTTGGCCCTCGCAGGGTACCATGTGTGTATGAATGCAGTTTGCTGCTGTTTTGGGGTATGCCTGCTCCCCACCCCCCACCTGGAACCCTGATCAATTTGTTCTGACCTAGAATGTCTTAGGTGCAACAAGAACCCCACTAGAGCTCTTGGATGCCTCCTCAGATCCATGTGGCTTTATGTGAGGGGACTGAATGCAGACACACCATAGCCCCTAGTATCTTCCCTCTTGCCCTGCCACCTAGTTCCAAATGAAACCAACAAGTTGAATGAATCCCTCTTGGATGTATTTTGAGACTGGCTGAAATGAGGCAACTCTGGTTGACCATGTTGTGACATGCTGACAGACTCAAGGACACAACCACCTCAATCCAGTCATGTGGCATGCCTGTGTACGTGTATAACAGGATTCTGATTGTTAGATTTTAATGTTATTCCTCTATGGGAGAAAAAAATTAATATAAAGAAAAATAAATAAAAATCTATTTAAAGCACATTATGCTTTCTGTCTGTATAGAGCTAAAGTAGAAGCAGCACTCTGCAATCTCAAGCACAGTATTGGCATAGGGATTATTACTAGGCTGGCTTTGGTTCTGGTTGTGTGTCACATACAGGGAAGGAAGAGGGAAGATGAGCTTGCTGGAAATAGAACCAGACAATTGTGGGGTCTGACTCATAAATAACTACTTTCAGAGGATCCTTATAACCCAAGACATCTATAATGACAATTGAAACACAGATGAGAATAAGCATGACGGAGTCATGGTCTCAGGCATTAGGTTCTGGCAAGGGCAAGGAGAGACTGCAGGGGAAGGGATGAGTCTGTGTCTAGCTGTAAAAGACACAGCAGAAGGCAGAGGCCCAGACCAAGACAAGGACAGAGCCCTAAGCATCAGAGTTCACTGAAGGTTGAGAGTAGGGTGGGGGCAGAAGCAGCAGGTTTGGAGTCTATAATTTTTAGGTAGGAATTAAGCCAGGAAAGGGCAAAACCTGGGCATATTGATGAGAAATCACCCCTAAGCCTAATGTAGATGAGAAACAGGGTACCCAAAGGGCGGAAAAGTCGTGGACATCTTTGAAGTATACCACACAAAGTGACCACTTATATTTGGAAGCTACCTGATCTAACCACAGAACTGAAATGAAGGTGGAAAGCTGACCTAAAGTGGGCTAGATTCTTGATGCTGTTACAAAGAATCTTGCTGGTTAGTCTGGGCTTATCTGTTGAATGGAGGAAATGTTTACAGTTGTTTTGAAGCAATCCATCCTGTCACTGTAGAAACATATGTAAGAGGTGGAGAAAAAGTGCATCTGTGTTACTGATGGCTTCCTGTCCCTAAAAAATTCTGGGTGGCCTTTGATCCTAAGTTGATTCTGTTATTTGCATCCAAAACAAATTTGACCAACATCTATCAAAGTGCCTGGTACAGTGCTGAAACACTGTAACAGGCTAGTTTCTTCAAAGTCAGTATAGTAAGGACAAGGTGGAATTCTAATTTACAAAGAAGGCTGTTCCTATTCATCTATGGTCCAAACAAAGTTTGTTCACCCAGTAATCCCTTGCCAATAACGTACATTTATGTTCTAGGACAATGACATTTATTTAACACATTCAACATTTCACATTATACAAACCCTTAGATTCTCTTTATTCACTGGTCCATTTCTACAACAAATACATCCAAAACACTATATAATAAAATTATTTACAACATTTCCAAATGAGAAGCTTCTTTTTGCTCCCGCTACTGCTATTCACACACATAACTTCCACAGCACAATACATCATTAGAAGATCTAAAAATGCTCACCCTGTACTCTAGGCTGCTTAGGAAATGTGAAAACTAATAACATAATTGCATTAGCTCCTCTCAATACATGGCAACATTTTAGAAACCTTGAACTTCATCTTGCAACACCAAAAAAGGGTTCAACAACCCTGCTTTCCCCATTGCACTTTATGAAACAGGTTGCAGGGAGTAGGAAAAGGGCCGCTTTATTAAAATGACTAACTGTACAGAAATGGATTTTAAAAAGTCACAGCTCAAAATTGCTTTTTGTAAAATTCACACACATTTACAAGGATCAAGTCGCTGTCCAGCTTGTTTACTTGGATTTTCTTCGCTTGGATTGCACCGCACTGGTTATGTCTGTTGGGGGAAAGAAAGGACATGCTCAGCTGAGGCAACTCTTTATGGCAGTGCTGTTTAGGCAGTCCACAGGAAGCAGGGCTGGCCGGAGTGGGGTCCTACTGGACTCTGAATAAATCTAAGGTCCTCAAAAGGAGTGCTCAGTGTGGAGAGGGTGTCAGGCCTAGACCTGTAGAGTAGGGCCTTGGAGACTTGGGACGCAGGGTACAGGTGGTGGGAATGGAGCACACATAAGCAGTTGGAAAAAGAGGCAGGGGTGGGGAGAGCATCTGGAGCTGGGCAATTAACCCCACAATCTCCATCACCAGTTCTTATCACCCAGTGAAATGACAGATAGAATGAGTGCTTTTGGTGATACATCCATGAGTGTTGCTACAAGCAAGTAAGTAAGCTGTGCCAGAGTACAAAGAACCAGCCTCTGGATCCCTTTTGGAGCCAAGCCATTATTTTGCAGTAAGCAACTCTTTTTGCTGTACTATAATCAAAGTCTCTAAATAGTATGATCACGATCCCTGGTCAAGTGTCTACACACAGGCATAGAAGCAATTCAGAGCAAGCACAGCCTGCTCTGAGCCCAGGTGAGCCTGCAGGCTTCATGGAAGAGGTGGGACCTGAGTGACTTAAACACAGAGAACAGTGGCATAAAGGAAATAAATGTGTTCCTTTCATTCCTCTTTTAATGTCTTCAATCAACTCAATCTTATTCCATATTTAAACCATGTTTCTCAAAAACTTTTCCACACATAAGTCTTCTACAGCAGAGTACAATGAATAGCTTAAAGCTCTCCAAATGTAAACATTTCTTTAAAATTTTATATTGATCTTAGGGGCGCCTGGGGGGCTCAGTCGGTTAAGTGTCTGACTCTTGATTTCGGCTCAGGTCATGATCTCATGCTTCATGAGATCGAGCCTTGTATCAGGCTTTGTGCTGACAGCATGGGGCCTGCTTGGGATTCTCTCTCCCCTCTACCCCTCCACCTTGCTGTTTCTCTCAAAATAAACATTTAAGAAAAACAAAATCTTATATTAAATTCACTCTCATTCTTCATGTTGTTCCACAGATCTTTTGGTCTTAATATGAAAACAATGTTTTAAAGGTTTATTATCTTTTTAAAGGTTTATTTTATTTTCACTTTTGAGAGAAAGCACAAGCAGGGGAGGGGCAGAGAGAGAGGGAGATACAGAATCTGAAGCAGGCTGCAGGCTCTGGGCTGTCAGCGCAGAGCCCAACGCAGGCTCGAATCCACAAACCGTGAGATCATGACCTGAGCTGAAGTTGGATGCTTAACTGACTGAGCCACCAAGACGCCCTGAAAACAATGTTTTAAAATTACTTCCCATCAAGGAGAAAAAAATATTTTCTATCTAACACAATAATATGTAAGATGAATCAGTTTTATTGATTTCTGGAAATTAGGATAAATAAATTTTCTTTTTTCTTTTTCTTTTCTTTTTTTTTTTTTTTTTTTTTTTTTTTTTTTTGAGAGAGAGCAAGTGAGCAGGGGAGGGGCAGAGAGAGAGGGAGTGAAAGAATCCCAAGCAGGCTCCACACTGTCAGGGCAAAGCCTGACGCAGGGCCTGAACCCACAAACTGTGAGATCATGACCTGAGCTGATATCTAGAGTTTGACACTTAACGGACTAAACCACCCAGGTGCCCCTAGGCTAAAGTTCCAGATGCTACAGGTTAGATTCAGTGTTCTAAGAATTTTTTTTTTCTCTTTTGTATCATATTTTGAGAGCACAGACTTAAGATGTAGATACAAAAAGCAAAAATGTTGCTGTTAGCTATAGTAATTGTTAGGAAGTAATAAGGCTCAATGACTTTCTGAGAAGTGGCCTGTGTAATGTTTTAGGGCTTCTGCTGGTGAAAATTCCAGTGTGTGTATATCTTCTTGCTGGAAGGTCACGCTGCTTGTGCCATGTGGTACAGTCAGTCTCTCTGATTTACTCCATAGTCTTTTGCTAATCAGAGGACAGTTAATCTGACAGGATGTTGATAATGGTGTTCTTTAATTCCATGAAATAAACTAAGAGTCTCACACCCACCCCAGTTCCCTATAATCAACTCCCAGTCCAGCTTTCAAGTTTCCTTTTCACTGTAGCAAATTTGTCATTTGCAGGAAAGATATACAGGGTTTTGTCTTGATGGGGTGTTCATTCTTAGAAAGATATCTGTTAATTAGGCCAACTTTGGGAGCCTCTCTTTGTTGTGATATGAAGGACTGAGGGATGTGGCTGGGAAGGGGTGGGGGGATAAGCACCTCAGCCTCTTCCTCCCCCTCCTCCTTCCTTGTTTGTTCCCATCTGTCACTGCTCCAAAGCACCCAATGATCTGGCAGACTGATTCTGCTTCTGAGGATGAATCAGTGAGTGGGACCATGAATCAACAAGTGATTTGTGCTAGAAACTGCAAAAAAAAAATAATATTTTAGATGCCAGGGTTAGGTGTGGGAAATGGGTGTAGGGTGCACTTTTATACTTCCATGAGGGAAAAAGCTGTATCAACCTGATTTTGAAGTCCTTTATCACCTTTGCTAGATAAATTTAGGCAATCTCGGTCACAGGACAATGTCACTTTTGAAGTCTTTATAAATCTATCTGAAAAGATGAGTTTTTTGTTTTTGTAGTTCAACTTTATACTTCCTCCAAAATGTTACAACTTTTACTACTCCGCTGAACACAATAAGAGAATCTGGAGGTTACCTCTTGAAGGTAAAGGAATTCTAGGGAAGTAATGAAGTGGTTGATGGTACATTCAGAGTGTGCATCAAGTCTGTTCCTAAAGGCTGCCTACCTTAACTGACTGTGCATAATCCCACTCCCAAGTCCCATACTCAATACCATACTAGCAAAATAAATATTACATACATTGTTGGAAAATCCAAGTTTTTTAAACCATCAAAGATTTTTACAAATTAATGTCTTGACAGATATAAAGTAGTCCAAAGACTAAAAGTAACATCATTTATATTAATATTTTAGAACGAAGTATATGGTAAGTAACTGGGTCAATAACAGTCTTTCAGATGGTTGTATATACATCCTTGGAGAACATTTACATTTATAATTTGACATGGGCATTCCCCCCCGCCCCCACTGGTTGCCTCATTTTGACCTTAAGCAAATTTGGCCAAATCTACAGTACAAGGGTTTATTAAATCTCCTACTATGTGGAGTTTACCTTTACCTTTCAAGGAGTTTTAGAAAATGACCTTGACCTTGCTCACTTCATTATGCTTTTTACTGTACTACTTCTAGCCAAGATTTCTATTTATTTGTAAAGAAAATTCTGGAACTTTCCTTTCAAAATTTTCATGGCTGGTTTCTGAATGATGCTACTACAAGAGTGCAGTTTCAGGCAGTTACTGTTCAGAGTTTTCTCCATATTATGTTCATTTACATTTCCACAATAACATTTTCATTTTAAGAATGTCTGTTTTTTGAGATTGTTGCTTCTCAAGTCACTGGCTGTGGGGAGGGTAGGACTCTCACCCCACTTTGCTATCAGAGGCATCTTAAGGCATTCCAGGAACACCCACAGCTGCTACTGATTATAGGTTGCTCTGAACTTCCTTCATATTAGCATACCTTCCCTGGTTTCAAACTTATGCATTGAACTTTACATTTTTAACTACTAATCTTTTTTCCAATTGAAAGTATAACATGAAAACTATTATTAACAGAAGAGTAAATGAAGAATGACAAGAAAAATGAGAAAAATCATTTCTGTGTTAATAGGCAACACCTCATATCAGGAAGTGGAACTACTCATTTGCATATTTGTAACAACACACCTGATCAAGCGCAATTTTAAAAAGAAGCTCACTAGTTTGTGAGAGCCAATTTTTGTGTCTGTAATTAAAAGTGGGATGGGGGGGGGAACCCAACAATCAAAAACAAAACAATAGGTTAGAGAGTGACCTATTAACCACGTGTGCCTCTCTAGACTTGCCCAGAAATAATCTGTCCCACCTGCTCCAATCTGGCAGTACAGGAGGCCTTGGCCAGCATGAGATAAGCAAACTCTGTTCTCACAGCAGGAGCATAATTAATGTCACTGGTTCTCTGACAATACAAATGTACCAGTATTTCTCATTATACACCGCTCATATTTCTCAGCTGATTTCAAGGTTCTCATGAAAAACACAGACCATTTCTGATTGTGTTTGTGCATATATGACCCACATTGTATGAGTGCAAAAAAGGCAAACCTTTTTCTCCCCTCAAAACTTGAAGGAAACCACCATGATATTTTATGATCATTCCCTGGGTATGGGCTCAAATACATCACAAAAAGTTATTTTATGACTTTGGTTCAGAGTTTTGGATACAACATAGCAGCCCAAATAATATGCATATTTATTCTTTAATCTGGATCCAAGAGCTCTAACACTTAAAACCCAAAACAGATATAGCACTCATCTTGGGTACAAAAGGTAACTTACCCTAGGAGTTCAGAACTGGTAGCCTGAGGGCTTGAAGCTGATGCAAAGATCTGTACATGACTGTGATTCCTGGGGTTTGGCCGAGGAATCTTCTCCTATCTTCTCAGGAGACATCCAGCACCCCTCCATGCAAACTCACAAAGCTTTCGAGTCATTATGGCCTTTCCTAAGCTAGTTGCTAAGCTTCAGAACACGGATGGGGCAGGCATTCCAACATGAATACCATGTTGGAATACATGAATACCACCTTGGGACAACGTCCTTAAGTGTACACGCCTACTCCCCACCCTCTTCTAAAACAGGTTCCAGCTTTCCATCTTTGCTTGGCTGGCAGTTCTCTACAAACTGGCTCTAATTTGGGCATCTCTTCTTAACTGTCCCAGCTGCTCCTTTGATTAATTCTTTCTGGTACACTATAAATGACATCCTTATTATCTTGAGGGTTTGGACTTAGGTGAAGTTTCCAAAAATCTGGTGTGTGACATCTCTAAAGGTCAACACTTATTTCCTGCTTTAAAGGTAATTACACACCATATTCTATAGCCTAGAAAACTTCCATCTTTGGGAAAGTGAGGGGCCAAAAGAATACAAAGAATTGAGGGGCACCTGGGTGGCTCAGCTGGTTAAGTGTCCGACTCTTGATTTCAGCTCAGGTCACGATCTCACAGTTCATGGGTTCAGGCTCCGCAATGGGCTCTGTGCTGGCAGAGCCTGCTTGGCATTCTTTCTCTCTCTCCCTCTCTCTTTGACCTCCCCTGCACTCTCTCTGTCTCAACCTCTCTAAATAAATACATAAACAAACAAACAAACATTAAATAAAGAATACAAAGAACTGAGGGGAAGCAGATTTTCCCACAGAACTCTAGGAATCTTCCCTTTAGTGTTCTAAGTTTAGTATTCAATATACTGAAAGGAGTGCTTCCTTCCAAACAAATCTCTGCCTGGGAGATGATTCCCAGGGAGGAGGAAGAAAAGTGGCTGATTCCATTTTGGCATCAAAGTGGGGATACCTAAGAGGACTCTGCTTGTGGTGTACACAGTATGCCTGGAGAGGAAAAAAAGTTCCTCCCTCTCTGATGGGCTGAGGTAAGGTAACTTCTACACCTCTGCTTTACCTGTATGATCTGTAGACCTGTGGCTTACCCAGGGGCTCTCATGAGGAATCGTGAAATTCTTGCCCAGAAACACAACCTGCCAATAACAGCTGAGTTCTCAGGTCAGTGTCTGTGTTGGCGCACCACAACCTGCCCTCATCTTCAGGTTGGCATCCCAATGGTACTGGACTGCGTCTCAGCAGCCCTGCTGGTATCAGGCACTTGGCCAGGATTCCACCTCTTGCCTAAGTTGAGCTACTCAAGCTCAGCACATTCCCAGAGGGGATGACTCTCCCTCAGATCTGGGCCTTTGCACATGCCGTACTTTTGCCTAGAATATTTCATTCAACTCCCACAGCCTGGATAATGCCTCCTCATTCTTCAGGTCTCAACTTAAACATCATTTTTTCAAAGCCTTCTATGACTAGGCAGAGGAGTAAAGCATCCCAGCAATATGCTCCTACAGTACCATGTAAGTTTGTGATCATAGCATTTAACATTTAACACACTGTATTAGTCTTTCTGGCTGGTATATAACTGATATGATGAAGACAGAGACACTCCCTTTTCACTATTATATCCCCAGAGCCTGGCATGTAGTAAGTACTTAATATATATTTGATAGATGGTTATTAATATAATAGTTACTGATTATATACCTCTTTGTATAAGGCACTGTACCAGGTACCGAGGATATAGTGGTGAGCAAAACCAGACAAACTCCTGCCCTAACAGGGCATGTATATTAATTAACTATCACATAAATAAATATAAAATTAAAGCTGTGGTATTATGAAGGAGAACATGGGGCTGTGGTTCCTCATAGTGTCAAGTGAGCTAAGTACAAAGAGTAGGTTAGTGAGGAGAAGGGAGGAAGGAAGAGGGAAAAACACTCCTTGCAGTGGGTGTACACACACACAGGCTTGTGACGAGAGGGCGGCATGTCTGAGTTGCTGAGGGAAGTCACATGAGGCCAGGAAAGGCTGACAGGGGCCAGACCACATAGAACCTTTCTAATCCATGTGGGCACTTTCAGACTTTAATCCAAATTACAATGTAAATCACCAAAGGGTTTTAAGCTACAGTAGCAGTGAAGATGGGGCAAAGGGGATGAATTTGGGCCACTTGAAATAAAATCAGCAGCTTTTGGTAACGAACATGAGAGATGTGAGGATGAGGGAGAGATGCCAAGGAGGACTTGCCCAATGGACAGATGGTGGTGCTATTCCCTGAGGTGGGGAACACTGGCAGATGACCTGATAGTGGGGGTGAAAATCACAAGTCTGGTTTCAGACATGTTGAATTTGAAGGCCTGGTAAGGATGTACATGCAGTTGTCTAAGATTTTTAGAGGTCTGTACGAGAAATGCAAATTTAGGAGTCATCTGTGAAAAGTTGTAACTAAAAAAGAAGGGCATGAGTGAGATCAATTAGGGAGAGAAGAGTTGAAGAGAAAGGGTGACTCAGGATCAAAGTGTGAGGAAGGGCAACATCTAATAACTGGCTACAGAGATTGAGCAGGAAAAGCCAGAGAGGTAGAGAGAAAACTATGGAGAGCTCTAGGTCACGGAAACCAAGGACATCATGAATTAAAAAAGGAGACAGCAATCAATACAGGAAAGAAAACTGGTAGTAGTGTAAGGTTCTTGACAAGGTCAGAGAAGATGGGATCAAAGAGGCACAAGTGGAGGAACTGGCCTTAGACTTGAGGAGGGACAGGTGCTCTATTATAGTAGGAGCAAAGGAGGATCCTAGTAGATTTAGGTCTTGGTAGTGACAGCTGAAGCAGTTCTATTTTCTCTGTGGAGAGGTGAGAGTCTCTGCTGAGAGAGGGGAGAGAAAGTAGGGGCCAGAGGAGTGGAAAAGAGAGTTGATCATAGAAGGATGGCTGGGCCATATTGAGCACCTATCTGAAGTGGTGATCACGAATCAATCTGCCCTGTTATGTTCTTTTTTTTTTTTTTTTTTCCCCCCAACAGTGCTTGCTGCTCTGTGCACATACACAGAAAACACACAGGTAAATGAACTAACAAACAAAGGAGGGACAGACAGTAGAAGTCAAAGTAACACATAGATAAAAGACAAAGTCCTCTGCTGTGGTGATAAAGACCCCATTCTTCTATCTGACCCACAAAAGCACCCACACTGCACTGCTAACCTTTAGTAGAGCTGGAGGCTGAAGCAGGCCGAGAGGATCGCTTGCGATGTCCATTTTCCACGCTTTCAGAAGCCACACTTGGCTCTTCAGTTCGGGAGTTTCTTCGGCTTGGGGTTTTGGACTTTTCAATGATCTCTTTGGGCTCACTGCTGACAGAGGGAAGCACAAAGTTTCCAAGAAGGAGAGGGAATCAAGTCACACACAAAAAAGGGCTCTTCAGATAGAACTTCATTTGTGAGGCAGGAGATTAAGAACTATACAGTCATTCTGAAGAGAAAATATTCCACTCTGGGACAATAAACAAAATACCTTCTATATTACTCACAATTTAAAAGTGAGTCTAGCTTGTTACAGTAGTAAAATAAAATACTAAAAAGCATATTGCTGGTGAAATTGTGGAAAAACAGGTAAAAGAAATTAAGAACTTGGAATAAAAATTCCGAAACTTCCTCACCCTTTTCCTAAAATAACAATATTCCTTTTCAAAAATTAATAGTATCTGAAATTTAGGAAATTACTAATATGTACTGGTATTTTCTATGAGCCTGTATAATCAGATAATGGCCTAAGTCACATTATAGAATACACATGAGAATGTATTCAGAGTATATATATTGCTGGGTATACTGATTACCCCTACCTCGATCCCCTTTTTTTAGTTTGCAAAGATTTAAAATTGGTAATATCCAGTACTACTGAGGGTATGAGGACAGAAACTCCTGATCAGAGTGTAAATTATGTAACCCAACAGTTATCAATAGGGGGCATTTTGGCCTCCCAGGAGACATTTAGCAATTTAAAAACGTCTGGAGACATTTCTGATTGTTAAGATGACTGCCGTGACTGAGTGGGGGATGCTACAGGCATCTTCTGGGCAGAGGCCAGGCATGCCACTAAATATTCTATAATGCGTGAGACAGCTCTTCCCCCCCCAACCCCAACAAAGAATTATCTGATCCAAGCTGTCAATAACGCTGAGGCTGAGAAACCCTGGTGTAATCCTCTGGCTCAGCAATTCCATTTCTAGGTGCCTAAGGAAACAAATCTTTTTACAGAGCTGTAATTACACACAGGATGTCAAAGCATTATATAAGTACTAATAAAGACAGAAGACCTAAATGCTTTACAACAGATTTTAAAACTAAAACATGGCACATTCACATTCAGTCATGAAAAATCATGTTGTAGAAAGCTATTTAATGATAAAAACTGTTCATGACACATTACTGTGGGAAAAAAGTTATCAATGTTATGAATAGTATAATCCTATTTTCGTCATAATACATGTTGAGCATATATATGTAAGTACATACGAATGAATGGGTGTGAAATACACGTGTGTATAATGCTTATATATATATATATCACTATATATTATATAAAATATTATAGTGTTTATATATAAAATATTCCCTATCTGTATACATACTCTGAAGAGAAGTAGAAAATGAACTAAAATATACATAGTGAATATTGTTTGAGTCATAGGAATACTGGTTTATTGGTAATTTCTTCTTTAAAAAAATTTAAAAAAAAATAAAATAAAATAAAAAAATTTTAAAGTTTATTATTTATTTTTGAGAGAGACAGAGTGCGAGTGGGAGAGGGGCAGAGAGAGTGGGAGACACAGAATCCAAACAGGCTCCAGGCTCTGAGTTGTCAGCACAGAGCCTGACATGGGGCTTGAACTTTCAAACTGCAAGATCATAACCTGAGCTGAAGTCGGACACTTAACTGACTGAGCCACCCACACGCTCTGATAATTTTCTTCTTTTTAATTCTCTGATCTGAATTTCAAATTTTCTTTAATAAACTTTTTACTACTTGCATGGTTCAAAAAAAATGCATGTCAAAATCATTAGGGAAAAAACGCTGATTAAACTTGCTTGTAAGGCATGGAACTTAAACAAACGTAATGCAACAAAACAAAACAAAACAAGCTGGTTAAAAGGATGTCTCTTCTGGGAAGTCTTCCTTGACCCTTACTCCCCAAGTAAAGCTGTCTCTTCTTTTTGGGTTCACAGTCTGTATCTGGCATTCAAGAGCACCCATCAGGTTGTACAGCATATTTTATTTTAATATCTTCTGCCTTCCACTAGATCAGGAGCTCCTTAGAGGCATGAACCATGGCCTATGAACTCCCTCTACCCCTCCATTGTTCATTCCTGCCATAGGACCCTTCACTGGTGGTACGATAGCTGGGAATTTGGCCATACTGTTCACCATCTTGCTTTATATCTAACAACTGCCCCATGAACCAAGTCAAGTGAAGAAGAGGCAAGGCCAGAGCTGGGGTAGAACTGTAAGTCAGGGGTATTCACACATCCTTTTAGAGATGGTAAAGGATGGCTTTCTGGCTAGGAGCCCTGAAAATGGTCAAAGTCTCTGAGGAAGAAAGATTCCTAACAGAGGTGCCTCTTTCTCCTGGCAAAACAAAAGCCACAGAAGTACTGTCCTGCTGTTCATATGGTCGGTACTCAGATAGCTCTGGAAACAAATACCCTTTTTTGGTCTGATTATCTTCTTTGCGTAGCCACACAGCTGGAGTATGCTTGGTAAAGGCAAATGAATTCAAGTATTAGCCAATTCAAATAAAAACAGGGAGAAATATGTAGTAGGAATGCCAATGAATCTGTGAAGCAGAAGAACAGGGGTCAAGTCTTACCTATATATTTATTGGGCATGATATTTAACTTCCTCTATGCTTCAGGTTCTTGATCTATAATCCCCATTTTGTCTGCTACAATACATAAGTGTGAGGGTTCTGGAATCAGGGCACCTGAGTTTGGATATCAGTTGCACCATTTACTAAATCTGTGGCCTTGGGCAATTTAGTTAACTTCTCTGAGCTTCAGGTTCCTTACCGGTAAGACAGAATTTACTTTCCTAATAGATACTGTGAAAATTCAATGAGATGATACACTTAAGGGGCTTGCAGCCCAGTGCATAGAATGAGATGCATTCAGATAGATGTTGGTTATTATGACCACCTCAAAGGGTGGATAGGATTAAATGAGAAAATGATTGTGAAGGTGTTTTATAAACTAAGTTGTACAAATATGATAAATTCTCTAAAATGTTATCCAATGCATTACTAGATTAAAAAAGGAATGACTTTTGGAACTATTCCTCCTCCTTTCCATGGGGTTAGTGAAGCCACAGGTGTATTTCATTTTATTAGGTTATGTGGGGCTTTGTAGTATAACCGGAAAAGCATGAGTTTTGGGGTTCAGACCCTGTCTGGCTTTCTCTGTTATGCCTGGAGGATCAAACAGCTATGCTTTAGAAGGTGTTGCAAGGACTATTATTAATGACAATATAACAACAGTTCTTACATACTGAACTTACTATTTACTCACTATGGTGAGTGCTGAACATGTTATCTCATTCAATTTTCTTTTAAAAAAAAATTTTTTTTTTCAACGTTTATTTATTTTTGGGACAGAGAGAGACAGAGCATGAATGGGGGAGGGGCAGAGAGAGAGGGAGACACAGAATCGGAAACAGGCTCCAGGCTCCGAGCCATCAGCCCAGAGCCCGACGCGGGGCTCGAACTCACGGACCGCAAGATCGTGACCTGGCTGAAGTCGGACGCTTAACCGACTGCGCCACCCAGGCGCCCCTCTCATTCAATTTTCAAAACAACCAAAAAAGGTAGAAACTTGGCCACCAAGCTTTGTTAAGGGAAATGTTACCTCTCAGGGGTTAGGACTCATGACAGCTCCCCTGTTTTAGCAGGGAAAACAGACTGGCACAATGAGTCAAGGAAAAAGGACAAGGTGAAGAGAGGTTTAAAGGATGAGAAAGCCGATACCCTTCCCTTCAAAGAGGCTTACGCCGTTTTCACGCTGAGTCTGCAGAATGATCATCTTACCTTTGTCCAGAGACCATGGCAGCATTTGCCTCGAGTTCTGTGAAAAATACAAAGGACAGAAATGAGATGTGGGAGCTTCTGGTGTCTATGTCCACTGGGAGAAGGGAGGTGTCTCAGAATTCTAAATGCCTTATTTAGGCTAACATGTCTTCATGCCCAGCAGGATCCTCACCCTACATGGTACGGAGACAGAGTTGGCAGGGACACAACTCAGTAGTCTGGGGCATAAGACACTTACTTGGTCTATTTTTATTTCTACTCCACACTGTGAAATAATCCTGTTTGGATCAATAGAACTAAATTCACACTACCTGGTTCATATTTCACCCAGCTATAACTAGATTAGTAAAATAAGCCTCTTCCTCTCCTGTAGAAGAGATTGTTTTCCTTCTTAAAATATCCCTAACCTCTTCATACTTGTTTTTAAAGGCAGTAATCTTAAAATATGTCTTAAATATATATTAAGGATGCATTCTCCTCCAAAGGACTTCCTCACTGAGTTACAGAGTGCAGACTGCTTTGCTTTGAGATAATGCCTACGGACTCCATTACATTCCTCTCTTCCTCAAACTCCCCACAATACCCTCTAAGAAAGGAAAATCTCAGTAATTTGTCTAGCAGGGTTTTGCTTAAATGAATATTCTATGGGTTTACCAGGCACTTCTTTCTCAGCATCAGCAGAAAAACATCGCTTTTAGAGTTTCATCTTTCCAGAAGACTTTCCTAATGCACCAGACAGCAGTGATCTCTCCTGCTTCTGGCCTCCCACAGCTCTGTACCTGTTCCTGCCTCCCCTTATAGAGAATTCAGCACAGCAGATTCAGTGTACATGCCTCATCTACCCCAGAGATTACACATTAACTTCCTTGAAGGCAGTGAAATCAGAGTGCATAGGTTAGAATTCTGACGCCATTGATTAGCCATGTAACCCTGCGCTTGACTCTCTGTGCTCAATGCCTCATCTGAAAAATGGGGACAACCACTTTACTCACCTCAAAATTCAGATTAAATGGAACAATACATATAAAAACTCAGTACAGCACCTGGCTCTTAGTAAGAACTCAAGATTAGCTGTTGTTATTGTTAGGATACTCATGTCAATGCAGCCTTCATGCTGGAATCCCTTGCATCCCTCTGCCTTCAATGCAAGATGAGGGAATCCTTGCTTCTCATTTGCTACTTAGCTCCCAACATCTAACCCATAAAACCTGGAAACCCTCCACCTGAAATAGATACCAGCTCACTGGGTCTCTGTTGCCTGCACACAAACTCAGGTAATGTGTGCTCAAAAATGAAAACAGCTCAAAAGAGGCTGATTACCAAAAAATTTTATTAGTTTGCTCATGTGAAACAAAACTCAGTGCTTTTGAGAACTTTAACACTATTACAGCTGATTCACATTAGTAGAGATCAAAGGAATCTGGTGAGGCAATTAGTGACTATGAGGGTATTTTAAGGAGATTCATTTAAGTCAAACTTTTAAAAGCAATAGGATTCTTTGGCCAATTATTTTGAGGAAGATGTACGATATAGTAAAGCACATTTTTCTGGAGTAAAGAATTGGGGCAGAAAATGTAATTCCCTTCCTCTTTTAGTTGCTCCTTTTCTCGCCAAAAATGAACATTACCATCTAATACCTTCTGTGAATGATTTGCTCCACTCCTATCCTTGTCAGGTGCCCAGCACAATGTCATGCATCATGTGGGTAGTTGGTAGCAAAGGAAGAATCTGAATGGCTGAAATGCTTTTTGCTCAACCATTCTTTTCAGAAGCCTGATTTTACCCAGAGTGTGCAATAGAACATAACATAGCATATAGCACCTGAAGCAGCTTTTAAAATAAACACAAGTTAGGGTGCCTGGTTGGCTCAGTCGGTGGAGCATGTGACTCTTAATCTTGGGGTCATGGGTTCAAACCCCACTGTGGGTGTAACAATTACTTAAAAATAAAATCCTTAAAAAAATCACAAGTTACAGCTTAATTTCACTGATTTAGGCCCACAAAGCTAAACATGGTAATACTGTTTTTTGCTTACAAATTTTTTCAAGTGTGAACTGGACTGTAAATGAGATTCTAACCTCTGAGTGAAAAGTGTCATACTTTTTTTTTTGGTATCTCTCAATATGTTCAGTGACAAAGGGCCAGGCCAAGATTAAACTGTAACACACACTATTTATCTATGAAGGCAGTACTGTTATTGCCATCAAGATCCTCACGCATTCTGAGCTGACCCAGCATTCCACAGCAATTATCTGTCAGATTACCATGGACTCCACCTTCCAGAAACACCATCCTTCACGCTATTTGCAATTTCTTGGTCATGGGAAACATAATGCCATCCAGAGAGGACTGAAATGACTGACTCCCAGGAAAAGTGGCTACCTCACTGTAGCAGAGGTTCTCAGAACAAGCCTCCACTTCTGTCATGAATATGCAATTACTAACCGAGTGTAGGAACGCTTGCCACCCTAGCAAGTTACCACGGGCCAGTCAGCTGCCAGCTATGAGTGCCAGGGTCATGCAACAGGGCAAACAGTCCAATGGAAACCATCCACAGCTAGGTGGCAGACAATAGGCACTGCAACGCCCTTCTTGGGTTCCCTGGCTGACACCAGGAATGCATAAGACAGCAAGCCAGTCAGGGGAAAAGAACCCTAACAGTCCTGCACAAACCCTGCCACTCATCTGAGGTCTGCTCTGAAGCCAGCAGGTGAGAGAGTTTCAGTCACTTCCTGGCACCCTGAGGACAGCAGCAGTTCCTTCACATATAATCCATTCCACTCAGAGAAGTTTTTCCAAAGCATGCCTTACCTGGTCTGGCACCAGGCCCCTGTGGTGTTGTGGCTGGAGTTTCCTTTGCAACTAAACTCGGTGAAGGGGCTAAGGCAAGGAAAAAAAAATACAGGCCTTTTACTTTCTTTTCTCAACAAAACCGAAGGCATTGACTGACTCAAGGGCTAAGTAACTGCTGAAATACATATACGCTTGGAGGGCAGTACTTGAAACTGGCCTTGAAAGGACATTTCAAAACTTAACCCCCAAAACACACCTTAGTAGGCAAACTGAACCACTTGCAGAGAACAATGATACCATTTACCTCAGCATTTAAAAAATTTCTCATTCCTCTAAAGACTACACTCCTTGAGACTTGAATCTTAAAATTCATTTTGTACTTTTGTATAGCACCTGGCAAGAGTGATGGTCATCGAGCAGATATTCAATTCATACTTGATGAATACATTATTTGATGTTATTTACTTATATAACAAACAGTTACCAAGAACTTCCTAGGGGCAAGGCGCTGTTCCAGGCACCATTAGAGACTAATTTTTCTTTTTGTTCAGTACAGTATCAAAGATAAGATACACAAATGTGGTACTCTGGAGTCCACTGGAATGTTATATGAAGAAGATTCAAAAGGTAGAAAGTGCTATGGGAATCGAAAGAAAAGGAGATCAATTCTAGACTGAGAAAACTGATGGTACATTAGAAGGAGAAACATCAGAATTAGGCTTCAGAGGACAGAGACTACTTAGGTCCCTGAAGAGGAATGGAACAGGATACATAATGTACTCTAGAATGGAAGCTTATTGGATCATACAATAAAGATTAAGGGCGGAGATATGCCACAGTCACTCAAGGATTATGTCCTCCTATCTTGACATTTCAGTCTAACATCCTAGATAAACTTAGTAACAGTAAGTTTTATCCTCTTGTGCAAATTGTGAATTTTGTATATTTCTCTCCCTGCTTAGTCAATAATGCCTTTGTGTTAAGAATTTTTTTTTGGATGTTTATCTGATAAAGCCTAAAACTGTATCTTAAATCCTACTTTTAACTCCAGTATTGATCTCTCACATTTTCAAGATAAAAACCTAGAAGAATGGAAACAATCTTAAAATTGAGGTTTTTTTAAACTGCAGGTTCATCTTCCCAAAGCTCATATATTTCTCTAGTATTATATATGACCCATATAAAAATATTCCCTAATCACTTCATCATTATTCTCTTGGTATGTGTATGCAGTGGGGTGGGGGGGTGGGCAGATCCCTCCAGAAGTACAACAGAAACACTTAATAGCAGAAAATATATTTAACTCACACCAGGTTTCTTTTTCATTCTTAGGAGTCATCTACATTCACAGAATTTGAACCAGAAACTTAGGGCACCCAGCCCTGTGAAGTCTCTGTCTCCTGTAACGGCAATGAACTCCTTAAGGGTCTTTATCTCTCCCTGTGTCTCTAGCATTGAAGAGGGAGAGGGGAAATTAACCTTTCTAAAGCTCTGTGTGAGGCAGTGTGCTGGCCACATTACGCTGTCTTCTCCTTTTATCTTTGTATATTTTGGGAGGTAGGAATTACAAACTCTGTTTTACAGGTGAAGTACATGGCTTATAAGAGGTTAAGGAATTTATCCAACTGTGATTGGTAACCAGTGGAACTAGAATGTGAACTCTGATCATAACCTGAAGCTTGTGTTCTTTCTGACCCTCCTCCTAGGTGCTTACCACTCAAAACATTTTAGCTTGCATTCAATGAGAAAAGCACTGTTAGCTGCCCTAGGATATAGCAAAGGTCCTTCTCAGCTTTGGCATTGTGTGATTGACTCCACATGGGGAAAACAGAGCTTCTGCATCACTTAGGTCTCACAGGAGAGACATGTGTGTGTGTGCGTGTGTGTGTGGGGGGTGGGGTGGGGTGTGGCGGGGTGTGAAGGGGGGAGGGGAGGTATAAGGATACCTACGCTCCCATCATTTGCCCATCTTAATAGTACATAGGAAATAATTTGAACTAGATATACATGAATTGGAATGGTCTAATTTATGAAAAACTGTGTCAAAGAGAAATCAGTAATAATTTTTTCCATTTATTCATTACTATATTCTGTGCTAAGCACATTATATGCATTATCTCAGTGAACTCTTAGAACTACTGTTGTTCCCTTGTTACAAAAGGAAGAAACTCAAGTTTGGAGTCGTTGAGCAACTTACTTAAACCCACAGAGCTGGTAAACGGTGGCACTGTGATACTAACTCAAGCCTATCTGTCTCTCAACCACTTTGCTTCTCCTGTGTCTACTGTCATGAAACTTAGTTTTCTGAAAAGTTCTCCTCTGGAGTAGACAGTCAGAAAGGAATAGTGTCTGGGATAGAGTACAATGAGGAAGGGGCTATGAGAACCCTGCTCTGAAACTGTCAAGAGCAAGTCATTATCATGGTAAGGAGAGCTTGCAGAAACTGCTATTCACCTTTAAGAGACAATGTTAAACTGAAGGTTCACAGTATCAACTTTGAACAAATATTGAACTCTGAGTTTCAATCTTCTCACCCACGGAATTGAACTTGGGTTAAGGGCTACCTGACATGGTTGGTATGAAGATAACGTGAGATAACAGGTAAAGATGTTTCCTTGTAAAATGAAAAGCTTTATATAAATGAAAGGTCTGTCATTATTTTAGGAGCTGAGAGAGAACCTATTAATGAATGTAAACTTAACATGGGTTTTCAAGTATATTTCCCAATGTACTTCTAATAAATGAAACTACCACTATTGCCATTTAGCCCACTCTTCTTCAACAAGTAGAAGAGAAGTCATGCTTTCTTTTGTGGGATAGGTCATCAAAAAATTGACACGAGGAGATGATGCCAGGCCCCGAGTACATACCTATGCTGGGTAGAAGCTCTGGATGAGATCCCACCTTCTCCTCCACTAGGCCACCCGCAAGTGGCTCAGATGCTATGCCAACATGATTGTTTTTTGTGGCCGGCGCCGCAGAGATGAGCTCAGAGGGTACCAGAGTGGTTACTATCGAGCGTACACTGGTGGGGAGAGTACCGCCAGGTAAGCTGGGTCCTGCTGAGGTGGAGCCCGGGCCCACGGGGCTAGAGGTCATTTTTATCAGAGTGGGTGCTGGGGGTGTTGGGGTTTTACTGTCCAGCTCTGTGGATAACTGCTCTGTTCCCATGAGCCCTGGAGTTGTGGTCTCTAGCCCTTGGCCTTCAGTCTCTCCATCTGCACCATATTGCTCTTCCCCTTTCTCAAGAGAGCCTGTAACTTTCTTACATGCCTTGGTCAGCAAAATCTGGCCGATTTTGTCCACTTTTCCTTTGCCCTTACTAGATGAGACTGGGCTTCGCCGGTTGACAGAGGAGCCTGGACTATTGGTCAAAAGGGGAGAAACAATTGTGGTTGACTGTGAAGAGGGAAGAGTGCTCTGATCTGCTGAGGTGCTCACCTGAGGACTAGCCTCATCTGGATTCATTTCTTTCACTTGCTGGACAGGGGGATGAGGAGGGACAACTGGAGAAGTTGTACATGGGGGGGAAGGAAGCTGAACAGGAGTGGCTCGTGAGTTAAGGACCAAGGGTCGACCAGTCTGTATATTTGGAGCAGTACTACTGGAGGGGGCACTAGGTGGTACAGGAGCAGAAGAAAATTTTATGTTCTGAGGTATGTGTAAAGGGCCAACAACTGCAACGGAGGGAGGCATCAAGCCAGAGTTGGTTGTCAGTGGGGCTGCAGGAATTGTGCTTGGCTGTGATCCTTTCATAACCTGAATTATTGAGGATGAATTGATAAACACAGGTGTAATGAACTGAGGCCGGGCATTAGACTGAGCAGCTGACTGTCCCTCAGAAACCATAACCTTGTTACCCACATTGGGCATTGTGACAACTGTTGACATCAATGCAGACTGCAGGTGAGTCGGCAGAGCTGCTGATGTATTAGCTGAAGTCGTGATAGGATTGGAAGTAACGAAAACAGTTATCTGATTTGGGGGCAAGGGAGTAGAGATGGAGGAAGAGCTGACAGGTCTTGACATTACTGGAGGGATGCTTGGTGCAACATTAGAACTGACCTCACTCAATTCTGGATGCACAAGGGTTGAACACGGCTCATTAGTGTGAGGTAAATTTAGGGAATTAGAGGGTTCTTTAGAAGAAGACGGATCCTGCAGTGTGGGAATGACAGATGCTTTTTTCAGGTCCTCCCCAGAAACTACTGGAGGCGTTACTTCCAGATCTGTAAGCCCAGGGGGTTTAATGGTCACATTAGGAGCTCCAGAGTTATCAAGAAGTTGACTTAACGATGTGGGTGCTTCCCTCATAGCAGGAGACACCAAATTTTTGTTCTCTTCGACACCGGGAAGTTTGTTAGGATCCAAAGATTGCCCGTCCTTTTTAGACTGATCTTCAGAAACAACCATTTTAACTTCTTGGGCAGGGAGGGCTTTGAGCTCAATGTTTACCTGCTCCTTCCTACCCTGGGAATTCTGGCAATCGCTGTCCTGAGGCACATTCAAGCTCTCCTTGTTATCCTCCAGAACACCTCCCACTGCAGCCACAGGCATGGTAGGATTCTGAGGATTCAGCCCGCTGTTGTTAGGGAAGCTCCCAGGTACAGGGGGATTGGCCAAAGGAGTGGGACTGACCAATACATTTCTTGGCAACTCCACATTCTGCAACAGAGCTGTGTTTGTTTGAGAGGCCAGAGTAAGTTTAGGGGTTTTTGAATTTTGCCTCCCAGGACTTGGGGTAGTTTTCCTACTGGACCCAGGACTAGACCTGCGACTGTTGCTCGGACTAGCCCGTTTTGTTGCTCCAGAATTAGACTGCTTTCCAGAATTCACCACCACAGAATCTAATTTGTGAGTTTGTGGGGCAGCAAAATTGGAAGGATTATTCATGGTAAGATTTGAAGGTGCTTGCCCAATGGCCTTTAAAGTTGTTGGATTTAGGCCCTGCTGATCAAAGCCCCTGTTTAAATTTGGCCTAGGAGGTAAAGGAATATTAATCTGTGGGGGGAAGAGTCCTGCAATGGAGGCATTGAGTCTTTCTGGAGACAGACTGATTTCTGAAGGTTCTGTGCTAGGAGGGCGATTGTTGGGTGTCTGAGGATAGTAGGGTCTGGGGCTGGCTCTGTTCGGTGTTTTAGGCCTAGATGTTTGGGTTGGAGCAGCCACATTTGGAAAATGGTGGCCATGAGAGCTGGGCAGGGAATTTACAGGGGGTTGCTGGGGAGTTGCACCTTGAGTTGCAGAAAGGGGTGATGGTCCAGGTTTTGGCCCTGTCATCATTAACTGATTCTGGGAAACTACTAAATGTGAAGGCATGTTATTTGGGCCTCCTGAGACAGATGGTACTTCACTGCCACTTGCTTCAGGGAGCGAGGACATTTCTCCCAGTGGTGAGCTAGAAGGATTCTGGGAGTTCTCCTGGTATACCATTTTCCTTGAATTGCTTCCCAAAGGAGTATTCACAGGTATTGGCATTCTTTGCTTATCAGGTGATGGTGGCACGGAAGCAGGTCCTTGCAAACTGACCATAACAGGCACGCTGCCGCTCTGTTGCATGGGCATTCTCTGGGAATCTGGGTTCAGGGGGCCCCGTGGGGGGTGGACACTTTGGGAGACCGGAAGCCTAACTGATTTGGGGTCCTGCTGCATCATGAGCATCATCATCATTTGTTGTTGTTGTTGTTGTTGCTGCTGCTGCTGCTGCTGCTGCGACTGTGGCTGACTGGGAGGTGGTGGCTGCTGCTGTGGTGGCGGCAGTTGTGGCTGCGGCTGCTGCTGTGGTGGCTGTGGCGGGGGTGCCACATGCTGCATGAGCTGAGGAGGCATCTGCTGAAGTGGCCTCTGTTCAACTGGTTGAGAAGGATAACCTAAAACAAGCCCCCAAAATCAGGGAAGTTAGATTTTCGGCAGGAAAAGCAACTTTTAGAGTATAGCCAAGCAATACTCATCTAGGTGGCCCAGACAGTGCACAAACAGCTTAGGCGTGCCCACTCCCAGGGAGGCAGGCGCAGCTCCTCATTATCCGACATAAGCAAAGGGGCACACAGCTTAAGGAAGCAAAAAGCAAAGCATCAAGAACCTGGAGCTCCTTAGTCTTCAAGGTCTGAATGAGGCACTATTGTACTAAGACTGTAATAGACAGACACTCTGTGCTATGCAATGAAAGTGGCTGAGTCTATCCCAGCCAAACATTCAGGTGAAATGAGAAAAATTCCCATCAATAGCAAGTAGCTGACCACCCAGCACTGGGGTCTCATGTGGGAATAATAAATATTTCACTGTACTTGTGAATGAAGTAAGGCATTTAGGACTCACTTTTTCTGTTATCAAGATTAATTTTTTAAGGTGTGATTTTGTGAAAACAACAGCATCAAAGATAGCCTTTTTATTCTTTCAACAGAAGCAAATATACAATTCTAGGATTCAATGCCTTAAGAGGGATTTAAAATGACGCCAATCCACTGGATCCATACGTCATGCTGCATCCTTCAGGGTCAATCCTTTGGGGAACCCAAATGAACTAAACTGTCCCTCTGATGTAGTTCAATTTAATAAAGAGCAGGAGCTAACAGAAGCTGATATACACATTGAAAATAAATTGAGGATACTGAAGATTTTTTTATGGATATTAATTTCCATTTACTTTCTTACATGTTAAAACTCAATTTGGAGAAATATTTTCTATGAATCCACAAAGGAAGAATAAGAAGCCAGAAACATTGCCCTCAGGAATAAAAAATAATTTTGGGAAAAGAACTGAGGGACAATGCCTTATAGATTTTCAGAAGGCAACAGTTCAAATGATTCCTTCTTTTGTGAAGCTTTTACTTGGCATTTTAGAACCAAAGCTTTACACAATCAGCAGAAAGGAAAAATCATTAACCAAGAATAAAGGTAGTTCCATGGGAAAAAGTGGGGATATAGCTGGCATACAATTTCACAAACTAGATTTATTCCATTGTTGCATAAAAATGCATAAGGGAAGTTTTAAGAAGGCGCAGGAATAAAAACAGTTGGCTCTGGCAGTTGGCAGAAGATGGTTCATGATTTTCACAGAGGAGCTATCAAATGCTGCTGATCCACAGGGTCAGACCCTGTGGTCAACCCTAATTAATGTCTTCTGGCCAAAGATTACCATGGCACCAATGAGTACAATGTACAGAATTCAGTTTTAGAGATTTTTTAAAAAATCCTTTTCTATTTCAGGCCCAAGTCACTTCTTTACAATTATAGAGCCAACAATAATATGGCACTTCTACAGGTTTAACTCAGGTTCCCATATTAAGAAAATTGTCATTTCTGTAGAAGCCCACTGTTGTTGGGCTATGTCACAAATGTCTTTTATCTTTAAATCAGCCCACCAGGTAGCACAATACCAAAGAGAGCAGAGCAGATAATACAGCAACTTTTCAAAAGTTACAGCTGAGGGCATGGCTGCTATAAAGGTTCCAGAAGCTGGAGGCAGCAGTCCAAAGGGCACTAATGTTAAGAAGACAGATTAGGGTTGCCTTCACATAATGGTAGAGAATGAAAGCCAAAACACACAAGGTGTCTATAACATAACCCAAACCCATATTTATTAATCAAGGGTTGCAACTCATATGCCTTTAGGCACCAGGCCAGTAGTGAAGAACAGAAGTGGTCTGGTATAAGACAGTAGTAGTCCTGTGGACAGAGCCAAACTGCAGAATGAATGTTCTATCTAAAGGCATCTAAATTCAGGTTTTTATCTGGTTTAAGACACTGCATGATAGTTCAAACACATGATAGGCCAAATTCATCCTGTAGGTTCCTACTTTTTAAACTCTAGAAAGGAAGCAATGATGCGTGCAAGGAACTCTGGGATTCATATAGGAATTCACATGTGTTTGAGGGAAGAAGGTATCTTCCTATTCATAATGTCATCTAGATATACCTGCCAAGACTGGTGACCTCCCTGCCTCAATTGCTGCAACTCACTGACTGGAATTGTGTTGTTCTGAAACAATTTGTAATAAATAGCATGTAGTATTGACATCATGGTGTATTTACTTCTTTTTTTTTGGTTCACTTTTAAAATACATAAATTAAGGGTGGATTACGGTATATACCCAAAATAACGTCACTCACTTACATGTCAAAAAGGAGGAATAACTAGTGAGGAAGAAACAAAACATAATCCTTTGTACACACAGGGAAGAGTGACCTAAGTATGACAGGCTTGGGTGTCTTTGACTGGGTCACAGGGGAATAAGGTTACAAATCACTGCTCAGGCCAAGAGTAACAAGTATAGAGATATTGTGGCAGCTGGCCTTAGTTCTTCTATAACACCTAGGTTGGAATAAATGAATTTTAGAAAGTTTTTTTCTTTTCAACATTTAGAGGATAATATTATTTTATAGCCAAAAAGGGGTACAGCACAGGGGGCTTCACCAATAGTGATCTTATTTATTATTCAGCTGGGTGGTAGGTACATGAGCGTCTCTTTTATTACTCTTATATAGTTTTTATGTTTAAAGATTCATAATAAAAACTCTATTAAAAAAATTTTATTGTAAACTCTGTTCATTGCTTCGAGAAAACCCAATAGGAAAGGCTGCAGGAAAGGCAGGCAAGCAGGATTCGAGTGAAAACATCTTTCCATTTAATCTTACTCCATTTGGATGCCAACTAGAATCTTGATACTGACAAGAATAAAGAAGCACTTGACATTTCAGTCTGATTTTATGAGGACTTAATATCAAGAAGGCTAATCTGAGCAGTATATATACACAGTTGACCCTTGAACAATGTGGGAGTTAGGAGTACCAACCCCCTGTGCAGTTGAGAATCCATGTATAACTTCTGACTCCTCCAAAACTTAAGTACTAATAACCTACCTGTGGACTGGAAGCCTTACATAACATAAACAGTTGATTAACACACATTCTGGGTTATATGTATTATATACTGTATTCTTACAGTAAAGTAAGCTAGAGAAAAGAAAACGCTATTAAGAATCATAAGAGAGCACATTTATACTACTGTATTTACTGAAAAAATTTGCATATGAGTAGATAATGCAGTTCAAACCCATGTTGTTGAAGGGTGAACTGTATACACTACATATACATATGCCTTCAGAAGTTATATTTGAAATTTTTACTTACTATCAAGGCAAAGTTTCCAAATATTAGACACATTTAATTGCTAAAGAAGCCTAGTTAGGAGACAAAATAAAATACCAATGTTTCCTTGAAGAGAAGCCTTGTACTGCTGTATAAATGATGAAAAGTACGCAATCTTTAGCTAACATTTTATCACCTGGTGGTCGGTTTGAAAATTCTGGCAGTTTAGGGCCTGAGTTGTCCAAGTTAATTCCTTGTTCTCCAGGCAATGGCTGCTGATCCGTGTCCTCCAGCCCAGCTGGGCGATTATCTGGGGTACTAAAAAATAAATTATACATTTGGGAGTAAGTTGCTTAGCTTATACATGAAAGTAGCTTAACTTCTCCCCTATTTCTGAAGACATAAAATCTGTTTGCATTATCATCTTTATTGTAACTTCCATATCTCTAGTCTGATAAAATATTCACTGTTTGGCATAAAAATAATCCAGCAATTTCATTAAACAATAAAATCTACTTAATCTAATAATAGTAGGGCTATTTACTCAAAGTGCATTCTAAAAATTTCTGACATAATGATTTTCAAGTAATCATCCATCGCTTAAATGTTTTAAGACCTGGTCATAGTTTGGACTATCAACATTATAAAGTATTATTCTTGTGAAACCACACTATCTTTGGTATAGTTATCAATTTCAACCATGGAGTCCAGATTGTTTATTTTTTGTGGATATTATAGCGGCAGCTCTCACAATTCATAACACCTTGCAAGAAGCTGTAGGTTGGCTGATGAAAATGGTATCCAGAGAATAAAGAAAAATGGAGAATACTAGAACAAAGCTAATTATTTCTGCTACAGAATGAGTGTTTGTAGACATCCCCACTGGTTTTGGGATGCTTTCATTTTTACCTGGTTGTAGCTTAGAATTTTTAGTGGGGAAAAAGAAATGAAAAAAAAATGTTATCTACTAACATCCACATTCCCAAAGAACCAATGTACTCACATCCATTTGGTTTGCAATCTTATTCCTGGCTGTATCTTTCTTCCCTATCTTTAGTTTCCCTTTGCCCTGATATTGGTCACCCAGTTTTAGACAGTATTTGATCTCATTGTATTCTGTGTGGTTTCTAAGCCTTACCTTAAATCCATTTTAAAAAGTCCTAGCACATGGAAATTTAGAGCTTGAAGCAGGTCTTTAGCACATCCAGATGCCTATAGCAATTTGTTCCTTCTATGACTTCTCTCTCACTTCAAATTATAAGGATTCTGTAGGTCTCTTTACTTTCATGGAACTGCACTGCTAAAAAAATCTCAAGATATCTGGTCCAGTCACTTCATGTTATGGATGAGAAAACAAAGGCCCAGAGAGGTGTAAGAAACAGGTCCAAGGCTCCACAGTGAGCTAGTGGTAGAGTTAGGAGCAAGTGCTCTTCCTATTATACCTACTGTCTCCCTTTTGTAGGAACCCTGATGCCTATATAAGGCCCTTTCCACAATTTCTAGCCCCAACAAGTAAGCGATCTTCCTCAGAGCTGGTGAAGACATCATGAATGCATACTAATGGCAACTGAATAGCCTTACGATTTTAGACTACTGGGAGAAATAATTACCCTCCCAGGACAGCAGGTTGAAAGCAGTAAAGAATTTAACTTAGAGCTACTGGAAAAATTAGATAATTAAAGGTCTTATTAAGTCTGAATTTAGGAAAATATAGTTTGTTAATATACAGTCACAGACTTTTAATTTACAATACTCAAGAAGCAGCAAGTGAGTATGGTATAATCAAAGAAATATCGTGGGAAGGCTCAGCGACAGTTGGGTTTTATTTTGAACATTTATGGTTGTTTAACTAAAACTCTCCTACAGTTCTAGCAATTTGTTTCAATTAACCCATTTTACATTCATTAGTCACTATTCCCTATTAACAAATGTCTCTTCCAATTTTACGATTAAAGGCAGAAAATCCAGTTTAATCAATATGCCCTCTGGAAACACTTTATCAAAGTCAAAAAAACATGATTAACACTTAGCTTCAAGACATGACATATAAATTAATCGTCCTTCCTGCTATGATCTTGCAAAAGAACTCACCTAGAGAACCTTTACTTAAGGGGTAATTGATTTAAAAGGTCCAACCATGTTAGAATGAGGTTTTAAGCTTCTAGGGATGATGGAGATGGAGAGCCTTTACTTACTTATTTTTTCACAAAATAGAGAGCCTTTGAAGGAAAGGCATCTGTACAAAAAATTATTTCTTTTTGTAAAAAGATTTTATTTTTATTTCTTTAAGTAATCTCTATATCCAACGTGGGGCTTGAACTCCCAACCCTGAGATCAAGAGTTGCATGCTCTACAGACTGAGACAGCCAGGTGCCCCCAAAAAACTATTTCCATTTGAGAGAGCGGGGAGTTTTGATAAACTGTTTTCATTTCCAAAACACATTTGGCCTTTCTGGCTCCCTAGTAGCTGTTATAACCCTGAAGTGCTTTGTGGAGTGTAATGTGGTAGCACTGGCTACTTTTCAGTTTCTATGTGCCACAATCCCTGAGACTAGAGACTTAAGAGACGTAGATCAGTCAGTTGCAATGTATGAACCTTGTTTGGCTCCTTATTTGAACAAACGATAAAAAAAGAACTAAGATAATTAGAAAACTCTGAACACTGTCTGAGTGTGTGAGACTATGGAGAAAGTGTTAGTTTTCCTACATGTCAATGGTATTATGTGTTCATTAAAATAAAAAAACCCAACCTGTCCTTATCTTTCAGAGGTACATAGTACTGAAAATATTCAGTCATTTTGCTTTAAAATAATCAGAAAGATAATGGGAGATGAAGGCAAGACAGACTATGACTTGGTAATTGTTGAAGCAGAGGGATTTCATACTGTTCTGATTTTATACACGTTTAAAATTTTCCATCAAAAAAAGTTCACATAGAAATAAATACAATTTGAGGCAAAACTATCACAACCTACTTTAGATCTTGCTGACTATTTTTCTTCTTCCGAGGGGGTTTCTTCTTCTTCGGTTTACTTGCGTTGGTATTATTTTGCTTATTGTTTACCCCAAAATGGCCTGCAGAGATGTCACTCTGCAATAAGTTGACCAACAATGGGCTTGTTAGCGTGACATCCTTATTGACCGGGAAGCCAGGATTCTGACCACAGGACATCTGATTTCCATTGGGTGCTCCACTGAAAGGTGCATTGAAAGGCATCCCATGGCCTGAGAAGTGGTTTCCCGAGGCACTGTTTCCCTGCATGGCCTGCACGTGGGGGGGAACCATGTTGGTTTGTTGCATGTTAACATCAGGCATCATCTGAGACAAATTGACATCATTGTTTGCTGTAGTAGCAGGATCACCATGCTGCTGGGCCATGTGTGGGCTGGGCCCTGGTGGTCGCAAGACCTGCCCCTGAATCCCCATAACCTGAGATGGACTGTTGCTCACGGGCCCTTGCTGTGGCAGCATCTGTCCTGATATCTGTCCCGTAAACTGCACCATGTTTCCTTGCATGTTTGGAGTTGGTCCCCTCATTATCTGTGCTGGTCCCGGCATGACATTGGATTGGTTCTGAGTGTTAAACTGTTGCTTATTCCCCTGCATCTGATTGGTCATGATTTGCTCTATCATTGGGTTCTGTTGGAGTAAAACTTGCCCCTGAGGCCCCATCATCTGGTTATGTGGCGCCATCATTTGTGGGCCCTGTTGGGGAAGAATCTGCTTGGGTGGGGTCATCCTTTGAGGCGAGGGCCCAAGATTTTGGCTTTGAGGGTTCACCATCATCTGGCCCTGAGGCATAAGCTGGGCCCTTGAAAGGATCATAGGGTTCTGAGGGTTCAAGGTTCCTTGCTGCTGGACCATCTGGCCCTGGGAGGGCACAATCTGCTGGTGCATGCTCATCAGCTGAGATGGTGGGCCCTGCTGGGGCTGGCCTTGCATGTTGCCCAGGTTCACCTGAGGAACCCCAGAACTACCAGCCTGCTGGCTGTTCATGTTGCCATGAATTCCCATGAGGCCGGGCTGCATCATATTTGGTGGCCCGTGGGACACCTGCATCTGGTTTTGAGGAGGACCAGCTCCTTGACCACCTTAAACAAACAAACAAAAAAAGGACAGTTTCAGATAGAAATACTCTTATATTGGTATTAAGATACTCTAATTGGAGAAACACCAATAACCCATATATCCACTGACCAACATAAATAAATATGCTATGTTTGACATATTTTCTGTGGCTTTTTTGAAGTATGGAGACATGACTGTGGAATGATTGGTTACATTCCCAATGACCACACAACAGAGAAGGGGAAATGGTTTCTTTACTCCTGTTTGGTAACTTAAAGATAACACTTTGAAGATCAACAGTTTACTTTCTTTCAGATGAAATAAAGAGAAAGGCAGCATCTCATTGTTCGAAAATGACATGTAGCTATTTTAAGGTGAAGAAAATTAATGAAAAGCACTGTAGGCTAGTGAAATAAGCTCTGCTTTAGATGAGTCAGGAAAACAACAAACGTGATGCATTGTCTTAGGAAAACCTTGGCAATGCTGAGAAGACATTTAAACATGCTTCCTGGAAAACTAATGACTCTCAAAGTTTACATGTGTGGTATTTGGATGCTGCACGTGAGAGGAAAGAACACCTAATACTTCCTAAGGACAGGTCTCCTCTGCCCCAGTGTGGTAAAAATTCCTTATTCCTTATCTGAAGCTGAGCCTCTGGTGTAAGTCAACTGACAGATAACCCAGAAACTGCAGACAGAGGAACAGTTACCAAGGGATGTTAAAACTTCACTGACCCCTAGGCTCAGAGCTTTGGAGAAATGGTCTCCTCTGAGCCCGATGGTGTTAAATAAATCTCCGATCCACCAAAACAAACAAACAAACAAACAAACAAAAAACAAAACTTCACTGACCCTTCCCTGTGGCAGTCCCTGGTGGATCATATAGCACATGTCCTATTCTCAGTTATTTCTAATTTAGACAAAGACATTGCCTGGCTTGCTGCAGTGTTTACTTATTGTTGGGTCTTTAGGATTTTCCTATAGTTACTTGCATTATCTCCCCCTTTTTACTGAATACTCTTTTAGATTATTTTATAGCTCTTTGTCACTTTTAAGTAAGGACTAGAAAGTGGCAGCCATAATGAAGTTATGAGGCCAATCCACACTCCAGCCAGGGAGGCAGGGGACAACTGTCCCTTGTTCACATTATTCAGTTTTTCTGAATCCCAAAAAGGATTTTGGGATCATTAGCCTTATAAACTCTTAACTTAAACTCCATGATCACTGTATATACTGTATAAACTGAATATTCTATACACACTGAATATACAGTGTATACTCAATTAATCATTAATTACTTCTTGAGTAACTAATATGCACAAGACACTTTTGGTGCTAAGGTAGTATCAATTAACAAGACACACCAAACCCCTGACTCTATGGAGTTGGCAAGAGACTGTAACAGACAAATATTTTTTCAGGAGAACTAAAAGCTAACAAGAGAAATAAAGTAGGGTTAAGAGAACAGAAAATGAGAGACAGGAGTAGAACGATCTTAGGAGAAGCGTGGAAGTCTAAACAGTATGTGCCTGTGGAAGGCACCATATAGAAATACAAAATAGATGTGCTTGGGTGGAAGAATGATGAATGATTTTATCACTATTCATAACTTCCTACAGAAACCATAAATTCACATAACCAGGAATGCAGTTTTGCATTGGCAGATGGGTAAAGTAAAACAGTTTAACCTGCCCTTCTCTCACGCTTCAAGAGGTAGTTTGAACTTTAAAAAAAAAAAAAACAAAAAACAAAAAAAAACTAAGAATTTTTCTTGTTCCTCAGTGATTTACCATTAAAAGTTGGAACCACACAACTAAATTAACTCTAAGTGGGGATGGGGAGTTCTCCACAGAAAATGTTTGCACTTACTTCATTCCGAACTGGCTCAATGAGAAAGGATAAGAAGATTAGTCCATGTGGTGCCTAAGCAACCAGAAACATGAAGTCTGGGCATATTACAACACTGTTTTACAAATTTTTTTAGCCATTCTGCTCTATCCTATTTCTCCACAAATACACTGTCGGCATTAAATCTATACTGATTAAAGTCTGTTCTTCAAACACCACATTATAAACCAGAATTTAGACATTCTGCATAAACAAAGCTAACATGTACTGTAGAGAGATTTTGAAAGGTGCAGTTGCCCAAAATGCCATGTGTCTCTGTACCTATAGTTTCCTTTGCCAGAAATGCCTTTTGCCCTTTTACTAACTTGGGGGTTGGCAAACTATGGCCCATAAGCCAAATCAAGCCCACTGCCAGCTTCTAAATAAACAGTGTGTGGAACACTGCCATGCTCATTTGTCATACTGTTTATGGCTACTTTTGTGCTGTGATAGCAGAGTTAGGTAGTTGCAACAGAGACCATATAATCTGCAAAGTCTGAAATATTTACTATCTGGAATCCTTTACAGGAAAAAAAAATTGCTGAAACCTGCTCAAACTCAAGTTTAATTTCCTTTCCTTCGGTTCCCAAGACACTGTACCTACTTTTGATGTATTAGTTATTGCCCTGAAAGAATAATTTGGGTTTGAGATTAAGAGAAGGACCAGGATTTATACTTATCTGTATATTCTTATTATCTATCATGGTATCTAGCACACAATGTTCAATAAATGTTGGCTGAATAAATCACAGAAAACAAACCTGCATGCTGGACAGTTTGATTTGCTTGCAGCTGAGGGGCTCCTGAATTCCCAGGGGTGGTTGCTGTGGTCGAAGGCACCTGACCTTGTATAAAGTTCGGATTGGCCTGTCCTGCTGAGAAGCCAGGTGGGAGGCGTTTAGGCATTCCTTAATAGAAAACAATGAGTAAGGCAGTTACCTAGCAAATTTATACTCTTGCTTAGATGTGGAATGAATAAGGAAGGATGAGCTGCATGAAGTCTCCACTGGCTTAGCTCTCTCTGTCACACTGGTAAGATCTTTAATAATAAGGTTGGGAAAGATGGTTAAAAAAATCAACACAATCTCTTACATGAGCATTGTCAAAATGAAAAAGAAATACTAAAAAATTTACACTTAGAACATGCCAAGGAAGAGATGGCAATCTGCTCCCTAAATGTGATCTGAGGCCATGTCACAGCAAGGTTTAGGGCTCACTTTTCTCTGTAATACAACAGACCCCAAAACTTTACATACTTTAACATAGGTACCAAAGTAATATGCTAAATTCTCTCATATTCAAACAAATTGATATGAAATACTATAAAACAAAGAGCTGGGTCCTGATATTAATGATAGGTGATTTTTTTTCCATTGAGGGAAATGGATGACAATCTCCTTTGTGGAAAACTTCCCCCAATATTGTGCTTGTCTCTTGGGAAGAGACAGGAGATTAGCAACAATCCATAGGAGCTTCAAAGTGAGGCTACATTAAATTATCATCATGCCTTCCCCTTATAAGGTTTGCTGCAATTCCGACAGCTATGGTACCAAAAGCCATGCTTTAATGGAATCTTACTAAAGTATTACTTCCTTTTATAGGAAGGTTTAATTTCAGAAAACAGATCTGTAAGGAGGATCTCAGAACCCACTCATTGTTTATAACATAGGCCTTGATGTGGCCAGATCACCTACGTGAGCACATAATCTGCTCTATGAAAGCATCAAGACCTAAAGCTCACTTAAAAATTTTTGTTTTAGTCCATTTATTTTTAAGGACCAATTTTTCAATGTCCTGAAAAACGCTCTGTAGACAAATATGCATTTGTCCTTTCTTTAGCAGTGACAAGTCCCCATTTGCATGCTTCCAGTATAATTAAATCAGGAATCACATTTGCAGGAGGGACTACCCAGCTTCCACTGATCCAGGACTAGATGCCCAGAACAGTGAAGTTTGGAACTGAAACATTCTTGCATTTTCTAAAAACTTCTTAGGATTTAAATATCAGAGCCTGCACGTCAGTAAAATTAATTACAAGAGAGTGAAGAGACTGATGAGCAACTTAATTTCACCAGAAACCATGAGAACATGCCTTTGCTATGTTGCACTAAAGATGCAAGGGTTTTTTTCTGGGTAGGCAATGGGTGTCTTTTGGTGGGGATATGTTCATCAGATGACAGTATTACTGGCACTCTCTATACCTTACTGAAAAGCTCCAAGCACATTCATGTGCACTAGATCAATGATTAATAAGATAAATAATAAACATGGAGATGGATAAGTTTTACTGTAATCGTTTTACCTCTCACACATTAAGCTCCATTGCTTTTTCTTCATACAAGAGGCACCTTACAAAATAAATAAATAAATCTCCTTTAGGTATAACTGGTGGAATTCCCTCTCTAAGGAGCAGGCATTGGCATTATAAACTATAAAAGTCAATGATCTCTGAAATTATTCCCCTTTAACACTTTAATCAAACTTAACAAATACCATGCTTACTACTTTACTAAGATTATCAAACTTGAAAACTCGAAGGGCCTTTTCCCCAAAAGACCCTGTATTTATTTTTTTCATTTTTGCTCTATTGCATAATCTTAATTTTTTTTCAACAGCTGAGCGGTTTAAATTAATAAAATGCATGTTTCTTCTGGACATCTTATCAGTCCAAGATCAAGCAAAAATAATTTAAAAAACAAAATGAAAATCTCTATATTGAGTTTTACCTGCATTTTCATCCAGAGGGCTAGCTTAAATGTAACCAGTAAGATGCTGCATAATGTATCAAGTCAATAATGTATCAAGTTAACTAAGTTACATCAAATGTCACCACTACATCCACAAAGCCAAATAATTACATCCTCCCTCCATTAACTCTAAAAATTGAAGTTCTACTAAGATCTATCTCCAGTAAATTTATCAACACAAATAGCTTCAGTGCTCCTCACCTCCTAGGCCTGGATGTAAACTCTGTGGCCCCTGGTTTGGTGGCTGCTGCTGCATCACCATGAAGTTAGGTGGCACATTTCCCTGTTGAACCATAGGATTCCGACCGGGAGAGCTGACGGGCTGCTGAAATCCCTGGGGAAGTGGGTTATTTTGAGGTGGCCTTGGTCCCATCTGCTGCTGAGTTTGGTTAACCGTTGGGGAGGATGCAGGGGATCCCTGCTGGAAGGAGGAGGGTGAGGAGGCAGGAGACTTGTTGGTGAGGTGGGGCTGCTGCAGGGGGGTTGGGACCCTGGAGGGCCCTCCCTGCAAGCTCTTCATCTGAGGAGCTGTGAACTGGCCTGGGTTGCTCATCTGAGGAAAGTTTGTATGGGCTTGTGAGGCTTGCTGGCTGCCAAAGGGATATGGAGGGGGCGGGTGGGAAGGTGTCTGTACCGTGGCTAAGGATGGTCTTGCCTGGAGCTGCTGTTGCATTGGGCCAGGCAAGGGAGCCTTCTTCCACCCTTGGCTTGCAGTCATTGTGCCCAGAGAACCCTGGGCTGGAGGAGGCTGAAGGGCTCCAGAAGGCAGCTGGTTCCAGCCTGGAGGAACAGGCACCTGAGTTGGGGCAGTAAACTGGGGTCTCATTCCCTGTGGCTGTTGCTGCTGATGCTGCTGTGGGGGTCTTGCCTGCAACTGCTGCTGCTGCTGCTGCTGTTGCTGTTGTTGTTGTTGCTGCTGCTGCTGCTGCTGCTGCTGCTGCTGCTGCTGCTGCAGCTGGGGAAAATTAGCTGGGTTCATTTGTCTGTTCACAGGGACAGGCTGCATTGGGTGGTGCGGGGGAGCTAAAGATCCTGAGGGATGATTTTGCTGCTGTATATGGAGCCCAGAGAGGAGTGGATCCATTGCATCTGTTTAAAGACAGTCAACAAAGCAATAATTAAACTACTGCAACCCTAGATCCTACAATAGTCCTGGCAATCGTGAAAAATATAGAGTAAAATCCCCTGGTACCTTCAATGAAATGTTTGCGAACACCTTCTATATGCAAAGCAACACACCAAG
Source organism: Leopardus geoffroyi (assembly GCF_018350155.1). Taxonomy (NCBI): domain Eukaryota; kingdom Metazoa; phylum Chordata; class Mammalia; order Carnivora; family Felidae; genus Leopardus; species Leopardus geoffroyi. The sequence continues at coordinate 24,401,398 of NC_059336.1, read as the reverse complement.
ATGACAGAAAGATGAATATTGTCTAGAAAGAGCTTATGGTTCAAAAGTGGATATAAGAGCCAAACATAAAACGTGGAGAGCAGTATTTTCCAAAGCATATTCTTGGGAACTATGTTCATTAGTGTTATAAGAAAATAAAACAAAATACAGTCAATTTGGTTTGGGAAACAACTGAACCTAACCACCTTAGGTTTCTTCATGGCAGGACTTCCAGTGCCTCCAATACATTAATTCTGAATCTCTAGGAAGGAGGTAACATATGATGCACTTACCAAATTTATTATGGAATTCTCTGCCAAGAAGTATCTTGCAGGACTAAGTAGCCCAAGGAATGCATTGTTAGGAATGTTGGGTTGTAACTGATAAGAGAAAGAGAAATTCTGAGAAGGAAATGGACTTTCAATTTGAAGAAATAGGGCAGATTTTGTGAAGAAGGTGGCATTTAAGTTGGGCAGTTAGGTGGAATCAGAAATAGCTGAATTTTGTAATGATCTCTGCAGAGAGTTCCAGCCTCTTTAAGCCACAAAGATTGGAGGTCATTACCTGACTGAGAAGCAGGGCGAGGAGTCCTGGGCTGCAGCTCTGAATTGGGGCCTGGTGCCATCATGGAAGATGACACATTTCCACTCTGGGGTATCATAACAGTGGCAGGGCTGGTCATCCTTATTAGTCCTAAAGGAAAAAGAAAATCTGTAGAATAGAGTACTGGAATTGGCACAACATTTGTTTTTAAGTAAAATATTTCAAGAAGATAAAAAGGTATGGAAGATTTATGTACCCATCATCTACCTTGTTAATTAACATTTTGCCCCATTTCCTTCAGATACATATGTAGATACAGCGGAAGTCCCCACTCCTTCCCAATCTCTTTCCACTCCCACTCTCTTATAATTGGGATTAATGTTACATGCATGTTTATCTTTTCTACATATGTGCAATGTATGTATGCTTTTCTGTATGCTTTTAATCTTTGTATAACTGGCAAAGTCTGTCTTCTTCAATTTCCTTTTTCTCTTAATATTATTTTTTGAGATCCATCCATCCTGACTGCTATTTTATGGAACCCACACATTTATTCTCCTGCTGATGAATAGTAAGATTCTCCCTCCCACTGCCCCGAATTTTCAATCTTATAATTCTGCAATGTCATGTATTCTTGTGGACATGTGTCTTTAGACTATATACCCAGAATTCCTAGGTTTTAAATTATAAGCATCTTCCATCTTACTAGATATTGCCAAACTGCTCTCATAAGTGGTTATGCCAGGCTCAGTCAGAGGAGCATATGACTCCTGATCTCAGGATCATGAGTTCAAGCCTCATGTTGGGTAAGAGATTACTTAGGTAAATAAATAAACTTAAAAAAAAAAAGTGGCTATTCCAATTTATATTCCAACTAGCAATTTGAGAACTCCTCTTGTTCCGTGTCTTTCCAATTTCTGATACTGCTAAGGCTTTATAGGATTTACCATCTATATTAATAAGTGAAAATATATTATCCTCTCTTCATGTCTTTGCTGTTTGGCATCAAGATTAAAAAGTAACTTCAAAATAGAGCAGAAAAGCATCTTTCCTGGGCGCCTGGGTGGCGCAGTCGGTTAAGCGTCCGACTTCAGCCAGGTCACGATCACACGGTCCGTGAGTTCGAGCCCCGCGTCGGGCTCTGGGCTGATGGCTCAGAGCCTGGAGCCTGTTTCCGATTCTGTGTCTCCCTCTCTCTCTGCCCCTCTCCCGTTCATGCTCTGTCTCTCTCTGTCCCAAAAATAAATAAACGTTGAAAAAAAAAAAAAAAAAAAAAAGAAAAGCATCTTTCCTCTTTTTCTATGCTCTGGAAGAACATGTGTATCTGTTCTTTAAATGCTTAGTAAACTTACCTGGAAACTATCTGGGCCTGTGGGTTATGCTAATTAATTCATAAGGAGACAGATTTTTAATTATTTCACAATTTCTTTTTTTTTTTTTTTTTAATTTTTTTTTTCAACGTTTATTTATTTTTGGGACAGAGAGAGACAGAGCATGAACGGGGGAGGGGCAGAGAGAGAGAGAGAGAGACACACAGAATCGGAAACAGGCTCCAGGCTCTGAGCCATCAGCCCAGAGCCTGACGCGGGGCTCGAACTCACGGACCGCAAGATCGTGACCTGGCTGAAGTCGGACGCCCAACCGACTGCGCCACCCAGGCGCCCCTCACAATTTCTTAAATACAGATTTTTCAAGTTTTCTTAAGTCAGTTTTGGTTAAATTATATTTTCAAGAAAACTGTTAATTTGCTGCTGCTTCAAAATTTATTAGGCTAAAGTTATTCACAACTTTTTTCCATTCATTGAGATATAATTCACATAGTATAAAATTCACCCTTTTAATTTTTATTTTATGATTCTACTTCTAAACTTTACTTTTTTAAGTTTTTTAAAAAATATAATTTATTGTCAAGTTAGCTAATATACAGTATATACAGTGTGCTCTTGGCTTTGGGAGTCGATTCCCATGATCCCAGCGCTTACATACAACACCCAATGCTCATCCCAACAAGTGCCTTCCTCAATGCCCATCACCTATTTTCCCTTCCTCCTCGCCACCCCTCCCCCGCAATCAACACAGCTTGTTCTCCATATTTAAGAGTCTCTTAGTTTGCCTCCCTCTCTGTTTGAGACTATTTTTTCCCCTTCCCTTCCCCCATGGTCTTCTGTTAAGTTTCTCAAATTCCACATATGAGTGAAAACCTATGGTACCTGTCTCTGACTTATTTCACTTAGCACAATACCCTTCAGTCCCATCCATGTTGCTGCAAATGGCATGATTTCATTCTTTCTCATTGCCAAGTAGTATTCCAATGTATATATAAGACACATCTTCTTTATCCATTCATCAGTTGAGGACATTTGGGCTTTTTCCATAATTTGGTTATTGTTGATAGCACTGCTCCAAACATTGGGGTACATGTACCCCTATGAATCAGCACTCCTGTATCCTGTGGATAAATGCCTAGTGGTGCTATTGCTGGGTCATAGGGTAATTCTATTTTTAATTTTTTTTTTGAGGAAGCTCCATACTGTTTTCCAGAGTGGCCGCACTAGTTTGCATCCCTACCAACAGAGCAAGAGGGTTCCCATTTCTCCCCATCCTGGTCAACATCTGTTGTTTCCTGAGTTGTTAATTTTAGCCACTCTGACTGGTATGAGGAGGTATCTCAATGTGGTTTTGATTTGTATTTCCCTGACATACTATAAATTCACCCTTAAAAATTTTTTTTTTTATTTTTTGAGAGCAAGCAAGCACAAGCTGGGCAGGGGCAGAGGGGGAGGAAGGAAGAGAATCTGTGCTGACTACACAGCCCAATATGGGGCTCAATCTCACAGAGTATGAGATCATGACCTGAGCTGAAATCAAGAGTCAGACGCTTAACCCGCTTAACCTACTGAGACACCCAGGTGCCCCAAAATTCACCCTTTTGAAGTGTACACTTTTTTCTTTCTTTACATTGCTTATGACTTCTTTTTGTTTTACCAGGTTCATCAGTTTTAGTTGTTTTTTTCAAACAAACATCTTTGGTTTTGCTGCTTTGTTCTATTTTTAATTTATACTTTATCTCTGCTCTTATCTTTATTATTTCCTTCCTCCTAAGTTATTATTACTCTGTTCTTTTTCTCAATTCTTAGGTCAGAAACTTAGATTCTTAATTTTCAGTTCATGTTCTGCTCTAATATAGTTATCTTAGGGCTTAAATTTTCTTCCAAGCCCTGTATTGGTTACATCTCACAAATTTGGTATGTATTTTTGCTGTCCACCATGATTGCTTTTAAATCATGGATATTCAGAATATATTTTACATTTTCTAAAAATACAGCATATTTTGGTTATCTATGTTTTGTTTGCCACTGACTTAATTGTACTATGGTCATAGAACATGATCTGTGTGATACCAATATCTGGTATTTAATGAAACTTGGTTTTCGAAACACACATAGTCAATTTGTATAAATGTTCCATTTGTACTTGAAAAAATTAAAATTCCCAAATTAGTAGTGCATGTTTTCTATATACCTCCATTATGTCAAACTTTTTTTCTTATGTTATTCAAGTTTTATCCTAATTTTCAAAATAAGCTTAATACATCAATTACTAACACAGGTGTGTTAACAGGTCTCTGAAGATGTGATATCTCCATGAATCCTGTCCACTTTTGCCTCACATATTTTAAGGCTAGGTTAGTAAGTACATAAAAGTTTAGCTGTCTTCCTGATGAATATTTCCTCTTATATCATACAGATACCCTATTTACCCTAATGCTTTTTATCTTAAAGTCTGTTGATATACCCTTTTTCTTGGTTAATATTCACATGTATTATCTTTTTTTCCATCCTTTTAACTATGAACTGTGTTCTTATGTTTTATGTGCTTCCTGTAAAAGCACATTAGTAAGCCTGAGATTATTTATTCAATCTGATTAATCACCATCTTTTTATCAGTGTTCATAATATGTTTATCTGTACTGTTACTATATATTTTGATTCATTTTATCATCTTAGGATACCACTGCTCTTTACTCCTTCTTTCTATGGTGATTTCCTATTTTTTCTATGCTGTTTTCCTAATTTTCTTGGATTTTACTGGATTTTTTCTAACATGCCCTTCCTTTCTACCCCTCCACTACTAGTTTAGGAGTTATACATTTTAGGAGTGCCTTGGTCAATTTCAGCTTAGGTCATGATCTCACGGTTCATGGGTTTGAGCCCCACATTGGGCTCTGTGCTGACAGCTAAGAGCATGAAGCCTGCTTCAGATTCTATGTCTCCATCTCTCTCTGCCCCTTGCCCACTTGCACTCTGTCTTTCTCTCTCTCTCTCTCAAAAATAAACATTAAAAGATTAAAAAAAAAAGTTATACATTTTATTTCTATTATTTTAATGATATCTTTAAAATGTCAACAGACATAATTTAAAGAGTATGCTTTATTTAAAGTATTTATTTCAAGTATTGCTAAATAAGCCAATACTTAGTAGATTTGCCCCATGTTTACCAATTATTTAGCTCACCATTCCTTCTTGGATCTTATTTCTTCCATCTTAGGGTCAATTTTCTTCTTCCTGAAGTAGATTCTTGAGCACTGCAATTAGCAAGAGTCTGGCAATGGTAACTTCTCTTAGTGTCTTTGAAAATGTATTTAAAAAAAATTTTTTTTAATGTTTATTTATTATTGAGAGACAGAGAGACACAGAGCATGAGCAGGTGAAGGGCCAAGAGATGGAGAGACACAGAATCTGAAGCAGGCTCCAGGCTCTGAGCTGTCAGCACAGAGCCAGATGTGGGGCTCGAACTCACAACCATGAGATCATGACCTGAGCCAAAGTTGGACGCTTAACTGACTGAGCCACCCAGGTGCCCCAAAAATGTATTTTATACTACTCTTGATAGTACAGATAGGTTTAAAATTCTAGGCTGTCAATTATTTTCTCATCACTTTGAAAATATTATTTCAATGTTTCCTGGCTTCCAGGGTTGCTACTGAGAAATCAGCTGTGATCTGATAGTTTTCTCTTTGTAAATAATTGATCCTTTATTGTGAGTTGCTTTTAACATTCTCTTTGTTTTTTGTTTTATAGTTTTTCAAATTTGTGTCAAACATGGATTTATTTTAATTTATATTGCTCAGTATTTCTGAGGATTCACATCTTTCACCAATGTTGGAAAAAATTTCAGCCATTCTCTCTGTTGTCATCTTCAATTTCTTTATTTTCTTCTTCTGGAACCCTTTTCAGATATATGTTAAATCTCATTTTATCCATCATGTCTCTTGACCTCTTTCATATTCCCATCTCTTTATTTTTAATTTGCTGCATTCTGGGTAATTTCTTCATATTAACCTTCCAATTCAGCTGTGTCTAGTTTGCTGAACAAGTTATTTACTTCAATAATTTTTAAATTTCTAGAAGTTCTGGGTTTTTTCCCCAAAATTCTGGTTTTTTTTTAATTAAAAAAAATTTTTTTTAATGTTTTATTTTTGAGAGAGACAGAGAGAGAGTGAGTGATCTTGCACAAACCGCAAGATCATGACCGGAGCTGAAGTCGGATGCTTAACCGACTGACCCACCCAGGCACACCTCAAATTTTATTTAATGTTTATTTATTTTTGAGAGAGACAGAGAGTATGAGTGGGGAAGAGGCAGAGAGGGAGAGGGAGACACAGAATCAGAAGCAGGCTCCAGGCTCTGAGCTATCAGTACAGAGCCCAATGTGGGGCTCAAACCCACAAATGGGGAGATCATGACCTGAGCCAAAGTTGGATGCTTAACCAACTGAGCCACCCAGGTGCCATTCCAAAATTCTGTTTTAATGGTGTCTTGTTCTCTTGTGATTTTCATCATTTTAAACACCCTGATACTCCTACTATTATAAATTATCTAGAATTTTGGAGGGAGGGAGTCTAGTCCTACATTTTCTGAATCTGGAGTATAAACTCATTTATACTAGGGCTTTAACTATGAGAAGTCTGCAATGGCTCAGGTTGAGAATGTGTCCCTCCAGAGCATCAACAATTATTACCAGTCTAGAACCACTTAATAATTTAGCTTGACTGTTCCAGGGTCATTTCAATAATATATTAAAGGTCCAGGGTGCCTGGGTGGCTCAGTAGGTTAAGCAGCCGACTTCGGCTCAGGTCATGATCTCACAGTCCGTGAGTTCGAGCCCCGCGTCAGGCTCTGTGCTGACAGCTCAGAGCCTGGAGCCTGTTTCAGATTCTGTGTCTCCCTCTCTCTCTCTGCCCCTCCCCTGTTCATGCTCTGTCTCTCTCTGTCTCAAAAATAAATAAATGTTAAAATAATAATAATAATAATATATTAAATGTCCAACATGAATCAGAGTAGAAAAGACAATTCCATAATCACCATTTCCCCACCTCCCAACTAGAGTCCAGGCCAAGACACATAAGTTTTGCATTTGTCTCCCTCTGTGTCAGAGGGTGAAAAAAATTTTTAATCTACCTTTCATTGAAAATTCTAGTTTCTGGCACAAAAACAGACACATAGACCAATGGAATAGAATAGAAACCCCAGAACTAGACCCACAAACATATGGCCAACTCATCTTTGACAAAGCAGGAAAGAACATCCAATGGAAAAAAGACAGCCTCTTTAACAAATGGTGCTGGGAGAACTGGACAGCAACATGCAGAAGGTTGAAACTAGACCACTTTCTCACACCATTCACAAAAATAAACTCAAAATGGATAAAGGACCTGAATGTGAGACAGGAAACCATCAAAACCTTAGAGGAGAAAGCAGGAAAAGACCTCTCTGACCTCAGCCGTAGCAATCTCTTACTTGACACATCCCCAAAGGCAAGGGAATTAAAAGCAAAAGTGAATTACTGGGACCTTATGAAGATAAAAAGCTTCTGCACAGCAAAGGAAACAACCAACAAAACTAAAAGGCAACCAACGGAATGGGAAAAGATATTCGCAAATGACATATCGGACAAAGGGCTAGTATCCAAAATCTATAAAGAGCTCACCAAACTCCACACCCGAAAAACAAATAACCCAGTGAAGAAATGGGCAGAAAACATGAATAGACACTTCTCTAAAGAAGACATCCGGATGGCCAACAGGCACATGAAAAGATGTTCAGCGTCGCTCCTTATCAGGGAAATACAAATCAAAACCACACTCAGGTATCACCTCACGCCAGTCAGAGTGGCCAAAATGAACAAATCAGGAGACTATAGATGCTGGAGAGGATGTGGAGAAACGGGAACCCTCTTGCACTGTTGGTGGGAATGCAAATTGGTGCAGCCGCTCTGGAAAGCAGTGTGGAGGTTCCTCAGAAAATTAAAAATAGACCTACCCTATGACCCAGCAATAGCACTGCTAGGAATTTATCCAAGGGATACAGGAGTACTGATGCATAGGGGCACTTGTACCCCAATGTTTATAGCAGCACTCTCAACAATAGCCAAATTATGGAAAGAGCCTAAATGTCTATCAACTGATGAATGGATAAAGAAATTGTGGTTTATATACACAATGGAATACTACGTGGCAATGAGAAAAAATGAAATATGGCCCTTTGTAGCAACGTGGATGGAACTGGAGAGTGTGATGCTAAGTGAAATAAGCCATACAGAGAAAGACAGATACCAGATGGTTTCACTCTTATGTGGATCCTGAGAAACGTAACAGGAACCCATGGGGGAGGGGGAGGAAAAAAGAAAAAAAAAAAAAAAAAGAGGTTAGAGTGGGAGAGAGCCAAAGCATAAGAGACTGTTAAAAACTGAGAACAAACTGAGGGTTGATGGGGGGTGGGAGGGAGGAGAGGGTGGGTGATGGGTATTGAGGAGGGCACCTTTTGGGATGAGCACTGGGTGTTGTATGGAAACCAATTGGACAATAAATTTCATATAATAAAAAAAAAAAAAAAAAAAAGAAAATCATAAGGAAGAAAAATATACTTATAGTACTGCACTGTTAAAAATCCACATAAGTGGACCCATACAGTTCAAACCCATTTCTGTTCAAGGGTCAATTGTACTATGAAAAAAAAAAAAAAAAAAAAGAAAATTCTAGTTTCAAATTGATAACTTCCTTCTTTATGTAGACCCAAGCCAAGGTTTCATATTTTATCCCTTCCTAGCCATTCAAACTCAGAGCCTTTGGTCCCTGCAGAATCTCTTCATTTGTTTACTGCTACTTAAATTTTCATTTTTGACTTCTTTTTCACTCTGGGGATTTCCTTTGAGTTCTTACAAGGTCAGCCATGCATTAAATGTTATATTTTGTCTAGCATTCTTGGGTGTTTTGTAGTTGGGACAGTTAGATAAATGTTTATCTGTCTATAACTGGATTTGTCTCTGAGAAACCCCCCTCCATTTTTCAAAGATGGTAATTAGACAGTAAGAAAGTTCTCTGGAGATAAGAAACAGGTTTTCTCAGTTTACAATGAGCTTTCTATCTCCAGAAATGTTCAAGAGCATGCTGACTACATGTTCAGTAGTGACACTCTAACATATATTCCAGCACTAGGTAGGAATCTGCACGAGATCCATGGTTCTCAACTGGGGGCAATTTTGTCCCCCAGAGAATGTTTGGCAACATCTGAAGACATTTTTGTTGGCACAACTAGGGGGGAAGGTGTGGTAGTGCTATTGGCATCTGGTAGGTAGAGGCCAAGCAGGCTGCTAAACATCCCACAATGCACAGGACAGCTGCCCACAGCAAAAGATGATCAGCCCAAAATATTAACAGTGACAAGGTCAAGAAACCATGACTAAATGACTATGGCACCCTTACTAATCTTGGCAGTTCTATATGGCTACAAAAAAAAAAAAAAAAAAAAAAAAAAGCCTATGGATTAAAAAAGGCTTTTAATTACAAAAGACTTCTGGCTTATCAGTCAACTTCTGTTGCCAGTGCTAAGCGAAGAAAGTAATACTAAGAATAATTGACAATCCAAGACATTCTAGACAGACAATTCCAAAGTCATTTATTATTGTTTTAGAGGGTAGTTAAGATCTCTTTCCCTTGAAACTTTCTCTGTTTATAAATGTTCAACCTAATATTAAATTTTATTTGCAACCATTGTCCCAATGGACATCAGAGAAAAATATTCCTAAAGTATGCTTGGCAGTAAAGAAAGATACCTAGGGGTTAAAATGTTGGTATGACTACAGATCATTACTTCAACTTTATTATTCCTTCAACTTTGTATTACATATATTAGCACAATCAGTACCCTTCATTAAATTCCAATCTAACTTGATTTCAACCCTAAGCTTCTAAGTTTCCTATGTTGACAATGAACTATATCACTATAATTTACCCTTACATCCTAGAGATGCTTAGTAAATATGCCTGCTATTTGCCAGATACTTGCATTAGTGTGTTGATGTCAGTTTTAATAAAGTCCTAAAAATGTAAGGCTGGAAGGGATCCACAGCATTGTTTCTAGGACGTAAATATGTTTCCAGGCAATTATGGCCAGTAAATATTAAGTCATTTGTCCAGGAGTTGAGACTAAAACCCAGATTTCTTGTCTCTCATTCTAGATCTATTCTTTTACTAACTATATGCAACTTGGCCAGAGTTTTCCCACTCTGGTTCTTCAGTAGTGGCACTAGCATCACTGATTATCTCTCATTAAGCTACCATAATACCAAATGCTCAGATTTCTGTGGAGAACTATAACTATACTGACTCCCTACTACAGGTACCAGGATAGGTACTGTTTATCTACCATGTGGTATTCCGTAACAGCTCAACAGCACAGGTCCTGACATATAATAGGAACTCTGTAAATGTCAGCTACATGGCTCAGGGCTCATCCACCTTCAAACATGAGCACAAAAGACTGTAGGCATTACTATCTGATTTTTTAGGTGAAGAAACTATTGCTTGGAGAGGTACGGTGACTAGCTTGAGGTAACCAGGAAATGGCACTGCCAGGATAAAAATCTAGTCCCAATTTTATATGGCCAAGTCTTCAGCTACAGTTTGGAATAATGGTTTTATAAATTAAGTTTCTCCATTCTGCTCTATTTCTTCAAGAGCTACTGTGGTAAGTGGGAATGTGAATGACTCAGTATAGTTTCAGGTGGTTACTCTCCTTCAACCACAGCAGCTGTGCTTTTCTGGTTTATTTGAATAAAAGGTCCTAAAGCAGAAAAAGTTTGAAAGCCACTAATGTAGTGATAAGAGCACTGGACTAGGAATTAAATCCGTGATATTAGTCTATTTCTACTTGACCCTGGGTAAACTGCTTCCTTTCTGTGAGCTTCAGTTTCCTCAGCTTTAAATGAGAGAGTCCACTCAATTCTAATATTTTGTGATTCACAGAATGTTGAGTTCATTCTCTAAAGAAGAAATCTCAGTTTTACTAGAAAAGTTAACAAATAATTTATAACTCTCTCAAATTCTAAATATCTAAAAACACATATTCTTCCACATATTCTTCAGATTCCACATAAACACAAAGAACTCTCGGCTCAGATTCTCAGCCTCATAGAAAATGGGTGGCAATTGGAAAGCTACATACTCCATTATGCTATAAACATTCTGAAGGTAAAAAACATTTTATTCATTTGTTTTTTTTAAATTTTATCTTCTTTATTTTATTTTTTTAAAAACAAAAATTTTTTAATGTTGATTTATTTTAATTTTTTTTAATTTTTAAAAAAAAATTTTTTTTTCAACGTTTATTTATTTTTGGGAGAGAGAGAGACAGAGCATGAACAGGGGAGGGGCAGAGAGAGAGGGAGACACAGAATCGGAAACAGGCTCCAGGCTCTGAGCCATCAGCCCAGAGCCCGACGCGGGGCTCGAACTCACGGACCGTGAGATCATGACCTGGCTGAAGTCGGACGCTTAACCGACTGCGCCACCCAGGCGCCCCAATGTTGATTTATTTTTGAGAGACAGAGACAGAGTGCGAGTTGGGGAGGGATAAAGAGAGAGGGAAACACAGAATCTAAAGCAGGCTCGAGGCTCTGAGCTGTCAGCACAGAGCCTGACGAGGGGCTCAAACCCATGAACCGCCAAGATCATGACCTGAGCGATGCTTAACTGACTGAGCCACCCAGGCGCCCCTATTTTATTCACTTCTATCTCCAACACTTTGAGCAGAGTCTGTCCTACAATAAGAACTCAACAAATGTTTGCTGCACAGCTCAGTGCTCATCTATCTACATTTAAGCATGAGCCCATGCTCTGTGATTCTACCTTCCTGAGTGATTTAAATCTTATTTTCCTAAATCAGTAAACAGTGATGTGTCAGGAACCCCCACCTATTTTGCAAAACTCAAATGATCATACATTAGCAGATAAAGGGAAAAAGGAAACCAGTAAAATGTCATATAATTGAGTGGGAGATCTCACCTGGACCACCTGCCATGGGAAATGTTGCCTCCATCCTAACTGAATTTCCGGCTCCCATGGGTCCATTCATTCTCACATCTTGGCTTCGGTTCTGAGCCAAAGCCAGGTTGATAGCACCTTCCCCTGAAAAAATGACAGGTTACAAAAAAGGAAACCATCAGAATAAGATGCAAATGTTTTTTAAAAACAAGTACACAAAAACTTTAGTTTTCTGTGTTTTTAAAGAACTATGGTAAGTTTACCAACCACACAAAGGGGAGGTTCAATACTATATAGGTCTTTCTTCAACTTCACTTGAGTAAGTTTACTTACATGAAGCACAAGGAAAACATAGTCAATCCTCACAATACAGCAGATGGACAATCATTAATGATGTATGGTGTCAGGAGAGCGTTTGTAACTCTGAGTGACTATTTTCAACTAGCTCATAGTGTGTGCATGTGTGTGTACATGTCCATGTGTGCAAGAAGGAATTAAATGTTCTCAGAAACTCTCAAACTCCTAGATTACCTTTTGGGAATTTATGACCAGAAAGTAGAGAAAAGAGTAAGTTTAATGGAGAAAGAACATATGATGGTATAGGGACACTGTAGTATTTGTGAGCAAAATCCCATTTCCCTTTCAACTAGTGCAGCATAAACAGATATCCATTAGAGATATTTATGCAATGAAGAGTAGATAGATTGCTACTAATCTACTTTTGCAGCATCTAATTATAAGACCAACACTCATATGAAGTTTTTAATGCTTACAAAATTTTATCTCACCTGAACCTCACAATACCCTGGTAGGTAACATCTAGAAGTGTTCCAACTTATTAGACCCTAAATTTAGAAGTAACTTACTTAAATTTTACTTGGGTTTAATGATAAAAAGAAACAAATTTCAGGAGACTTCCTGCGCTTAATCCAAAATTTTGACTATTGTTACTGTGGATGATAGCACCACCATGTGGACAGATAGAAGTATAGCTAACCAGTGGCTAAGAAGGTCAAAGGCAGCATTCTTTGGCATCCTTCCTTATGTACTGTAGGGTTCTGGATTACAGAGCCAGATGATAAAGTAGGAAGCTAACAAGGACACAGTAGTTTCCTGTCTTATCACTGATAAGTCACCCTTCTGTATTAAGTATTTCCACCAGGCAGGTAGGCTGGTTGGTCACAGGGAACAAACATCCTACTAATAAGGGACTGATTACCAGGGTTACAAGATGCTCTAAACTGTTTGCCTCTGGGAGTTAGGAATAAAAGAAAAAGAGAATGCAGACCTTGAAGGTTTCCAATAAAAGGAAGCAACTATTAATATACCAAACTTAAGACATTCTTTTTAAAAAAAATTTTAATGTGTATTTATTTTTGAGTGAGAGTGAGTGAGAGAAAGAGAGAGAGACAAAGCACGAGTGGGGGAGGGGCAAAAGAAGGGGAGACTCCAGGCTCCGAGCTGTCAGCACAGCTGGCTCCAGGCTCCAGGCTCCGAGCTGTCAGCACAGAAACCAATGCGAGGCTCGAACTCACAAACCTGGAGATCATGACCTGAGCCAAAAATGGACGCTTAACCAACTGAGCCACTCAGGCTCCCCACTAAGACATTCTAAACAGAAAGAGTATTTATTCTTGAAATGGACATGAGATTATTTCAGTTCTCTGCTTAAAACTGTTCCAATGCTTCCTACTGTTGTAGAAATAAAAGCCAAACTCCTTAACAGGGTATAAAAGGCCTCAGTAATCTATCTAGTCCAGTGCTGTTCAACAGAAATATGAGTCACACATATAATTTTAATTTTTCTAGAAGCCACAGTGAAAAGATAAACAAAAAAAAAAAACAAACAAAAAAAAACCCCAGGTGAAATTAATTGTAATATACTTTATTTGACTCAATATATCCATGCTATATCAATATAGCACATGTCAGTTTGAACTAGCCACATATGCTCAACAGCCATACGTAGTTTGTGGCTACCATATTTAAGAGCTCAGATGTGGCTCTTGCCTACCGCTCTAACCTCAACTCACACTATATTCTCCTTCAATAATAAGGATTCAGCCTCAGTGGCATTTTAAAAAATTTCTTAAGCACACAAAGCTGCTTCTCACCTCAAGGCCTTTGCACATACAATATGTGCAAATAGTTGCCTCTAATAGTTCTACTCTCTTCACATGAGCCAACTTCTCAGTATTCATGTAACCTTAAGTGTCACAGGCTCCAAAAGACCTCCTCCAACTGTCTTATCCAAGGGTAGGTCACCCTTATCAGAACATCGTGTTCTTCCTTTTTTTAATGTTTATTTATTTGGGGGGGGGGGGGAGGGTAGAGAGAGAGGGAGACACAGAATCCGAAGCAGCCTCCAGACTCTGAGCTGTCAGCATGGAGCCCGACGCAGGGCCTGAACTCACAAACCGTGAGACCATGACCTGAGCCAAAGTCGGATGCTTAACTGACTGAGCCTCCCAGGCACCCCAGAATACCATGTTATTTCTTCAGAGCGCATCCCATGTAATGACTTACTCATTCACTTGTTTTATTGTCTGCTTCATCCATTACTATACAAGGATAACCATGAATCTGCCCTGGTTCCTTTATATCTTTTGTTCTGGGATAGTTATTAATAGCACCCCTTTGGGGTGCCTGGGTAGTTCAGTTGGTTGAGCATCCAACTTCAGCTCAGGTATTGATCTCGCGGTCCGTGAATTCGAGCCCGCATCGGGCTCTGTGCTGACAGCTCAGAGACTGGAGCCTGTTTCAGATTCTGTGTCTCCCTCTCTCTCTGACCCTCCCCCCAGTTCATGCTCTGTCTCTGTCTCAAAAATAAATAAACGTTAAAAAAAAAAAATTAAAAAAAAAATAGCACCCCTTTTACTCTCAAAAGTGTCCTACTTTAGATGATAAATTGTATGGCCACCCTAATTATATCCTTAATACAGAGAACAGTGTCTAATACATGGTAGGTACTCATTAGCTATTTGATTATATTATGAATTGTTATCTTATAACCTTACAAACAACTATAGGCATTTTTCCAAATGATGAATGCATTCCTGGGAAACCCCACATTCTATAAAAACTCACACTGAAAATAATAGGTTTTATGGGAAAAACAATGTTGTTAGGACTTACTCAAAATGTATGTGGCTTTGTAATCAGAGTTCTAATGAAAACATTAACTGGTGGAGGCAATATATCCAAGAACATTTACAGTGGAAATGCCCGGTTAAAGATGCTATGATAAGGCAGATTCAGTAAAGCTCTGAGCCATTGGGGCTGCCATTAAAGCAGACACAGGAGGAAGTGAACTTGTCACAAGCAAGAGCCATGCAAGTGCACTTGGGGTGCACTTCTGGGGAAGGTATCTAAATTCTCATCCTTAATTACCTTAAAACAGAGCTGAAAGGACTCCCACCTATGCAGTAGCTGAGTTTCTTTTTTTTTTTTTTCTTATAATCATCCTTCTATTCTATTTCAGCTTCCCTTGCCTTTTTTATATGAATACACACAATTCTCACATTATAGTGCTATCATTCTCCTATTTGCCAACTGCATATAAGCTAACTGGTGCCAAAGAAACACACATAAAGAACACTACAGGCTCCCAAACTCACTGATTAGGGGTCAGCAAACCACAGCCTATGGGCCCAATCTAGTCTGCTGCCTATATACTTACATAACATGTAACTGGAACACATCCATGTTTATTCACTTACATATTGCTTATGGCTGTTTTGCACTGCAAGTAGACTGAAATCGTTGTGACAGGGATCTTAGGGCCCACAAAGTCAAAAGAATTTATTCTCTGGCCCTTTACAGAAAAAGTTTGCAGACTTCTGCTTTAAATCACCATGAATTAATAGAGGGGACACAAAATATACTCAAAAAAGATGTCTTCCCAACTCCCTGGCCAAAACTCAAAAAAGGAAGGGTACAGGGAATGTTCTTCTATGGAGAATAGGCTGTGCAACCTGACCTTACACCCTTGCAGCAGACACCTCTTACAACTTACAAAGGCATCAGTTTATTACCAGTTTCACAAAAACAAAGCTGCTGCCACCACTTTCACTCCTGCCCGAATTCTGAGGGAGCACAGAGAGAGAAAAGGAGATCACCTGGGACACATATGCATACCCTAAAAGTTAAAGGACCCTTTTCTGTAATGTGATAATCACTACCATACGTGAATTTCACAATTTCTTGAAATACATGTTATCTACTTTACTTTCTTCATGGTACTTATCCTTTAATTTATGGCTATAAAGGGGAGCCAGCACCTTATCTTTTTAAAAGAACTTAGGGGAAGTAGGTCTGATTAAAAGAAGAAACTGGTGTTTCCTTTCTCCAGTGGAAAACACTACCATGTAAGTTTTCAAACCCCTTTTAACTCACATAAATAGGTAACAGACTATAAAACGTTTAGAGTTTAAGAAACCACTTACGTGTTTTCATAAAATATAAACGGCCTACATAGTGCTATGTAGCCAACAGCTGTTTTACTTCCACTCTTCCCAAAAGTTCATCCTATATCCTATAGATTGTTGTGAATTAATTTTACTTCTCTGGATCCTTTTAGACAATCGACCATTTTTCATAATAGGCTGGTTGTTGTTTAAACCTCTATTCCCTTTTTTATCAAATGATGGCATTTACCCATTTCTCTACCTATAATCCTCTCTAAATCTTCATTTGTTTGCTGCTATTGCCCCTTTTGGGGCACAGCAACGTACAATCCTACACTGCACAAAATGTGTCTCACTCCTGCATATGAAGTGTCCTTCAAAAAGTGGACCTTTTTGGCTGCCAAGGTTTTGTGGCGCATTTAGGCTCTAAGCAAACACGGAGTTAGGAAGGTTTGGCCCACCAGTAGAAGGAAAGGCTGAAATCACTGGTTGCCACTATGTCTGCATCAATACAGGAGGGGAAGAAAGGTTCTAGTTCACGGGGCCTCCAAAGATAGAACCTCCTCTGTGCTTCCCCCTTCCTGGTGCTTCTCTCTCACAGGTTTGTCTCCCTCACCAAGATCAGGAAATTCTTTTGAGCTCATAACAGCAAGGACCATATTATACTTATCACTGTATTCCAAGTGCTAAAGCAAAGTGATGCTATTATGTGTGTGCTTCCCTTGCCTTCATTCAACATATGTTTACTCAGGAAACTAACATGTTCCAGGAAAACAGAACTACAACAGTGAGCAAAACCAGACATGGTCTCTGCCCTACTGGAGCTTGCAATCTAGGAGAGAATAAAACAATAATGAAACAACTGCTCTGATGAAAGTGTGACATAAATGATCTAAGGACAAAAACCAGACTTTTGTGACAGCATATAACAAAGGACTCTGAATTAGTCAAGGAGTTCAGAAAATATATCCTCAAGAAGATTTAAGCTAATACGTGAAGGCTGAGTAAGTGTTAACTAAGGAAGGGGGAATTGGTAAGGGACAATATTCCATATAGAGAATACATAAATGCAAAGGGCCCATGGCAGGAGGAAGAAATGTATATTCAAGGAACCAAAAGAAAGCTGGAGAGGCTGGAATAGACAGCAAGGAGGAGGGTTGAATGAGTTAAGATTGGATGAGAAAGGTAGAGTAGAGGTCAGACCACACAAGTTCCATGAGGTTAGAGTAAGAAGTTTGGTCTTTATTCTGTGAATAACAGCAAGCCAAAGCAGGGGTTTTAAGCTGGATACTGTGTGTGTGTGTGTTTGTTTGTGTGTGTGTGTGTGTGTGTGTGTGTGTGTGTATGTGTGTATGTGTGTGTAGCATATTTTCATTTTGAAAAGACCATTCTGGCAAAATATTTGAAAAATGAATACTGCTACGAAAAGGACTATTTAAGGCCTCCTAATCTCTGTTAGATGACTAAAGAAATAAATACTAAAGCTTATTTGGTAGACAGAAGCAAATGAAATTAGATATTCCTTAAACAACAGATAAGTTAAAGGGCACCTTCGTGGCTCAGTTGGTTAAGCACCTGACTCTTTGATTTCAGCTCAGGTCATGATCTCACACTTTGTGAGTTCAAGCCCTGTGCTGGGCTCCATGCTAACAGTGCAGAGACTGCTTGGGATTCTCTCTCTCTCTCCCTCTCTCTCTGCCTCTCCACTGCTGATGCTCTCTCTCTTCAAATAAATAAACAAACTTAAAAAAAAAAAAGACAAATCAGTTCCTGGTCAGGGTGCCAATAAAATCCAAATCTGACAGATAGACAAAATAAGCCAAGGGAATGGAGTCTGAAGCTATGGATGTGGAAGCATCACCCAGACAGAGCCTCAATCCCTCCTTACCCTAAGGTGTGGCAATGGGAAGTACAGGTTACGTGAGTTACTTGGCATTCTAAAACAGGAGGGGAACAGACAAAGCAGCAAAGAAAATCATGCTACATTCTACTGTTGTTATGATCTGGGTCCAGATAGGCACCTTCAATCTGAACGGAGAGAATCCCCAGATCCCGAAGCTGCTGGTTGTTGCTCTGAGCCAGGATCCGTAGCCGCTCCGCTGCTTCCCGGGGGATGTTGAATGTCACACGCACGCTGTTCCAGGGCTCCACCTTCTGTACCTTTAGCTTGCTGGATTCTTGGTCATGAAAGAAAGTGAATAATATTAGTAATCTTTTAACCACCAGAAGACATGGAACAAACAAAACTAACCAAAAGCAAAAGAACAAGGCAGAGCATTGCCTTGGAGTAGCTGTGAGAACTTAGTCTTTGGCATTAGACAGACTTCAAATCTAATTCCAGTTTTAGCACTTAGCACCTGAGTGGCCATGTACAAATTATTCAACCTTTCTGAAACTTACCTTTCTCTTCTTTAAAACCATGAAAAAACTATTTCATGAGAATGTGAGTACTAAATGAGAAAATATATGCCAAAAACCTAGCACAGGCCCTGATATACACACATGCAGTAAATACATGGAAAGCAGTAAGATGGAGTAAGGATTATAAGAGAGAGAAAGAGAGAGACAAGTTTAAATGAATAGACTAAGGTCTATTTCTGGATTCCATTCAATACATGTGAACTGGCACCATGAGAATATTTAAGTCTCAAATTTCATTGAAATTCTATAAATACAAAAATACAGTATGCAGACTATGCCAGTTCATAGTCCTATTTAAATATTAACTAGTATTGGGGCACCTGAGTGGCTCAGTTGGTTAGGCTTCCAACTGATCTCAGCTCAGGTCATGATCTCAGGATCTTGTGAGTTTGAGCCCCATGTTGGGCTCCACACTAGGCATGGAGCCTACTTAAAAACAAACAAACAAACAAACAAACAAACAAGTAATGAGTATCTCTGTACAAGATATTCACAAAGACAGGAAGAAGATATTTCTTCCAGTGTCCCATAAATCCTTCAATTTAAGAAGGAGGCTTTTTTTGTCTTTGATTTAAAAATTTTTCCTGCTTTAAAAAAATTTCATTTTTTTTTAACATTTATTTATTAATGAGAGAGAGAGACAGAGCATGAGCAGGGGAGGGGCAGAGAGAGAGGGAGACACAGAAACTGAAGCTGGCTCCAGGCTCCGAGCTGTCAGCACAGAGCCCGACACAGGGCTCGACCTCACAAACCATGAGATCACGACCTGAGCCAAAGTTGGATATTAACCGACTGAGCCACCCAGGCGCCCCAATTTTTTCCTGCTTTAAATAAGAGTATAATTTTCACTGAAGCATACCGCACTGAAGGGAAAAACAATATAATTTGACAACAAAGCTTCAGTTAGGATATGAAAACCCTGCATTTCAGCAAGTCTGAAAAGTCAATGCAAACTTCAGGACATGTTTTTAAAAGAAGGTACAAAAGTTTAACTGAGGAGGTTAAATGTTGTTTGTAATTGTTGTTTTACAGATGAAAAACAAATCCCAGGCCCAGTTAACTCATAAAAAAATTTTTTTCTCAATAACCCCAGGCAAAATAATTTTCCCTTTTGTTATGAACTTGGCTAAATTAAGTCTTTGGTATCCTCTATTTATGCGTTCCAGTATCAAGAAAATGGGTCATATGGGCATATGTGTTGTCAAAATCAGATATATCTATAGATAAAGTGCCTACATGTTGCCTAAAGCCCCTTCCACCTCCAAAACCACTACACATTGAAAGTTAATCTATCCAGACATGGAGTTCACTTGTTCTAATGTGGATATAAAAGACCACTTGCTAACCGCAGTAAGATAATACAATTATAGAACTTAAGAAAAGATTAGGCAATATTTAGTCCAAGTCTATTTTACATGTGAGGAAGCTGAGGCCAAGAAAGGCTAAGTGATCTGCCTAGAATCCTGTGGTCACCTAGCAGCACCAGAGATGGGACTAACACCCAGCTCTGATTCTCAGGTCAATTTCCTTTCCATGACACTTATGCCTCCAAAAAGCAAAAGGTAGGAAGCGAGGGATCCTAGTTCCAGAGTATATATGCCCAATCGAAAGAGTACCAGAATCTCATTCAAAGTCTAGACATACATCAAAATTGCTTATGGTATTATCTATTTATGATATGGGTGTAGAAAAATCCTGTTTATAACATGGTTATATTTATCAAAAGTTTTTTTAACTTCCATCATACTTGACATTTGACTTAAAATACTTGTGGACCAAGAATACAATCTGATAACACCATAAATCTAGGTTTGGCAATTTATTTGAAAGCCATAAAGAAACTGATTCAGCTATCCATCCATATTTTATTTTTTTTATTTTATTTTATTTTTTTATTTTAATTTTTTAATGTAAGTTCTACACCCAAAGTAGGGGATTAACTTATGACTTGGAGATTAAGAGTTGCATGCTCTAAGGGCGTCTGAATGGCTCAGTCAGTTAAGTGTCTGACTTTGGCTAAGGTCATGATCTACAGTTTGAGTTTGAGCCCCACATGGGGCTCTGTGCTGACCGCTCAGAGCCTAGAGCTGCTTCAGATTCTGTGTCTCCCTCTCTCTCCACCCCTCCCCTGCTTGTGCTCTGTCTGTCTCTCTCAAAAATAAATAAACATTTTAAAAAATTAAAAAAAAAAAGTTGCATGCTCTACCAACTGAGCCAGCCAGGCACCCCTGATTCAGCAATCTCAAACAAGAAAAAATGGGGGTAATTATTAAGAGCAATAAACACTTTCGTGCTCATTGACACTCTTATCTCTGTGTAATATGATATATTGGGACTATAAAAATTTAATTTCATGTATGCTGCTCTAACCTGGAAAGGCTCTTGTAATATATTGTGAATAAGACTAGAGTGACAATGATGTTAATAACTGCAAGTTTAACATATAAAATTCTCTAATAGTATTCTTTACATGGTATAAAAAAAAAAAGCCCTTGAGAAAATGACATCAAATCTCAAAAAAAAAAACCAAAAAAAACCCACCAAGCCTAAAAAAATTAGTAAGATCTAGGCTTTGTACTATGTCTGATGAGATTAGATAACTGTGCTAACCAAAAATGATGTAGAACCTCTAACCAAGTTTCAAAAACACAAATGCCTACAAGACCTAGACAGGTAATCCAAGTGTATGAAGAGGCCAGATGGGAACTATCTGAGATGAGGGCCTGCCCTCAATAGCAGCTGCTCCTCAGCACTGCCTGGGACAAGGAGAGAGTTCAATGTTATCAAATCTTTCCATTTTTAGAGTTAAATCCAAAATCTGGATTTGTATGCAAAATATTTCAATTTTTAAAGCATTGGCTATGAAATTCAAACATCAAAACAAACAAAACTAAAGTAGAGCCATAACACATGGTTGCAGGCTAGATCCAACAGGTTGCCAGTTGGCAGCCTGAACTAAAATTTAGGAAGACAAGGGGCACCTGGGTGGCTCAGTCGGTTAAGTATCTGACTTCAGCTCAGGTCATTATCTCCCGGTTTATGGGTTTGAGCCCTGCATTTGGGGCCCTGTGTTGACAGCTCAGAGTCTGGAGCCGGCTTCAGATTCTCTGTCTCCCTCTCTCTGCCCCTCCCCATCTTGCCTTCTGTCTCTCTCTCAAAAGTGAACATTAAAAAATAATAAGGGGCGCCTGGGTGGCGCAGTCGGTTAAGAGTCCGACTTCAGCCAGGTCACAATCTCGCGGTCCGTGAGTTCGAGCCCTGCGTCGGGCTCTGGGCTGATGGCTCGGAGCCTGGAGCCTGTTTCCGATTCTGTGTCTCCCTCTCTCTCTGCCCCTCCCCCGTTCATGCTCTGTCTCTCTCTGTCCCAAAAATAAATAAACGTTGAAAAAAAAAAAATAAATAAAATAAAATAAAATAATAATAATAAATAAAATTCAGGAAGGCAAATTTCAAGTACATTTTAAGTAGAACCATGAAGTAAGATTTTTCTAAGCTTTTAGGGGCCTTTAAGATCCAGTCTAACCTCTTCATTTTGCAAGTAAGGAAACTAAAGACCAGAGAGTTAAAAACAAGAAATAAAATTGGGTCTTGAGAATTACTCCTACCTACTAGAGCAGATAATTTAAGGATTACTATGTTAAACAATACCTTATTATGTTCAGTTTCTCCATGTACTTAAAAGAAACACAACAGCATTTCTATTAAAAGAAAAAATTCTAGGGGCACGTGGGGGGCTCAGTGGGTTAAAGCATCTGACTCTTGATTTTGGCTCAGGTCATCATCTCATGGTTTGTGAGTTCAAGCCCCACACTGGGTCTCTCTGCTGTCAGCTTGGGATTCTCTCTCTCCCTCTTTCTCTACCCCTCTCCTACTCACGTGCACATACTCTTTCTTTCACAAATAAACATTTAAGGGGCACCGGGATGGCTCAGTCGGTTAAGCATCCGACTTTGGCTCAGGTCATAACCTCATGGTTCGTGGGTTCAAGCCCCGCATCGGGCTCTGTGTGGACAGCTCAGAGCCTGGAGCCTGTTTCAGATTCTGTGTCTCCCTCTCTGTCTGCCCCTCCCCCACTCATACTTGGTCTCCCTCTGTCTCAAAAATAAACATTAAAAAAAATTTTTAATTCTCTCTTTAAAAAAAATAATAAAATAAACATTAAAAAAATTCTAGCTCTCTGATTCCAAGCTGTATTACAAAGCTATAAAAAAATTAAAAAAAAAAAGGGGGGGCACCTGGGTGGCTCAACTGGTTGAGCATCCAACTTCAGCTCAGGTCATGATCTCACAGCTCCTGAGTCTGAGTGAGTGGGAGAGGAGGGAGTAGAAGCAAAAGGTATAGTCTACAGGGCCCCTGGGTGGTTTAGCTGGTTAAGCATCCAACTTCAGTTCGGGTCATGATCTCACAGTCCGTGGGTTCAAGCCCCACATTGGGCTCTGTGCTGGGGTTCAGAGCCTGGAGCCTGCTTTGGATTCTGTGTCTCCCTCTCTCTCTGCCCCTAACCCACTCGCATGGTCTCTGTCTCTCTCAAAAATAAACATTAAAAAAAAAAAAATCAGAGCTATAGTAATCATAACAGTATGGTATTGGCATAAAAACACATAGATCAATGGAACAGAACAGAGAGCCCAGAAATAAACCCACACGTACATGGTCAATTAATTTACAACAGAGGAGCCAAGAAAACACAATGGGGAAAGGACAGTCTCTTCAATAAATGATGCTGGGAAAACCAGACAGCCATATGCAAAGGAATGAAACTGGATTACTATCTTACACCATACACAAAAGTTAACTCAAAATGGATTAAAGACTTAATGTAAGACCTGAAACCATAAAACTCCTAGAAGAAAACAGGTGGTAAGCTCCTTAACATTGGTCTTGGCAATGATTTTTTTCAATGTGACACAAAAAGCAAAGGCAACAAAAACAAACAAGCGGAACTATATCAAACTAAAAACCTTCTGCACAGCAAAGGAAACCATCAACAAAATGAAAAGGCAACATATTGAATGTGATAAAATATTTGCAAATCATGTATCTGATAAGGAATATCTAAAGAACTCATACACCTTGATTATAAAATTCCAAACAATCTCAATTAAAAAATGGGCAGAAGATCTAAACAGACTTTTTTCTAAAGAAGACATACAGATGGCCAACAGGTACATAAAAGGTGCTCAATGTCACTAATCATTAGGGGAATGCAAATCAAAACCACAATGAGATATCACCTCACACCTGTTAGAATGGCTATTACTGGGGTACCTGGGTAGCTCAGTTGGTTAAGCATCCAACTTCAGCTCAGGTCACAATCTCACAGTTCATGAGTTTGACCCTGCATTGCACTCTGTGCTGACAGCTTGGAGTGTGCTTCAGATTCTGTGTCTCCCTCTCTCTCTGCCCTCCCCTGCTTCCATTCTGTGTGTGTGTCTCTCTCTCTCAAAAATAAATAAATATTTTAAAAATTTTACAATGGCTATTATTAACAAAACAAAAAATAACAAGTGTTGGCAAGGACGTAGAGAAAGAGGAACACTTATGCACTGTTAGTGAGAATATAAACTGATGCAGCCACTGTGGAAAACATATGGAGGTTCCTCAAAAATTAAATATAAAACTACCATATGATCTAGCAATTCCACTTCTGAATGTTTATCTGAAAACAAAAACACTGACTCAAAAAGATTATCTGCACCCCCATGTTCACTGCAGCATTATTTAAAGAACAACGACATGGTAACAACTTAAGTGTCCACAGATGTATGAATGCATGAATGAACAAAAAAAACATGGTATGTATATACATACGTATGTACATATATATATATGTACACGTATATATATATATATATACACATATATATGTACACACATATATATGTGTGTGTGTGTGTATATATATATATATATATATATATATATATATATATATATACATATACATATAATGGAGCGTTATTCAGCCATAAAAAAGAATATTGCCATTTATAAGAAACATGGATGGACCTTGAGGGCATTATGCTAAAGTGAATTAAGTAGCCAGAGGAAGACAAATACTGTATGATCTCACAGACATGTGGAATCTTAAAAAACAAGACAAAACAAAACCAAAAACACCAAGCTCATAGATACAGGGAACAGACTGGTAGCTGACAGGGGACAGGACAGGGAGTGGGGGTGGAGGTGAAATGGGTAAAGGGGGACAAAAGATACAAGTTCCAGTTATTGTCACAGGGATATAACATACAGCAAGTAACCATAGTTAGTAATACTCTATGGCATATTTGCAAGTTGCTAAGAGAGTATATCTTAAAAGTTCTCATTGCAGGGGCATCTGGGTGGCTCAGTCGGTTAGGTGTCTGACTTTAGCTCAGGTCATAAACTCATGGTTCGTGAGTTCAAGACCCTCGCTGGGCTCTCTGCTGTCAGTGCAGAGCCTGCTTCAGATCCTCTGTCCTCCTCTCTCTCTGCCCCTCCCCTGTTTGCGCTCTTTCAAAAATAAATAAAAACATTAAAAAAAAAAAGTTCTCGTCACAACAAAACTGTCACTATGTATGGTGACAGATGTTAACTAGATTGTGGTGGGTGATCATTTCACAATATATACAAATATGGAATGGTAAGTTATACACCTGAAACTAATGTAATGTTATATGTCCACTATACCTCCATAAAAAAAAAATTCTAAAATTCCAATTCTGCACTTAAAATCAGCCTTTCAATCCAGTATGGCAAAGTTTTACTTCGTAAAACTCAAGACAATCACAGAAGAGCAAACATTTTTTTAAAAAAGTAACAAGAAGAGGGGCACCGGGGTGGTTCAGTAGATTAAGCATCCGACTCTTGATTTCGGCCCAGGTCATGACCTCACAGTTTTGAGATTGAGCCACCGCACTAAGCCTGCTTAACATATTCTCTTTCTCTCTTTCTCTTTCCGCCCCTCCCCCACTGGCATGTGCTCACTCTCCCCCCCCCCCAAAAAAAAGAAAAAGAAAAAATAATTAAACTAAAATAATTTTAAAAATAATTAAATAATAAATAAATTACCCATGTGTAACAAATTGGGCACATTCTCCAATATTGTGTCCAATTTCCATTTGAAGTCTTTATCACCTATATTTCCTTTGAAGGCCACAAATATTGTGGAATCCTCCAAAATACTATCACTTTTTGTGTCATCATCTTCTAGTCCAGAATCAAAATCCATCTCTGAGTCTTCCACTGATGATGAACACAAGGAAGTATAGATGTCTTCTAAGTTTGGAAGGTCATCCAAAACCATGGTGAATATTATTCCAGTAGCATATGCCAAATGGAGAATAAGCAAACCTTTGAAAAGAGAAGATACAAAAAGGGTATTACAATGCATAATTATACAATCAACAATGTATAATCCATTGGTCTGTAAAAACTATAATTTATTTCCCAAGTAATAAGAAAGCACACTATAAACATTAAGAAATTACAGAGAGGATAAACTAAGATAGTCTATAATAATTAGTTCTTAAACATACTTGAAATAAAAATTCACCAGTTTTAAATAAAGTTCCTTTTATTATATTATAATGTTTATGTCTATTATGTCAGGCTACCTAGAATACAGGGAGGAGGGAACAAGCAATCACAAGAAAATAAAACAAGTTATATTTTGAAAATTAATTTATATAAGCCTTTGACCCCACAGAGCAAAGGGCTCTCCAATACTCCCCTTATTCCTGTTCTGACAAAAGTTTCAGAGGAGCCAAGGTTTCTAAAGCTATTCTCTTTTTCTAACCTGCAAAGCAAAGCTTGACCCAACTAAAAACATCTGGAGGACTATCTAAAATCCTAAAGTCTTGAGGACCCTTTAAAATAACTTTAGGGGCACCTTGGTGGCTGTCGGTTAAGCGTCTGACTTCAGTTCTGGTTATGATCTCATGGTTCATGGGTTCAAGCCCCACATCAGGTTCTGCGTCTCCCTCTCTCTCTGCCCCTCCCCTGCTTGTGTGCATGCACTCTCTCTCTCAAAAATAAATAAACTTTAAAAAATAAATAAAATAACTTTTAAGGCATTATTAATAGTTATATGGCTAAAAATAATAATTTAGAAACAAAACAATAAAACATTTTTAAATACTTTTAGGAAAGGAAAATAAGTAGTTAACACATGTTTATAGAAAGAAAGAACTGTGTCCAGGACAGAACTAAATTACTTTTCAACTTTTAGATCTAGAGAAGTCACATTATCTGTTATTTTCAGTTACGCTGTCTATCAAAGAATACATGTATTAACAATCACACCATGTGGCCATTTTCTCCATTAGCGTTGGGACTGAAGATCACTTCTTAACCCAAAAGTGAGTGAACATTCATTTTTTAGCATCTGTGTTAAGCCAGAATGACATGGATACATAAGAACCTCACACAACTCTTCTAATTTAAAAACATTCCTTATAGAATTACAACTATGTGTTTTTTTTAAAGATAGATAAGAAAAAAAGGGCTGAAAATAAATTCACTAAAATGCAAACAGTGATTGTACTAGGCTGGTAAATTTTCTTTTCCTATTTTCCAAATATGCTACAAGTCATTTAGGGACACGCAAAGCTAAATATGCTGTAATAGGTTATAATACCAGTATAAATGGAAAAAAATTATCAACTTTTAAAAACTATTTAACTTTTCTTTTTTTTTAATGTTTAAATATAACATACTTTTATTGAGTTACTTCTTCTTTGACATTTCATTTTGGATTTACAAGCAATAATCATTTTTTTAAATTTGTTTTTAATGTTTTATTATTTATTTTTAAGAGAGAGAGAGAGAGATGAGGCAGAGTGTGAGCCAGGGAGGGGGCAGAGAGAGAGGAAGACACAGAATCCGAAGCAAGCTCCAGGCTCTGAGCTGTCAGCACAGAGCCGGATGCTCGAACCCATGAACCATGAGATCATGACCTGAGCCGAAGTCAGACACTTAAGCGACTGAGCCACCCAGGTGTCCCATGCAAGAATCGTTTTTTATTCTTTCCTAAATACTAAATATTTTACCTCAAATTCACACTAGCATATCAGTTCTGCAAAGAGATGCCTACAAACTGATCTACTGGCTTAGGTATAGGATAGAGTTGTTGGGTTTTTATAGGGTGATTTCTAAAACTATTTTGGCAGTATATCACTAATTCGATAAGCTATCATGTTGTAAAACTCTGGTAAAAGCAAAATACTATATGGTTTTATTTGCCCATGTTAAAGATGGAAGTCCAACATATCTACATCAATAATAATAATAAAACAGAAAATACACATTAAGCATCTACATACCTTACTTCTCATTCCTAAGATTATGTTGGAGTATATAAAATACCCCCCAACTTTATACATTTTTCTAACAAAGTGGATACTCATATAGCAAATTTATTTATTTATTTATTTTTTCAACGTTTATTTATTTTTGGGACAGAGAGAGACAGAGCATGAACGGGGGAGGGGCAGAGAGAGAGGGAGACACAGAATCGGAAACAGGCTCCAGGCTCTGAGCCATCAGCCCAGAGCCTGACGCGGGGCTCGAACTCACGGACCGCGAGATCGTGACCTGGCTGAAGTCGGACGCTTAACCGACTGCGCCACCCAGGCGCCCCTCATATAGCAAATTTAAATCACAATTTTAATCTTTTGTGTCAGTTGTAGAATAAATAACTTAATTTTAAGGCAAATTTATCTAAAATATTTAAAATATGATCAATTGAATAATCAGGTTATCGGATGATTTAAAAGTGCACAAAAACAAAAAATACTACTACTTTACCATTCCATGAGGCAGAACCGGAACAAAAGTCTTTAAAACTGGACTTTTATAATTGTCAGATTATGGATAATGGATATAATTGTCAGATATTAAAAAAATGGAAAACTTACAGGATAGAATATAGAAAACTTATAAAATATAGCACTTAGATTCAGTTATTCATTCTAATAACTATTATCTAGTTCAGGGAACTTGTATTAATATTCATATTCTTTCCACTCATTTCAGCCTTTTAGATATCAAAGTCATGATACATAGATGCAAACAGGTTCCCCTACTCCATTTATTCTGAACAGTTTGTTTTTCCTGTTGGCAGCTTTTACAATGAGGGAAAAAGGAAATTACAAATTAGATCTCTCATTCAGTGAAATTTCTGTTTAGTCTACTACTAAAAATTCTACTCTTTTAGTAAATCTCCTTCCATCTAATTTCAAATACATGTTTATCCCAAGTTCTGAATTTTGGTTCTTTGTTATTCTAATTAATAGAAGGGTGTGTATTTTAAGACTTCTATTTTTTTTTTTAATGTTTATTTATTTAAAAAAAATTTTTTTTTTCAACGTTTATTTATTTTTGGGACAGAGAGAGACAGAGCATGAACGGGGGAGGGGCAGAGAGAGAGGGAGACACAGAATCGGAAACAGGCTCCAGGCTCTGAGCCATCAGCCCAGAGCCCGATGTGGGGCTCGAACTCACGGACCGCGAGATCGCAACCTGGCTGAAGTCGGACGCTCAACCGACTGCGCCACCCAGGCGCCCCAATGTTTATTTATTTTTGAGAGAGACAGAGAGAGAATGAGAGTGGGTTAGGGGCAGAGAGAGAGGGAGACACAGAATCCAAAGCAGGCTCCAGGCTCTGAGCTGTCAGCACAGAGCCCGATGCAGGGCTTGAACTCACGAGCTGTGAGATCATGACCTGAGCCAAAGTCAGACGCTCAACCGACTGAGCCACCCAGGCACCCCTATTTTATTTTTTTAATTAATAATTTATTTATTTTTAAATTTACATCCAAGTTAGTTAGCATATGGCTCAACAATGATTTCAGTAGTAGATTCCTTAATGCCCCTTATCCATTTAGCCCATTCCCCCTCCCACAACCCTTCCAGCAACCCTCTCTTCACATTTAAGAGTCTCTTATGTTTTGTCCCCCTCCCTGTTGTTATATTATTTTTGCTTCCTTTCCCTTATGTTCATCTGTTTTGTATCTTAAAGTCCTAATATGAATGAAGTCGTATGATATTTGTCTTTCTCCGACTAATTTCATTTAGCATCATAATACCCTCCAGTTCCATCCACTTAGTTGTAATTGGCAAGATTTCATTCTTTTTGACTGCCAAGCAATACCATTGTATATATATACAACACCTTTATCCATTCATCCATCGATGGACATTTGGGCTCTTTCCATACTTTGGCAGTTGTTGATAGTACTGCTATAAACATTGGGGTGCATGTGTCCCTTCGAAACAGCACACCTGTATCCCTTGGATAAACACCTAGTAGTACAATTGCTGGGTCGTATGGTAGTTCTATTTTTAGTTTCTTGAGGTAACTCCATACTGTTTTCCAGAGTGGCTGCACCAGTTTGTATTCCCTCTTTTTCTTTTTTAAACAGTCAATTAAATTTCAAGAACAAAGAATTTCCAAAAACCAATTTAAGCAATCTTAGGGGGAAAAATTCCTCTGTTGTAAGTAAACATGAAAACAATAAAACGACAACAAAAAAACTTACGTTTGAGCAAAGCACCTTTTCTAGTACTGTGACTGTTACAAAGGAATAGTGTGACTTGGGTGGTTAAGAAACAACAGCATTCAGAAAATCCCTTATAAATACCATTGCCTTTAGTCAACTGCCATCTGCTCCTTACAGATTTTAAAGAACTTTAGAGGTAAATAAACAAGACTGAAAAAGACTTTAGGGCTTAAAAGCTGTTACTCATCAGGAAAACGACTGATTGCTGAGACTGCCTGAAATACTAGAGCTATTTAATAGCTACTCCCCAGTTGGAACAACTACAAGAAAAGAATTTAAAATTTAAGAAGTGTTTTCCAAAAGAAATCTTTTACTGGAAAGAAAGAGATCAACTAAAAATCTGTCTTCTAAAGGGGTCATCGGTCATGTCATGAAGGCTGGCAAATCTAAATTTGGAAAACCATCTCCTGGCAGATAAAACAAATCAACTAATCCAAATTCAAGAATTACTGGTTTAAAAGTACTATGGCACTACACAGGTGCTTAAAAAATGAAGAAATTAAAAGTAAGTATGAAAAATTGCTGGCCTCCTCTCCAGAAACTTTTTAAAGAAGCTTCTTCCCGATAACATATTCATTGACATAACGTCCACTTAAAATCTAGTCTTTAACAAAGGATTTATAATCAAAACAATTAACTAATTTTGAGTGAAATGCAGTTCAGTGACTGCTCTTGGAGACAGAAATCATTACAGCTGACCAGTTTGAGACTCACTTGCTCATTTATGGTCATCACAAGAAAACATGTGCTATCTCCTCTGGGTTTGTTAAGATTAACCACCAGTTAATTTGCTCACCCGCCACATAATAAACTTCCAGATTATCTGTTGGTTTCACTTCTAACAGGGGCTCTTTTGATTTTTTTTATATGAAATTTATTGTCAAATTGGTTTCCATACAACACCCAGTGCTCATCCCAACAGGTGCCCTCCTCAATACCCATCACCCACCATCACCCCCTCCCATCCCCCATCAACCCTCAGTTTGTTCTCAGTTTTTAAGTGTCTCTTATGTTTTGGCTCACTCCCTAACCTTTTTTTTTTTTCCCTTCCCCTCCGCCATGGTCTTCTGTTAAGTTTCTCAAGATCCACATAAGAGTGAAAACATATGGTATTTTCTTTCTCTGTATGACTTATTTCACTTAGCATAACACTCTCCAGTTCCATCCACGTTGCTACAAAAGGCCATATTTCATTCTTTTGATCTTTTGTAAAGAACCTAAGAATAAATGACATCCAGGAGAATTTAAAGAGCAAGCATATTATTTATTCTACTTTTGGAAATAGATTTCCAAACTAAATCATTTAAGGGTAATATTTCAGGATAACTAAATAGCTCCAGTTGATAAAGGAAAGCTCTTTTTTAAGAAGAAAGCCAACTTAAATGTAAAAAGAATGATATCATTGGAAAAATCACAATTTTGTGATTGTTGATAAAATTCAGAAAATTCAGAAAAGGATCATTAATAAGGATAAAACATTATGTTGGGGCGCCTGGGTGGCGCAGTCGGTTAAGCGTCCGACTTCAGCCAGGTCACGATCTTGCGGTCCGTGAGTTCGAGCCCCGCGTCAGGCTCTGGGCTGATGGCTCAGAGCCTGGAGCCTGTTTCCGATTCTGTGTCTCCCTCTCTCTCTGCCCCTCCCCCGTTCATACTCTGTCTCTCTCTGTCCCAAAAATAAATAAACGTTGAAAAAAAAAAAAATTTAATAAAAAAACATTATGTGAAATGTGCCAAAAATGTTTAACCTGAATATAATAAAATCTTTATACAGGAGACAGAGGTATAACTTAAATAACATCATGAGGAAATATTCAGACAAATCTAGAGTGTAGGATTTCTACAGCATAACTGGGTTGGCCTCTTCAGTAAGTCAGTTGTAATGAAGGAAGAAAGAGATGGGTGAAACTATTCTACATTAAAAGAGCTTTTAAAAATTTTTTTAAAAATCAAATGCAGTGTATGGTCCTTTATTAGGTCTTGGTTTGGAAAAAAGATGTAAAGCACATTTTTAGGATAATTAGTGAACTACCACTAATTTTGTTAGGTGTGATAACAATGGTGTTATGGTTATATAGGGCAATGTTCTGTCTAAGAGATGCATACTGAAGCATTCAGGGGTAAAACATCAGGATGCTTATAATTTACTTTAAAATAATTGAGAGAAAAATAGATTAGGCAAATATGACAAAATTTTAATAATGGTTAAATATAGGTGATTAGTATACAGGTGCTTATTATACTTTTGTTTATAGCATAATTTTATAAAATGTTTGAAATTGTTCATAATAAAAAGCTTAAAAAAAAACAAAGGAAGAAAAAAGCAAGCATACCAGCAACATAGTGCTGCTCCAAGGTAAAACTCCACAGACATCAGGAAGGCTTAGAAGCTTACTTATGAACATCTTCCAAATCACAATAGGGTTAAAAATAAATAAATATATTTAAACATATATATTTGTAAATATATAAATTTATATTATTTATGAATACATAAATTTATATACCTTACATATTATTTTTTTTTTAATTTTTTTTCAACGTTTATTTATTTTTTGGGGGACAGAGAGAGACAGAGCATGAACAGGGGAGGGGCAGAGAGAGAGGGAGACACAGAATCGGAAACAGGCTCCAGGCTCTGAGCCATCAGCCCAGAGCCTGACGCGGGGCTCGAACTCACGGACCGCGAGATCGTGACCTGGCTGAAGTCGGACGCTTAACCGACTGCGCCACCCAGGCGCCCCACCTTACATATTATATATATAGCCAGTTAATATGCACCAGATTTACATTTACATATGAACAGAAGGGACTGGTGCAGGTAGCTGAATAATGGGTAGAAGATTGTTACAGGTTATTCAGAGTATCAGCTTGGCTGCCATTTGAAAAGACAAGACACTATGATCTGCATCAGAAACCACAAACTTACATACTCATAGCGGTTAGGCAGATAAAATAAGAGAAGAACACTGGATATTAAGTGTATTTACACACACTGTATGAATGATTTGGGTAACAGGAAACTCACATACCCATCTATGCTAAGCAGCTACTATCCTCTGCTCCAGCTTATTACTTTCTTTTTGGAAGGATGGGAGGAGTTGGGCAGATGTTCTGAATTTTAAGAAAAGGCTAAAATCCATATATTCAGTGAAATCTCCAGATTTTAAAATAGGTTTACATTTTTGGAAAATAAAAATACTCTGTATGCCAAATGAAACACACTGTAGCTGCATAAGGCCCAGTCACCAATTTTCAATTTCTACAACTCCCATGATTGACTAGTACAATGCTAGGTGTGAGTGAACTATGCTGGGTTTGGTACAGTGCTGGAATAGACCAGATATTTGAAATGCATTTAAATGTTATGATGTGCCTCCTAAGAGGTATGTGGACTCTCGAAGAGAAAGAAAAAAATAGATCAAGTTCTCAACCCCAGAGGAACAGAAGGCACTCAAACTTAGTGAATTTGGGGCTTCATTAAATATACTGATACCTTCGATAACTGGCTGAAGGACCATCTTCTCCTTTGACAAAATGCTAGATGATAAAGGAAAGTTTTTTAATTTGCTACGTAACTTTAGTAGAGTCATTCCATTGCTTGGAATTAAGTTGAGCCTTAACCACTCTTTCACAAAAGATTTCACTCACCAAAATGTCTTTATTTTTTTATCATTTATTCAGGTCATCTTCTAAGTCCAAACAAGCTGGCATTTTTAGGGCCTGTATTTCAAAAGGCAGCAGCCAAATAAAAATTCTAAAAAAGAGAGACAAAGAGAAAGTTGCAGTATCATATAGAAATTAGAAATTACAGAGGTGACATCTTTATAACAGAAGCCAATGCAAATACAAGTTACCAATCAACTTAGACGTCTTTAGAGAATGTTAAAATAGAGTTTTCATTAAGTCTACAAAGAATATCTTTTTTCTGAGATTAAACCACTATTCAACAAACATTTCAAAGAGTATAGAAGCAAACTCCAGGACATATACTGCCTTTGCTTAAGAATCATGAAACTGGGGGAGGAGGGGGGGCACCTGGGTGGCTCAGTCGGTTAAGCATCCAACTTCAGCTCAGGTCATGATCTCGTGGTTTGTGGGTTCAAGCCCCGCATCGGGCTCTGTGCTGACAGCACGAGGCCTGGAGTCTGCTTTGGATTCTGTGTCTCCCTCTCTCTCTGCCCCTTCCCCATTCATGCACGTGTGCGCTCTCTCTCTCCCAAAAATAAAATAAAAAAACATAAAATTTTTTAAAAATTAAAAAAAAAAAAAAAGAATCATGAAACTGGGACCCTAAGCCTTAGAGACCTCCTCCCTTTACCTCCATTTTTAAACCTGTCAAATTAAAATGAATTAACATCATCATGCCACACTGTTTGCAGATACTTGGAGCCAAAACCAAAATATTTTCTACACACACTAAATATAAGACCTGCTTATTCTAACATAATTTCAAAACTCATTTTAAACTTCATAAAGTATATGGGGTGCCTGGGTGGCTCAGCGGGTTAAGTGTCCAACTTCAGCTCGGGTCATGATCTCACCGTTTATAGGTTCGAGCCCCGCATTGGGTTCTGTGCAACAGCTCAGAGCCCGGAGCCTGCTTTGGATTCGGTGTCTCCTTCTCTCTCTGATTCTCCCCCACTTGTGCTCTATCTCTCTCAAAAATGAATAAACATTAAAAAAAATTTTTAAATAAACTTCATAAAGTATAGATTTAAGCTTTTTTCCTACTTTATATATAATTTTATTTTATTTTTCATTAAATTTTCAGTTTTTCTAAGTATTATTTATGGTACACATAGAAATTTTGCATGTAAAGTGTCTAATTTTGGCATGCTTCAGAAAAATATTCCCACTTTAATAAGGTAGTATCAGTCTGGGGCGCTGGGGTGGCTCAGTTGGTTAAGAGTCAGAATTTAGCCCAGGGCATGATCTCACAGTTCGAGGGTTCGAGCTCCGCATTGGGCTCTGTGCTGACAGCTCAGAACCTGGAGCCTGCTTCAGATTCTGTGTCTCCTTCTCTCTCTGCCCTTCCCTGGCTTGCTTGCTCTCTCGCTTTCAAAAATAAATAAACAGTAAGAAAATTTTAAAAAGAAAAGATATCAGTCTACAATGTCTTTAACTTGGCTGTTATGGTTTTACATTATTGTCAAATATTGATTTTATAATTTCAAATTTTTAAATGGATATATATACTAGACATTAATAAATAATTCTTAGGGAAAGAACTATGCTCCTTAATTATTTTTTAATTTAAGTCTAAGCTATTTTTTCAAAACTCCATGGAACATTAACAAAAAATGACCTTAAGAAAGGCCATCAAGAGGGATGCCTGGGTGGCTCAATCTGTTAAGCGTCCAATTCTTGATTTTGGCTCAGGTCATGATTTCAGTTTGGTTCGTGGGTTTGAGTCCTGTGCTGGGTTCTGCGCTGACAGTGGCAAGCCCACTTGGGATTCTTTGTCTCTCTCTCTGCCCCTCCCCAGCCTGCACACTCTCTCTCTTAAAAATAAATAAACATTTTTAGGGCGCCTGGGTGGCGCAGTCGGTTAAGCGTCCGACTTCAGCCAGGTCACGATCTCGCGGTCCGTGAGTTCGAGCCCTGCGTCGGGCTCTGGGCTGATGGCTCAGAGCCTGGAGCCTGTTTCCGATTCTGTGTCTCCCTCTCTCTGCCCCTCCCCCGTTCATGCTCTGTCTCTCTCTGTCCCAAAAATAAAAAAATAAACGTTGAAAAAAAATTAAAAAAAAAAAAAAAAAAAACATTTTTTAAAAAGGCCATAAAGAAAATCTCTATAGTGAATGGGATTAACAGTACACTTACCCTGATGAGCACTGAGCAATACATGGAATTGTTGAACCACTACACTGTACACTTGAAACAAATATAACACTCTATACTGGAATTTAAAAAAGAAAAAAAAACTCTATAAATCCAAAAAGTAACAGTAGAATAATACTCTGATTCAGTACAATGTACTGAAATTATACATTTAAAATAAAATCAAGAAACAAAGGCCTTTTCACCTTAAAACAACAACAAAACCCTTGGAGTTGGGTTAAAAAAGAAATCAATATTGCAAAATTTCTAGAGAATGCCAAAATAAGGAAAATGCTACATATTAGAACCTAAAGAATACAGCCAAACCAGTAAAGAAGAAAATTCACAGCGATAAATACCTACATCAGGAAAAAGAAAGAAAAGAAAGAAAGAAGAAAAGAAAGGAAGGAGTTAAATGTCTGACTCAAAAAGTCAGGAAAAAAACCTGTAAGATGAACTGAAAGAAATCAAAATGAAGGAATTAATACAGATAAAAGGAGAAATTAATAAAAAAAAAACAAACAAACAGAAAAAGAGGGGCGCCTGGGTGGTTCAGTTGGTTAAGCATCTGACTCTTGACTTGTGCTCAGATCATGATCTCAAGGTCATGAGATCCAGCCCCACGGTGGGCTCTATGCTGGGGGTGGAGTCTGCTTGAGCTTCTCCCTCTCCCTCTGACCCTCCCCTGCTTGCGCTCTCTCTAAAAACAAAACAAAACAAAACAAAACAAAACAAAACCCAGAAAAACAGAATAAATAAATCCAAAAATTGGTACATTGGAAGAAAAACCAATAAAATAAACCACTAGTTAATCTACTAAAGGGAGAAAGTCCAAATACATAAAATAAGAAATAAGAAGGAAATAGCCACAGAAACAAAGGAAATTAAAAGGACCATAGAGACTATTTTGTTCAAGCTTTTGTTCACTCTACCTATATAAATATGATAATGCCTCCCAAAAGCATCACACACAAATTTAATGGAAACATTAACCCTTTAGAGAACAGGTAAGTCTAATGATCTGAAACTGTTCCAGAACATACAAAAAGAAAGCAAACTTTCCAAATCTTTTTATGAAGCAAATATAGCATGAATATCAAAAGCTAATACACACTGCAGGCAGAAAGCTATAATCTCTCTTATATTGATGCAAGATTCTAAATCAAATTTTAAATAGAATACAACAGTACATTAGATGAAGAAGAATGCATCATAATTAAGTAGAGTTTGGTCTAGGAATACAAGCAAGGCTCACTATGAGGAAACTAAGGGAAGAAGTCATATGATCATCTCCACAGATACTTAAAGTCATTTGACAAAATTTAACACTTCTCAAAAAAAATAAAATATATAAACACTTCCTTAACATGACAAAATGTATCTTTTTTTGGCTTAAAGTCAGCAGCTTGCTTAATGGGGAAAAGTTGGGAAGAGGGCAGATATCTACTAAATATTATTAAACACTCTATCATAGGTATATAAAGTCAGTGAAATTAAACAAGACTAATAATAGTAAAAAATTGGGAAGAATGTAAAACTATCACTATCAGCAGATGATATAATTGTATTCTTGCACATCTTGAAAAATCAACCAAGAAAACAGCAAAAATAAGAGATTCAGCAAAGTAGAATGGTACAAAATATACAGAAAACAACAGCTTTATTACATAGGCAATCAATCATCAATATGTGGGGAAAAATTTAATTTATAATAGCCCCAAAAAGGACAAAATATTTAGGACTGAACTAAAAAGAAAATGTAGAGTTACAAGATGAAATTTTAAATACACTAATAAAGGATCCAAATACAAAACAGACTTGAACAAATGGAATGACACACCACATTCTTAGACAAAAAGACTCACAGGGTGCCTGGGTGGCTCAGTCGGTTAAGCATTTGACTCTTGATTTCAGCTCAGGTCAGGATCTCACGGTTGTGAGATCAAACCCCGTGTTGGGTGCCATGCTGAGTATGAAGCCTGTTTAAGATTCTCTCCTTCTCTCTCTGCCCCTCCCCAGCTCGTGCTCTCTCTCTCAAAAAGAGAGAGAGAGAGAGAGAGAGGAAAAAAGACTCATAAACATCAATTCTCCCTAATTTAGAATCTAACAACCCTATTAAAACATGCTAACTTCTTGGGGTGCCTGGGTGGCTCAGTTGGTTAAGTGTCTGACTCCGGCTCAGGTCTTGATCTCACGGTTTGTGGGTTGGAGTCCTTTGTCGGGCTCTGTCAAAGCCTGGAGTCTGCTTGGATTCTGTGTCTCACCGCCACCCCCCCCCCCTTCCTCTGCTTGCACTCTCTCCCTCTCTCAAAAATGAAATAAAACATTAAGAAAAATTCTAACTTTTTTAAAATGGAAAAGCTGACTTTATAGTTCACATGGAAATAAAAAGAGTAAAAAAAAAAAAACCTCTGAAAAATAAGAGTAGGGAAAGGGACAAGTCCTACCAGATATCAAAACATAATGCCTCAGTAACTAAAACTGTGAGTACTGGCATATAAACGGATGGGAGACCAATGGAAGACTAAAATCCCCAAAAGTGATCAAAATGGATGTAGAATTTTAGTATCTCATAAAGGTGGGGGAAAACAGATTTTTCATTAAATGGGACTAGGTAGCCACCTAGGGAAAAAATAAACTTAGAGCTATACCTCACATCAAGATAAATTCCAAATGGATCCAAAACTTCAATACAACAAATGAAACCCTACAAGTATTAGAAGAAAGTACAGAAGAAATTTTTATACTCTTGGACTGGGTAAAGATTTTTTAACTATGACATAAAATCCAAAGCCATTAAAAAAATGGGTAAATTTGAATACATAAAAATCAAAGAATTCTGCAAGGCAAAAAATACCATAAGTAAAGCTAAAACAAAAACCCAACAAACAAACAACAAACAAAATGACAAAGAAAAAATATTGACAATGAAAGAGCAAATTTCCCATATATAAACATACTATAGAAAAAAACAGGTTTGTGTATATATATGTGTATGCATATATAGGTATTATAAAGAGAACAGCAATTTAGACAAAGTGTTGTGTCCAAAAATGGGCACAGAATATGATCATAAAATTCAAAGAAAAGGAAATACAAATGAACTTTAAACATATAAAAAATGTTAAACTTCACACATAAG
The DNA here is from genome assembly GCF_018350155.1 of Leopardus geoffroyi. Lineage (NCBI taxonomy): Eukaryota > Metazoa > Chordata > Mammalia > Carnivora > Felidae > Leopardus > Leopardus geoffroyi. The sequence goes on along the minus strand of NC_059336.1, from coordinate 24,362,227 downwards.
AAAACATTTTTTTCACTCATCAGATTAGTGAAAATCCAAAAATATAATAATGCACTCTCTTGGCAAGGCTATAGGAAAACAGACATTCTCACTCATTGCTAGTGGTTGTCTAACATCAGCAAGTAGGCATTATCTGTCAAAATTACAATTACATATACCATTAACCCAGCAATCTCACTTCTGGTTGGTGATCCTGTAAGAGAGGGTACAGCTCAGTGGTAGAGCATTTGACTGCACCGATCCTACAGCTAAACCTGCTCCCTTACTAGATGACACATATACAAGGTTATTCCATAAAAGCATTTTTGCAAGAGCAAGATAGGAAACTACCAAAATGTCCATCAACAGAGACTGATTAAATTATAGTACATCTAATAAAAAGGAAAGGCAGCAAGAATATGGATGCTCTCTATGCACTGATGTGGAAAAAACAAGGAATAAAACATTGACTACAGGATGCTACTTTTAGTGGGGAAAGAGGAGAAGAATATTTTATATATGTTAGTATTAAAAATAAAATACTCTAGGGGCGCCTGGGTGGCGCAGTCAGTTAAGCGTCCGACTTCAGCCAGGTCACGATCTCGCGGTCTGTGAGTTCGAGCCCCGCGTCAGGCTCTGGGCTGATGGCTCAGAGCCTGGAGCCTGTTTCCAATTCTGTGTCTCCCTCTCTCTCTGCCCCTCCCCCGTTCATGCTCTGTCTCTCTCTGTCCCAAAAATAAATAAATGTTGAAAAAAAAAATTAAAAAAAAAAAAAAAATACTCTAGGGGTGCCTGAGTGGCTCAGATGGTTAAGCATCTGACTCTTGATTTGGGCTCATAATCTCACAGTTTATGAGACAGCTCTGCATCAGGCTACACACTGTCAGCGCGGAGCCTACTTACGATTGTCTCTCTGTTTTCTTCTCCCTCTGCCTCTTCCCCACTCGCACTCCCTCTGACAAAAAAAAAAAAAACAAAATACAAAACAAAACAAAAAAACACAAACAAAAAAAACCTCTAGAAGGAAATACAAAAAACCCCACAAAACAGTAAAAATTATTAGCTTCAAGGTAAACTTAAAAAAAATAAAAACAAACAAACAAACAAAAAAAAAAAAACCAAATATGTTGTACCAGAGGAGGGCAAGGAAGCACTCACACAAATAGGGAGCAAAGTCACAAGGACCCAGGAGCCAGTTTAAGGGGTTTCTACTGGCAAATTTGAGACAATTTAAGTATCAAAAAGAATTAATGACTAAAATTGATTAAAATACCATGAATAAATAGAAATCCATAAATATATAATAATAGCTAAGAGTAAATAATAGCTCAGAGAGTAAAAAAATTACTCAGAAAGTCACTATTAGGTGTAACTATGACATCAATTCCTTACTCTGAAGATTGATAATTAAAGAAAAAAGAATGAAGCAAGAAATTTACTTTGTCTTTTAAGAAGCATTCATCCTTGGTAAAGAGGGAAAGCTCTCCTTTACATCAGAATGCTAGTTAATAAATGCAGAAGGAAAGAATTTTTGAAATCACCATTGTGCAACCTCCAATGAAGTAAGTGATTCAGGCAAGGATGATCAAAGAATGCTAAAAACCATCTGGTGAAAACTGCTGGGGAACAGAAGACTCCCATGGTGCAAACGGATTATTCCACAGATTACTTTCTAATTGCAAAGAGAAAACGAGTATCTTTAGAGTGGAAAGATATGACATTCACCAGCTTTACCTGGTGATCAAATCCAGTAACAATTACAGTGAGACCTTTTATTTATGTCTTCTGATGTGATTTTACCTGAAACACCAGTCATCATCTATGATGATTATTAGTAAAAATGCCTAGCCTAGGTCTAAAAAGTCTTTAAAAGTAATATCTCCTTTATAGAAAATTCAGGAGATAGAGCAAAAAGAACAAATACATGAAGAAGTATTTGACTACATGAAGAAATAATCAGATCTAGAATGTGTGGCTTGCTACAACAAAATTGATCTGGTCTCTTCAAAACCCAAAATCTTAAGGGAAGAGATAGGGGGAAGACACAGTTCTCAATTAAAAGACTTTACAAATATGACCACCAAATGCAATTCATAAACGTTACTTAGACCTGCTTTGAAGAAAACAGCCATAAAATTATTAAGACAGTTGGGAAAAACTGAATGTGAAGTAACAGAAGATATCAGGGCATTTTTAAAAACATCTTGGGTGTAGTAATGTTATTTGTGATTGTATAGTAAATGCCCTTATTCTTAGGAGATGCATGCCAAAGTATTTAGGGATAAAATGTCATAATGTCTGCAACTTATTTTCAAAGTATTCAGTAAAGATAGGTAGGTAAACAGATGATGCAAATATAGCAAACTATGATCACTATTATTCTTTCAACTTTTTTGTATTAAAAACATTTTTTTTCATATTAAAAAGTTATGGGGAGAAGGGTATAAATAAATCCTGGGAGCTGAGGGTGGGATCAAGACTTTTCCCTTTATATCTTTTTTATAATGTTTTTATTTCTGAACCGCATGCATGCATTATGTATTAAAAAAAAAAAAAAAAAAGCCAGCTATCTACTACCCTCTTAAACACTGAGCAGCAAGTATATTTCTACTCTTACCCCATCTCAGGCATGCAACAACAAAAATAGCCTCTGCTTTCTATCTCCTAGCTCTGAGGAGAGCCCCTCTGACCACATTTTCCTTGAGTCATTTGACAGTAAGGTTAAGAACCTGGAACACATTGTTACCAAGGGCTGAGCCACCGTCACCACCTTCAACAATATTCCCTTCAGCCAGTCTCCTACACTTGCTTCCCAACCCTTTCCCACCCCATTCCCTTATCTCCAGGTTCTGTTGTTCACCCAGTCTGTTCCTCCCCACCCACTCCCATCCCATCCCACAGCTGGCTCCTTCAGCAAGGCTTTTATCAGTGTCCTGCCCCCCTTGCTCACTTATTCTTAAGGCATACAAATCCATCAACTGCCTTTCCCCCACCCCCCACTAACTCACAAACTTGAAGTTTAAGAGCTAGAAAGGAATTTGCATAATAATCAGTCTAACTCCCCCCAACTCTCAAAGGAAAAACCTGAATCACAGCAGTGGTATTGTGACTTGACTGAAATTATAGACTAGGATTGTGACAGGATAATGACTAAAGTCTGGTCTTTCGCCTTCAAATTCAGTGCTTCTCCCACCATATACCAAACTGTCTTCTCACCAGGGTGACTCTACCCTACTCATACATAGTACACAATTAGCAGAAATATCAGAACCAAGTGACCTAGTTTATTTCAGGCCAATACCCACTAATTAGAATTGCCGCAATAACTCCAAAATGACTGAAGTCAGAATATCTGAGATCAAATGAGTATATGCCTTGAAAGAACTTCAGTAGCTCCCAACCTTGGCTACACATTATAATTATTTGAGAAACTTAAAAAAATAATTCCAGAGTCATACTATGTCTGCACTGTGGCCTGAACTTTGGGCACTGACACTACCCAGGTGATTCTAATGAGCAAAGTTTAGAACCACACTTTTCATACATTATTTAATTTACCTTATATGAGGAAACTGAGTCAGGTAGGGAATGTGGTTAAGAATTTGCTCCAATGGGGTGCCTGGGTGGCTCAGTCAGTTAAGCATCTGACTCTTGATTTTGGCTCAGGTCATGCAATGGTTCATGGGTTTAAACTCTGCGTTGGACTCTGCACTGATAGCTCGGAGCCTGCTTGGGATTCTCACTCTCCCTCTCTCTCTCTCTCTCTGCCCCACCCACACTCACTTGCATGCACTGCCTCCCTCTCAAAATTAATAAACATTAAAAAAAAAAAAAAAAGAATTTGCCCCAAAAAAGTGATGAAGGAGAAACAAAAGCTTTTTTTTTTTTTTTAATTTTTTTTTTTTTTCAACGTTTATTTATTTTTGGGACAGAGAGAGACAGAGCATGAACGGGGGAGGGGCAGAGAGAGAGGGAGACACAGAATCGGAAACAGGCTCCAGGCTCTGAGCCATCAGCCCAGAGCCTGACGCGGGGCTTGAACTCACGGACCGCGAGATCGTGACCTGGCTGAAGTCAGACGCTTAACCGACTGCGCCACCCAGGCGCCCCCAGCTTTTTCTTTTATTATCATAAAGTTTGGTTGTTTAATTTTTTTTTAATATAAGTAATACAAACCATATTATTTGTGTGGAAATAAAACAAACATAACTATATAGAATCTAAAATTGAACTGCAGCACCCTGTGTTCCATCTTGTTTTTTTCTACATCCTTGGAATCACTTAAACTTTTCTTAGCTTCCATGTTGTCATTTAGAAAATGATGGGCTAACATCTTCCAGATCTAGGGACACTATGACTATTTTAATCCCTGGCTATTTGACTTCAATGTTTTTGTTTTTTTAATTTTTAAATGTTTATTTAAAAAAATTTTTTTTTTTAACGTTTATTTATTTTTTTTTGAGACAGAGACACAGCATGAACGGGGGAGGGGCAGAGAGAGAGGGAAACACAGAATCGGAAGCAGGCTCCAGGCTCTGAGCCATCAGCCCAGAGCCCGACGCGGGACTTGAACTCACAGACCGTGAGATCGTGACCTGAGCCGAAGTCAGACGCTTAACCGACTGAGCCACCCAGGCGCCCCTAAATGTTTATTTTTGAGAGAGAGAGAGAGAGAGAGAGAGAGAGAGAGAGAGAAAGCATGAGCGGAGGAGGGGCAAAGAGAAAGGGAGACACAACTTTAAACTCAGTTTAACCAACTTAGCCAGCCAGGTGCCCTGACTTCAATGTTAATCATACTTCCCTGAAGAACTGGAAATTATTTGGTGCAAGATCTCTAACTCTTCCTTTTTCCACTAGTGGCTATTCTCCACACTATTCTATCATCTTCCTCCTTTCAAAAAGTTAATCCAAACTGGAAATTAAAATGGAGGCTACCTCAGGGTGCCTGGGTGGCTCACTCAGTTGAGTGCCTGACTCTGGCTCAGGTCATGATCTCATGGTTCGTGGGTTCTGGCCCTGCATCAGGCTCTGCGCTGACAGCTGGGAGCCTGGAGCCTGCTTCATATTCTGTGTCTCGGTCTCTGCCCCTCCCCAACTTGTGTATGCTCGCACCTGGGTGGCTCAGTTGGTTCATGTCCGACTTTAGCTCAGGTCATGATCTCATGATTCGTGAATTCGAGCCTCTGACAGTGCGGAGCCTGCTTGGAATTCTCTCTCTCTCTCTCTCTCTCTCTCTCTCTCTCACTCTTTTTCTCTCTCCTTCCCTCTAAAAAATAAATTAAAAAAAAAAAATACATTTTTCCTATTCAGCTTTATAGCCTCCATGGGAAGATAAGCTCTGAGCACAAATGAAGAGTGTGAATTCTGGGCCTCTGATACCCAGCGTTCAGGAAGTGTTTACAAAGGTGCAAGACCAGCCCTACTCCAGTTACATAGTCATCAGAAGTTGGCTACTTACCATGTCTACTCCCTCACAGCCATTTTGCATGACGGCTAACCCTAACCCTATCCTTAACTCATAACCCTAACACTACCCTGATTCTTTAATTTAGGAATGGACTATTATGTTCCTTATCCTTGACATTTAACTATATCAATTATTTGGGATTATGACTGAGAGACTTTTTTCTTTCCATATTATTTTTCTATTTATTCAATGCTGCTTACTTATTGAATAAATAGCACTAAATAAACACCATCTTTTTTTGTTTGTTTATTTTTGAGAGACAGCATATGAGAAGGGAAGGTACAGATAGAGAGGGGGACAGAGGATCTGAAGTGGGCTCCATGCTGACAGCAGAGAGCCCGAAGTAGGGCTTGAACTCACAAACAGTGAGATCATGACCCGAGCTGAAGACGGATGCTCAACCAACTGAGCCCCCCAGGTACCCCATAAATACTATTTATTAAAAAAAATTTTTTTTAATTTTTTTAATGTTTATTTTTGACAGAGAGAGACAGAAAGACAGACACAGACAGAGTGGGGGAGGGGCAGAGAGAGAGGGAGACACAGAATCCGAAGCAGGCTCCAGGCTCTGAGCTGTCAGCACAAAGCCTGACATGGGGCTCGAACTCACAGACTGGGAGATCATGACCTGAGCCGAAGTCGGACACTCAACCGACTGAGCCACTCAGGTGCCCGTAAAAAATTTTTTTTAGTGTTTATTCATTTTTGAGACACAGAGAGACAGAACATGAGTGGGGGAGGTGCAGAGAGAGGGAGACACAGAATCAAAAGCAGGCTCCAGGATGAAACTGTCAGGACAGAGCCCGACACAGGGCTCGAACCCACGAACAGCAAGATCATGACCTGAAGTCGGACGCTTAACTGACTGAGCCACGCAGGTACCCCAAATGCTATTTTTTAAAAAAATAATCATTGAAAAGATCTATAAGGTATGAAATAAAGATGAACTATTACTAGTCACCATCATCTTCATCTGAGTACAATGAACAATTTTGCTAATATACTGTTTTTAATTTAATGTGTTAATGCCCCCCCCCCCCCATTAAAGGGTAAAGTTGAGACTAGGTCAAGGAGCATTTGTCTTTTCTAGATACCTCATATAGTAGAAACCATATAATAACTGGTCTTTTGTGACCACTTAGAATATTTTCAAGATGTTGTAGCAAGTAACAGTATTTTTTAAAATACCAAATAATATCCCTTACCAAAAGAACCACATTTATTTATCCATTTATTCATCAGCTGATAGACATTTGGGTTGTTTCCATTTTTCACTATTATGAATAATGATGTTATGAATATTTGTATACAAGTTTTTGTATGGACGTATTTTCGTTTTTCTCGTATATATATATATATATATATATATATACACGATTACATGTACACATACATATTTACATACACATATACATACATATATACACACACACACTTAAGAGTAAAATTGCTGGGACATATATTTTCTATGTTTAATCTTTTGAGGAATTTCCAAACTGTTTTACAAAGCAGTTACACCATTTTACATTCCCACCAGTAGGGCACAAGGGTTCCAATTTCTCTGCATCCCCGCCAACTTGTCATTACCTTTCTGAGTACAGCTATCCTGGTGGGTGTAATGTGGTATCTCATGGTGCTTTTGATTTGCATTTCCCTGATGCCAAATGATGTTAAGCATATTTTCATGTTTATTTTCCATTTGCCACAATTTGGAGAAACATCCATTCAAATCTTTTGTCAATTTTTAAAACTGGGATATTTGACTCTTTATAATTGAATTGTAAATTTTTTTTAAAGTTTATTTATTTGAGACAGAGACGAGTGGGGGAGGGGCAGAGAGGGAGAGAGGGAGAATCCCAAGCAGGCTCTGCACTGCTAACTGTGAGATCATGATGTGAGCTGAAACCAAGAGTCAGATGCTAACCAACTGGGCCACCCAGGCACCCACAAGAGTTCTTGGTATATACTTTTTATCTTTAATATTTTATCATTATTTTTACTGCAGTATAATTAACATACAGTGTTTTATTAGTTTCAGGTGTACAATATAGTGATTCAATAATTCTATACATTATTCAGTGCTCCTCAAAATAAATGTACTCTTAATCTCCTTCACCTATTTCACCCATTCCCCCAACTACCTCCCCTCTGGTAACCACCAGTTTGTTCTCTATAGTTAAGAGTCTGGTGTTTCATTTGTCTTTTTTCTTTGTTCACTTGTTTTGTTTCTTAAATTCCACACGAGTGAAATCATATGGTATGTTTTTTTTCTCTGAGTTATTTACTGAGCAGTATACCGTCGAGATCCATCCACATTGATGCAAATGGCAAGATTTCATTCTTTTTTTATGGCTGAATAATAACTATTATACACACACACACACACACACACACACACACACATCTTTATCCATTCATCTATTGGGCTGCTTCCATAATTTGGCTATTGTGAATAATGCTATGATAAACACAGGGGTGCACATATCTTTTAGAATTAGCATTTTCATATTCTTTGGGTAAATACCTAAAAGTGGAATTACTGGATCATACGCAAATTCTATTTTTAATCTTTTGAAGACTGCCATTCTGTTTCCCACAATGGCTGCTCCAGATTGCATTCCTACCAACAGTGCACAAGGGTTCCTTTTTGTCTACATCCTTGCCAATACTTGTTGTTTCTTGTTTTTTATTTTAGCCATTCTGACAGGTGTGAGGTCATATCTCATGGTTTTGATTTGTATCTTCCTGATGATGAGTGATGTTGAGATTCTTTTCATGTGTCTGCTGGACATGTGGCTGTCTTCTTTGGAGAAATGTCTGTTCATGTTTTCTGCCCATTTTTACACTTCATTATTTGGGGTTTTTTTGTGTTGAGCTGTATAAGTTCTTTTTTTTTTTTTTTTTTTAATGTTTTTATTTATTTCTGAGACAGAGAGAGACAGAGCATGAGCAGGGGAGGGGCAGAGAGAGAGGGAGACACAGAATCTGAAGCAGGCTCCAGGCTCTGAGCTGTCAGCACAGAGCCTGATGCGGGACTTGAACTCACAGACTGTGAGATCATGACCTGAGCTGAAGCGGACGCTTAACCAACTGAGCCACCCAGGCACCCCTATAAGTTCTTTATATATTTTAGATACTTACCTCTTATCAGATATGTTGTTTGCAATTATCTTCTCCCATTCGGTATGCTTTTTGTTTTGTTGATTGTTTCCTTTGCTGTGCAGAAGCTTTTTATTTTGATGCATTCCTAATAGTTTATTTTTGCTTTTGTTTCCCTTGCCTTAGAAAATGTATCTAGAAAGCTGTTGCTACATACAACTGATATCAGAGAAATTACCCCCTGTGCTGTCTTCTAGGATTTTTATGGTTTCAGGTCTCACATTTAAGTCTTTAATTCATTTTACGGTTATTTTTGTGTATGGTGAAAGAAAGTGGTCCAGTTTCATTCTTTTGCATATAGCTGTCCAGTCTTCCCACCATCATTTGTTGAAGAGACTTTTTCCCATTGCATATTCTGGCCTCCTTTGCTTTAATTTAATTAACCATATAATTGTGGGTTTATTTCTGGGCTCTTTATTCTGTACTACTGTTTTATGTGTCTATTTTTGTGCCAAGACCACACTGTTTTAATTACTACAGCTTTATAGTATATCTTGAAATCTGGGATTGTGATACTTCCAGTTTTGTTCTTCTTTTTCAAGACTCTTTGGCAATCCAGGGTCTTTTGTGGTTCTACACAAATTTTAGGATTATTTGTCTAGTTCTATGAAAAATGGCATTGGTGTTTTGACAGGGATGCATTAAATGTGTAGATTGCTTTGGGTAGTATGGACATTTTAACAATATTTGTTCTCCCAATCCATGAACATGGAATATCTTTCCGTTTGTTTGTGTCATCTTCAATTGCTTTCATCAATGTTGTTTAGTTTTCAGAATACTGGTCTTTCACCTTCTTGGTTAATTTTATTCTTTTTGGTGCAATTGTAAATGGCACTGTTTTCTTAATTTCTCTTTCTGCTACTTCATTATTAGTGTATAAAAATGCAATGGATTTCTATATGTTAACTTTGTATCCTACGACCTTACTGAATTCATTTATCAATTCTAGAAGTTTTTCAGTGGAGTCTTGGGTTTTCTACATATAGTATCATGCCATCTTGTAAACACTGAAAGTTCTGCTTCTTCCTTACCAATATGGATGCTTTTTATTTTTTTTTTCCTGTCTGATTGCTGTGGCTAGGACTTTCAGTACTATGTTGAATAAAAGTGGTGAGAGTAGACATCCTTGCCTTGTTTCTGATCTTAGAGGAAAAGCTCTCAGTTTTTTACCATTGAGTGATTTTAGCTGTGTGCTTTTCATACGTGGCCTTTATAATATTGAGGCATGTTCCCTTTAATCCTACTTTGTTGAGAGTTTTTATCAAAAATGGATATTACACTTCATCAAATGCTTCTTCTGCATCTACTGAAATGATCATATGGTTATCCCTTCTCTTGCTGATACGATGTATCACAGTGAGTGATTTACAAATACTGAACCACTCTTGCATCTCAGGAATAAATCCCACTTACTTGTGGTGAATGAATTTTTAAATATATTGTTGGATTTGGTTTGCTAATATTTTTTTTAGGTAATCTCTAGACCCAACGTGAGACTTGAACTCACAACCCTGAGATCAAGAGTCATATACTCTTCTAAGTGAGCCAGCCAAGCACCCCTGCTAATACTTTGTAAAGGACTTTTGCATCTATGTTTATCAGAGATACTGGCTTGTAATTCTTTTTTTGTACCATCTTTATCTGGCTTTGGGGTCAGAGTAATGCTAGCCTCATAGAATGAATTTGGAAGTTTTCCTTCCTCCTACGTGTTTTGGAATAGTTTGAGAAGAGTATGTATCAACTTTTCTTTAAATGTTTAGTAGAATTCACCTGTGAAGACATCGGATCCCAGAATTTTGTTTGTTGGGAGTTGATTCCTGATTCTATTTCATTGCTGGTAATCAGTCTGTTCAAATTTTCTATTTCTTTCTGATTCAATTTTGGAAAGTTATATGTTTCTAGGAATTTATCCACTTTTTCTAGGTTGCCCAGTTTGTTGGCACATAATTTTTCATAATATTCTCATAATCCTTTGTATTTCTGTGGTGTCAGTTGTTATTGCTCCTCTTTCATCTTTGATTTTGCTTATTTGAGTCCTCTCTCTCTCTCTGCTTTTATTTTTGATGAGTCTGGGTAAAGATTTTTCAATTTTGTTATTTTTTCAAAGAGTCAGCTCCTGGTTTCATTAACCTATTTTACTGGTTTGTTGTTGTTGTTTTTTTGTTTTTTGTTTTTTTTTTTTTTTTTAGTTTCTATTTCATTTATTTCTGTTTTAATCTTTATTATTTCCTTCCTTCTACTGGTTTTGGGTGTGTTTGTTCTTTCTCCAGTTCTTTTGGGGATAAGGCTAGGTTGCTTATTTGGGATTTTTCTTGCTTCTTGCAGCAGGCTTGTATTGCAATAAATTTCCTTCTTAGAACAGTTTTTGCTGCATCCCAAAGATTTTGAACCCTTGTATTTTCATTTTCATTTCTCTCCATGTATTATTTTATTTCCTCTTTGATATCTTGGTTGACACATTCATTGTTTGGTAGCATGTTATTTAACTCTATGCACTTGTGTTGTTTCTAGATTTTTTTCTTATGACTCATTTCTAGTTTCACAGCATTGTGGTCAGAAAAGATGCATGGTAAGGTGCCTGGGTGGCTCAGTTGGTTAAGTGTCCAACTTCAGTTCAGGTCATGATCTCATGTTTCATGGGTTCAAGTCCCATGTTGGGCTCTGTGCTGATAGCTCAGAGCCTGAAGTCTGCTTCAGGTTTTCTATCTGACGCTCTCTCTTTGCCCCTCCCTCACTCGCACTCTGTTTCTCTGTCTCTCTCTCAAAAATAAGCATTAAAAATAAATAAATAAATAAATAAATATGAAACTATATAAAGGTGTATTCATTATTTCAATTGTCTTAATTGTCTTTCTTAATATTTAATTTCTTAAATATGTTTATGCACACATAGGGAAAAAGACAAAGGAAACTCAATAATAAGACATAATGCAATGAAAAATGGACAAAAGATTTGAAGAGACACTTTACAACAAGCACATAAAAAGATGCTCAACACTATCAGTCATCAGGAAAATGAAAATAAAGCGACAAATAACACACCTACACTAATGGCTAAAATTAAAAAGAATAAGTATCAAATGTTGGCAAGGATGCAGAGCAACTGGAACTCCCATAGTGGTGGGACTATAAAAATGTACAAACAATTTGGCAGTTTCTTTTAAAGTTAAGCATTTATTTATCATAAGACCCAGCAATCTAACTCCTAGATGTTTATCCTGAATAAAAACATGTCTATACAAAGACTTCCTATGAAGGTTAATAGCAACTCTATCTATAACAGCCCGAAACTGAAAGTAAACTGGACACAGCCCAAATATCCATCAATCAGTAAATGGATAAATTGTAGTGTAGCCATACAGTGGAATACTGCCCAACAATAAAAAGGATCAACTACTGTAAAGGTTATCTACCAGTCAAGGGAGGGGATTTTGTCCCCTAGTGTATAGGTGGCAATGTCTGGAGACATTTTTGATTGTTACAATCAAAGGAAGGGAGGAGAATGCTATGGGCATCTAGTGGATAGAGGTCAGGGATGCTACTAAATATCCTGCAATACACAGGACAGTCTGCAAAACAAATTATCCAGCCCAAAATGTCCATAGTGCCAAGGCTGAAAAACTCTGAATTACTGAAATATGCAACAGGGATGGATCTCAAAAACATGGTGATCAAAAGAATCCAAACATTTCTATGACATTTTACAACAGGCAAAATGAACCCACAACAATAGAAATCAGATGGGTACTTCCTAGGACTGGGATGGGGACTGATTAAACAGGGGCACAAGGTAACTTTGGAGTGAAAATGTTCTATATCTTCTTGATTGTTAGGATATAGGCATCCGACAGAATACAAGCTATACATTTAAAATGAGTGTATTTTATTGTATGTAGAGTATACTTGTAAGATTGGTAAAAAAATAAATTGTTTAAGGTGGGTGAAAGGTACATACGGTTCATGATAGCATTCTACTTTTGTATCTGTCTCAATTTCCATAATAAAATGTTTTTTTAAATAAGCTATAAACACTAAATGATTCAGGAAGAAGCCTTAATTAAATCTCTTAACAACAATAAAAAATATTCAAGGGGCACCTGGGTGGCTTAGTTGGTAGAGTGTCCAACTCTTGATTTCAGCCCAGGTCATGATCCCAGGGTTGTGGGATCAAGCCCCCATCGTGGGATCAAGCCCCATGTTGGGCTCCGTGTTGGGTGTGGAGTCTGCTTAGGATTCTCTCTTCGTCTCCCACTGCCCCTCCCTAGCTCGAGTGCTTGCTCTCTCTCAAAAAAAAATAAAATAAAATAAAAACAAAAACAACTCAGATAAAAAACTTACTGTGAGAGTGACCTTTATGTCTCTCTTCGTGAAGGGGAGAGAGGCTGATGTGAAAGACAGAAGGAAGAAAGAGACACAGTTTGATACAGGAAAGATGAAGAAAATTTCACAAGCTACTTTTTCCCCTTGGTCCATCTAGACCCAACCTGCCACTAAACCATGCCTTCTGTGGGAGATATACTTCTAAGATGGCCATCAATTATTCCAGCATCTAGTATTCACACCCTTGTGTCATCTCCTCCCCATGAGTGGGCTAGCCTAGTGACTTCTAACCAACAGATGTTGGTGACAGGATGTCACTTTCATGATTATGTTAAAAAGATGTGACTTCTATTTTTCTGGAAGACTCTATTTATTGCCCTCTCAGTGTGCTATATTGGGGCAGCCTCCAGCTAACAGCCAGTGAGAAACCAAGGTCCTTACGGAAGGATAATACCTCAAGATCATAAAGGCCATATATGAAAGATCCACTGCTAATATCATCCTCAATGGGGAAAAACTGAGAGCTTTCCCCCTAAGGTCAGGAACACAATAAGGATGCCCACTCTTACCACTGTTATTCAACATAGTGTTGGAAGTCCTAAACTTAGCAATCAGACAACACAAAGAAATAAAAGGGATCTGGGGCACCTGGGTGGCTCAGTCAATTGGGCGTCTGACTTCGGCTCAGGTCATATCTCAGGGTTCATGGGTTTGAGCCCTGTATTGGGCTCTGTGCTAACAGCTCAGAGCCTAGAGCCTGCTTCAGATTCTGTGTCTCCCTCTCTCTCTGCCCCTCCCCCGTTCATGCTCTGTCTCTCTCTGTCCCAAAAATAAATAAACGGAAAAAAAAAAATTAAAAAAAAAGAAAAAAAAAGAAAAAAGAAATCAAGATCCTTAATTCAACATCCCTTGAAGAAGTGAATTCCACCAACAACCAAGTGAACTTAGAAGCAATTCCTTCTTCAGTCAAGCACTGAGATGAGACTCCAGCCCTGGCTGACACCTTGACTGCTGCCTCTGAGAGACCCTGACACAGAGGACTCACCTAAGCTGTACCCAGATTCCTGACCCATGGAAATTGTGCCACAATAAATATGTGTTGTTTTAAGCTGCTAAATTTGTGGTAATTTATTATGCAACAATAGATAACTAATGGACTCTCCCTGGAAATCCTACTGAATATTCACCTCCTTTAAAACTTTTTGGCAGTTTCTGGGGCATCTGGGTGGCTCAGTTGGTTGGATGACCGACTTTAGCTCAGATCATGATCTCACAGTCTGTGAGTTGAAGCCCCACATCGGGCTCTTGCTGACAGCTCGGAGCCTGGAGCCCGCTTTAGATTCTGTGTGTCCCTCTCTCTCTGCCCCTCCCCCACTCACACTCTGTCTCTCTCAAAAATAAAAATAAAAACATACAAAAATAAATAAAAATTTTTTAAAAAGTTAAAAAAAAAACTTTTTGGCAGTTTCTTTTAAAAGTTAGATATGCCATATATGCCATACAACCCAGCAATCCCATTGCAAGGGATTTACCCAACAATAAATAAAAATATGTCTACACAAAGACTTGCAAAAATGCTTGTAGCAGGGCGCCTGGGTGGTTCAGTGAGTTGAGCCTCCAACTCTTGATTTTGGCTCAGGTCATAATTCCAGGGTCATGGGATCAAGCCCCACATCAGGCTCCTTGCTGAATGTGGAGCCTGCTTGAGATTCTTTCTCTCTCTCTCTCCCTCTGCCCCTCTCCCCTGGTCACACTCTATCTCTATAAAAAAATAAAATTAAAATTAAAAAACGTTTATAGCAACTTCATCCACAGTCATCAAAACTGGAACTAACCCAAATATCCATCACAAGTGAACAGATAAACAGGTTACATCCATATAAGACACTAATCGGCATCAAAAAGGAACAAACTACTGATACATGCAACAACACAGATAAATAATGAAACTATGCTAAGGGAGGGGCGCCTGGATGGCTGGTCCATGAAGCATCCCACTTCAGTTCAGGTCATGATCTCGCAGTTTGTGAGTTCGAGCCCCATGTCGTCATCGTTGTCGTCAGGCTCTGTGCTGACAGCTCAGACCCTGAAGCCTGCTTCAGATTCTGTATCTGCCTCTCTCTCTGCCCCTCCCCCGCTCATGATCGTGTGTGCGCGAGCGCGTGCTCTCTCATGAACATTTAAAAAAAATTAAAAATGGATGTAGGTAAAAAATAAATAAATAAAACGGATGCAGGTGATTGTATGCAAATTTACCTCATTAAGGTAACTAAAAAAAAACAAAATCACCTTCCTTGTCAAGCCTTCTTTAACTACATCTAATGCAGCTGATTCCATTATTCTACCCTAGCTCTCAAACAGTATTCTACAGATAAATTACCCAAACTGCAGAAAATAGAGTTTTTTTTTTTTTAATTTTACAGTAGCTAAAACTTACAGGACACTATTATATACCAGGCATTGTTCTAAGCACTTTGCATTATCAATTCAATTAGTTCCCCCAACAATCCCATGAAATAGATTCAATTACCCCCGTTTTACAAATGAGGAAACTTAGGCACAGAGAAGTAACTTGCTTAAGGTCATAAAGCTAGTAAGTGACAGAGCCATTATTCGAGTCTAGGCAGTCTGATTCTAGAGGCTGGGCTCTTCACAACCACCTCCCTCTCTATCTCAGACCATTGGTGTATTAGGTAAAAGGATACTCTCAGCTCACTAGAGACTGACAGGTTCATTCACTCATTCAACAAATATTTAGGCATGCAATATATGCCAGATATTGTTCTAAATGCTAACGATACGATAATGAAGAAAAATACAGACATGCTACCTACTTTTATGAGGCTTATATTCTAGCAAGAACCTAGATTTAAAGCACTAGATTCCTAAATCAAAATATTTATACTCTTATTTATGTATTTATCCAAACATTTATGCAAAAAAAAAGTCACAAGTTACAATAGTGGCCAGGTCTGCTTTAACTGGCTAGAGCTGTGGTTCCCAAACTTGTCAAACTTTAGGATCACCTGGGGATCTTTTAAAAATACCAAAACCTAGGCCAGGTGCCCAAGCCAATTAAATCACAATGGAGTGGGGAGCAGGGAAGGAAGGGAGACACAGGCATCAATAATTTGCCAAGTTCCATAGGTGATTTCAATGTGAAGACAAGTTTGGAAAATCACTAAGCTATGGTTTTCATCTGTCTAAATGATACAGTTCATTCATGGTTAGAGAGACACAGAT
Source organism: Leopardus geoffroyi (assembly GCF_018350155.1). Classification (NCBI taxonomy): domain Eukaryota; kingdom Metazoa; phylum Chordata; class Mammalia; order Carnivora; family Felidae; genus Leopardus; species Leopardus geoffroyi. Next base: position 24,346,059 of record NC_059336.1, on the reverse strand, counting down.
GAATAAGAAAAGAATAAACTAAAACTCTATACACTTGCCTTCCTCTGAATCAAAGATTTGCAAGGTACCTTTTTTTCTTTTCAATGTTATGAATTCTGAAAACATGAGAAAGAGAACCAAATAAATATTTTCCTTCTTGGATTTACTCATGCCTCCATTCCCCTCCAGAATCACAGACAACTGAGACATTCACCTTTTTACCTTTTCTTAGTACCTTCCATGAAATCAATAAAGAATTCTGCCATATTCCATATTTTCAACATAACTGAAAACGATAAGACTCACTTGCTTTTCTATTAAGAAAGTGTTTTTCTAATAAGCAGATCTCATTTAATTCTGTTGTTTTGGGTCCAATTCACATGTCAAACACAGCTTATCAAACTAAAATTCCCCACGGACATGGAGATCAAATGCCTTCTTTTTAAAAAAGTAAACTCGGGGCGCCTGGGTGGCGCAGTCGGTTGAGCGTCCGACTTCAGCCAAGTCACGATCTCGCAGTCTGTGAGATCGAGCCCCGCATCGGGCTCTGGGCTGATGGCTCAGAGCCTGGAGCCTGTTTCCGATTCTGTGTCTCCCTCTCTCTCTGCCCCTCCCCCGTTCATGCTCTGTCTCTCTCTGTCCCAAAAATAAATAAACGTTGAAAAACAAAAATTAAAAAAAAAAAAAAGTAAACCCTAAGTCAATCCTTTTCCTATGTTGAAACCAAGTTTTTTTTTTTTTTTTTAATAAATCAAGATTGTATTTGTATTCCATATATAAACAACAGACCTGTTTAAGAACTCTCTGACCACTCTCAGAAAAGATAATAGATGTTCAGTAGGACCCCTCTCCATTCCATCCAGGACCTAGACAGAAAAGGGCAGAGAGGAAGAAGAGAAACATCAGAAGAAAAGACTAAATTGTATAAGTCCAATAAGCCTATTCAAAGTAAAATTTTTGTGACTGGCCAAATTCCTTCTTTCTATCACTGTTTCTGGCAATTTCACTCTAGAAAGTGTTGTTAAAAGACATGAGATTATCTGGGAATGCAAGCTGGTGCAACCACTCTGGAAAACAGTATGGAGGTTCCTCAAAAAACTAAAAATAGAACTACCCTATGACCCAGCAATTGCACTGCTAGGCATTTATCCACAGCATACAGGTGTGCTGTTTCGAAGGGACACATGCACCCCCATGTTTATAGCAGCACTATCAACAATAGCCAAAGTAAGGAAAGAGCCCAAATGTCCATTGATGGATAAATGGATAAAGAAAATGTGGTATAATACACACACACACACAATGGAGTATTACTTGATAATCAAAAATGAAATCTTGCCATTTGTAATTACGTGGATGGAACTGCATGGTATTACGCTAAGTGAAATTAGTCAGAGAAAGACAAAAATCATATGACTTCACTCATATGAGGACTTTAAGAGACAAAACAGATAAACATATGGGAAGGGAAACAAAAATACAAAAACAGGGAGGGGACAAAACAGAAGAGACTCATAAATATGGAGAACAAACAGGGTTACTGGAGGGGTTGTGGGAGGGGGGAATGGGCTAAATGGGTAAGAAGCATTAAGGAATCTACTCCTGAAATCATTATTTCACTACATGCTAACTAATTTGGATGTAAATTTTAAAAAATAAAAAATTAAATTAAAAAAAACACATGAGATTACCTATAGTCTCAAATCCAGTGTTTTTTTTTTTTTTAAAGGAAAGCTTTCATAATAATTAAGAAAGCTTTTTCAAAATACATCAGTAGTGGTTGTGCAAGCGTGTTCATTTTACAATTCATTATCCTTATGATTTGTGCACTTTGCATTGTGTGTGCTATACTTGAGTTAACAAATATTAAGAACAGATACATCTGTACTGGGCAGAACCCTTGAAGGATTCTAATGAGGTAAGTAGCAGAAACAGTCCCACAAAGGTTACATGATTTGCCCAAGATCTTGCATGTAGTTAGCTACACACTTAGTCTTTCTTGTCACTTTCCTACTCTTTGTTGTAAAACTGTAAATGTTCTGATAATAATATACTTTTTAATTTAACATTATTCTCTTACTTACACTATGAAAAATTTTTATTACAAATAACAATGCAGGGGTGCCTGGGTGGCTCAGTTGGTCAAGTGTCCAAGCATCCGACTTCAGCTCAGGTCATGATCTTTGTAGTCTGTGAGTTTGGCCCCACAGTCAGGCTTGCTGCTGTCAGTGCAGAGCCCGCTTTGGATCCTCTGTCCCCCTTTCTCTTTGTCCCTCCCCCTCTTCACACTCTCTCTCTCAAAAATAAATAAATATTAAAAAAAAGTGACAATGCAAAACCAAACAAGGAAACAAAAAAATGGAAAATACAGACGTCCTGGTTCACAACTTGTGCACCATCACAGGTGCTGCATTATCCACATAAGGAAATTAAATAAAGCCTAATGCCCATGCAATGATTTCCTAACTGCAGAATCCATTTTTAATAATATTTTCAATACAAATGTCAAATGATTACTAGTAAAATTAACTAGGTATAGCTTGAGAAAAGACATTAGCATTATTTTATGATAGTGAAACCCAGGGTGACAGAATGGAAAGAGGGCTGGGCTAAGCATCAGGGTAAGTGTGCCTCAAATTCTAGTAGTAACCTTCCCTTGTATGACTGGCAGGATATAATCTCTCTGGACCTAAGATTTCTAAACTATAAAATGAGAAGATGGATCACTAATCTAAAGCTGAACAGGATCTTGAGCTCCTTCCAGGTTTAAGAAAACTCAAGGACTATTTACCAAGAAATTTAATTATTATTCTACATGCTTTCACTTTAACCAATGAATATCTCTATTTGAATGTTTTAAATAGCTTTGTAATGGGGGTGGGACGGGTGGGCAAAATGGGTGAAGGGGAGTGGGAGGTACAGGTTTCCAGTTATGGAATGAATAAGTCATGGAGATGAAAGGTACACCATAAGGAATATAGTCAATGGTATTGTAACAGAGTTTTATGGTGACAGATGGCTACTACACTTGTGGTAAACATGGCACAGCATATAGAGCTGTCAAATCACTGTGCTGTACACCTGAAACTAATATCACATTGTGTGTCAACTATACTTCAATTAAATAAATAAACAGCTCTGTAAAATAAAAATTCTAGACTTCTTCTGGATTCTGCCTCATAAACACAAGCATATCTTCAGCTTGTGCCAAATATAAATCTTCCAGATTTGTTGTCTAGGTGCAAGACCCTTCCTTCTCAAAGATGGCTAGTAATAACACCCTCAATACTTTACCAAGAGACTCTTTTGCATGAGTTTTTTTAACTTAATATTTTGAAATCATTTCAAACTTACAGACCATGAGTTATTTCCTTTTTTTTTTTTCTTTTTATTTTTAAGTAATCTCTATACCCAACGCAGGGCTCAACCTCACAACCTCGAGATCATGAGTTGCACACTCTACCAACTGAGCCAGCCAGGTTCCCCCATGAGTTATTTTTTTAAATAGAAAATATGTGTAGAGAAGTCCCTCATAATTTCTAATCTATAATTTGAATACTTCCAAGGGATGCATTTATTCAACTATCCTTTAGCAACCGCTTACTATGTACCAGGTAAGGTAGGTATTTTCTTGCTCCCAAAGTTACTATAGAAGAAACAAAAATTCCAGGGGCGCCTGGGTGGCGCAGTCGGTTAAGCGTCCGACTTCAGCCAGGTCACGATCTCGCGGTCCGTGAGTTCGAGCCCCATGTTGGGCTCTGGGCTGATGGCTTAGAGCCTGGAGCCTGTTTCCGATTCTGTGTCTCCCTCTCTCTCTGCCCCTCCCCCGTTCATGCTCTGTCTCCCTCTGTCCCAAAAATAAATAAACGTTGAAAAAAAAAAAATTTAAAAAAAAAAAAAGAAGAAACAAAAATTCTGTATAATGAGAAATTTAAAGAACATTTTTATGAATACCTAAATCTGGATATTATACTTATAGTACTTAAAATTAAGTTGGCCTGTTAACCACACAGACCTAAATGTTTCAGGATAATTTATTAGGCATTTAAAAAGTCTCTGAATAAACAGTTAAATGTGAACTGTCAAAAAACATTTGCCTTGGCATAACTAAAGATCCAATCCCATCCTCCCCATACCTCGTGAATCTGTTATAAAACTTTTACATGCTTCCTGTTTCTAAGTCCAGGGCTCCCATGGGAAAATTTATGCAAACCTCCAGTCAAATCATAGAAATTTATGAGACTGACACACTATCTACTGCATAAATGAGGCACCTCAAATCATAAAAACTTAGTACCCTGAAAGGATCCACAAAATGCCTGTCAAAGAGACTGGCATTTCAATACTGTAGCAACAACTGGTTTGCTCCTAGTAGGCATAATAGACAACTTAAGAGATTAGGGAATATTAACATTAATTTTTAAACTTCAATTCTGACAGTGTAATATAAGAAGCAAAAGATAAATCTGTGAAATATGAAATTTGAGATTCCTAGAACTCATTCTAACACAAATATAGTTAAGTTAATTGAGCACAATATAAACCAACAAAATAAGTCAGAGGCTCAAAGAGATTCTCCCCATATTGTTAGATGCCATGATAGGTGGATAATGTAAAATTTAGAGAAAAACTACTTTCTATATCATGTTCTAACAATGAATACCACTGTGTCCTTTTAGGCCTAATAAAGCTGTAGGCAAAAAATAACACAGGTTTAGAGTACTAGTCTTTTAATCCATGCTCTAAAATACAAATGACATTGAAAAGTTGATCAAATCCTACAATACAGGAACTACTAAAAAATTCTCTAAAAATTACTTGATGAGAATCTTAGCGTATGAACTAGAGAGCCCTTGACAATCATCTAGTCCAATATCCTGATGGAAAAATTGAGGCCTGAGTGAATAATTTGAAGCTTCTTAGTGAGAAATAGGAAAGTCTTTCATTTCATATGGGACACTTCCTTACAAAAAAGTTCATTGTAAAAGCACTAGAAAAGTATGTTGTAATAATAATAACGAATGTAGTCTTGCCATAAGACGGAAGACGACTTTAAAGAACCATGGCTTTTTTTTCCTCTATTAAGTTTCCAATAGAATTAAATCAGAAGATCTGGGCTCTAAGTTACAGAAGTCCTTAAGCAATCAATCTAAGAGTCTACCAGTGTTGGGCCACTGGGGTGGCTCAGTCAGTTAAGCGTCCGACTTCGGCTCAGGTCATGATCTCTCAGTTTCTGTGTTCGAGCCCCACGTCGGGCTCTGTGCTGACAGCCTGGAGCTTGCTTTGGATTCTGTGTCTCACCCTCTCTCTGCCCCTCCCATGTTCATGCTGTCTCTCTCTGTCTCTCAATAATAAATAAATGTTAAAATTTTTTTTTTTTTTTTTTTTTAAAGAGTCTACCAGTGTTTCTTCTCCTCTATGGTCTTACATTCATAATGGGAGTGTTGCGTGTTGTCAAACTTTTTTCTTTCTTTTCTTCGTTTTTTTTTGTTTGTTTTATGCTCTGCAAATTGTCACTATATTTTTTTTAATGTTTGTTTATTTTTGAGAGAGAGAGAGTCAGAGTGCAAGTGGGGGAGAGGTAGAGGCGGGAGGGAGAGATAGAATCTGAAGCAAGCTGGCTCTGAGCTATCAGCACAGAACCTGATGCAGGGCTCAAACCCACTAATTTTGAGATCATGTCCTGAGCCAAAGCCAGATGCTTAACCAACTGAGCCACCCAGGCACCCCTCAAATTGTTACTTTTATTTATTTATTTATTTTTTTATTATTATGTTCATTTATTTTGAGAGAAAGAGACACACACACACGCACGCACACACACACACACACACACACACACACACACAGTGCGTGCGGGGAAGAGGCAGAGAGAGAGGGAGACAGAGTATCCAAAGCAGGCTCCAGGATCTGAGCTGTCAGCACAGAGCCCAACACGGGGCTCGAACCCACGAGTGTGAGATCATGACCTGAGTCGAAGCCGGACGCTCAACCGACCAAGCCCCCCAGGTGCCCCAAACTGTCACATTTAAAATCAAACACTGAAATCCTAAGATCAGCTTTTAAATTCTGTAGTTACCATTTCATCATTACTGATGACCCAGATATAATCACTTAGCAAACCTATAGACAGAACTGTAGGTGAATACACTATTACTAATATTTCCAATCACAGGTATAGCATTCAAAGTAGCCACATTGGGCTCTGTGCTGACAGCATGGAGCCTGCTTGGGATTCTCTCCCTCTCCTTCTCTCTTCCTCCCCCACTTGTGCTCTCTCTCTCTCTAAATAAATAAACTTAAAAAATTTTTTTTAAATTAAAAAACATATAGAAATAAAATAAAAATTCATTAGTGGGGTAGTGATGAGCAAGACATGAATCCAGGAGTAATTAAAGAAAAAGTCTGACAGACATGAACAGGTAAAAATTAAAATAGTCTATGTGTCAAAAGAAACCACAAAGTCAAAAGCCAACTGATAGACTGGGATAATTGCACCATGTGACAAAAAGGGTTAATATTCTAAATACATAAAAGTGCCAGCAAATTGATTAAAAAGTAAAAAATTAACAACCCAAGAGAAAAATAAGTAAAGAATTGGTAAAGGGAATCTGTAGAATATGGAATACAAATGTCCAATGAATGTATACAATGTACTAATGGTCAGGGAAATGAAAATAAAAATAAGAAAACTCTTTTCACCCAGCTGACTGGCAAAGACTAAAAAGATACCTAATATCCAGTGCCAGTGAGAATAAGAAATGCAACAACCTTTATGGAAAATAACCTGGAAGTTCATAATACTGAAATAAGCTTATCTTTTAGCCCATGTTTGGGATTTATCCTACAGAAGTAAAAGCTCCATTTCTTAAAGATGTATGCATAAGGATGTTCACAGTTTGTGATGGGGAAAATAAAATCAGAAACAACCTGATGACACTTCAGAAACCTGCATAAATGAAATATTATGCAGCTAGAAAAAAGTGAATTTGATATCTGTTTAATGACATAGAATTAAATGTATATCCTAAAAAGTAAAAAAATAAACAGAATTTGTAGAATAATGTGTATGGCATCATGATAATCTTACTAAGAGAGAAAATGCCATGTTGGGCATTTAAAAAGTTGTGGTTTGAAAGGAAAATCCTATTTGAGTATAATTCATAACAGGAAAGAATTAAGAAAAATATCTGTAATAGGAAAAGGAATAACAATTTAAAATTGATAAAAATGGGTGTATAAAAAAGACCACCAAATGAAACACTCACAGAATAAGAAATAAATTCTGGGTGCTTTTTGGGTGGGTATGGAAGAACAAATGTAAATCCAACTTTTATAAATTTGAGATTTACCTCCATTTCAAAAAGAAAAATAAAAGAAATTTTTGATTCAAGAGTTTATGTTTTTTAGATTTGTCTGCTTGGAATGTTTTTTTTTAAAAAGGAAACATGACTCATCACAAAATCTTGTCAAACAAATGCCCCCTATTATATATTTGAAATCTGTATCTTTTTTTTGGTTATATTGGATTTCAGCTATATTTGAAACTTGAAATTTATCTATCATAACAATGCATTATTTGTTATACTGAATACAATTTTTAAATACACAGTACAAACTTAAAAGGATAATACCAAATCTACATGGAACAAATGGTCAAATGATAAAGAAAACTAACTCAAAGAAGTTAAAAAAAATACCCATCATTGATAAAAGTAAAAAATATATTCGCTAGTCACAGAAGAAAAAGGGCAATTTCATAATCGAGAGATATGGAAGTCACAACCTTAAACCTCTGATCAAAGTTATCATCAACAATGGGACAACTAGACATTTGTGTAGCTTGTAATATGATGCCTTGTGAGGAATATTTAGGTATTTTTGCCAAAATGTTCAGCTCAGATCTGGTCTTTAAACCTTACAGTTTAGGGAAATATAAGGAATAAATGTCACAAAGAAAACAATCAGATAAATCCAGAATGTGGATTTACATTAAACAAAACTGCTCTGGTGTCAACAAATCAATGCCACGAACAAAACAAAACAAAAAAAACAAGAGGTGAGGAAGCAGACAAGGAATGGCAACTATTCCAGATTTGTAAAATACTACATCTACATAAATAGATGCAAATATAGTGCATGGTCCTTTGAACAAGTCAGCTATAAAAAGTCGTTTTGGAGACAAGGAGGGAAACAAATACAGACTTAATGTTAGATAACATTAAGGAATTATTGATAATTTGTTAGGTGTGATAAAGGTACTGTATGCGAAGAATGTACTTGTAAGAGATGCATGCTAAAATGTTTAAAGGCATAGTTTGATGATGTCTTTATTTTTAAAAGTTTAACATAATAAGTATACCATTGAGCATATGGCTACATGTTGAACATAGGTGGTAGGTATAAGGGTGTTTATTCTACTAATTCAGGGGTTTTATCTGTATGTTTGAAATTTTTCATAAGAAAACATTTAAAGTATCTTAAAACCCAACAAACTGTGAGGTACCACTATTATACTAGAAGAAAAAATTTATAAAATCCAACAACAACTAATGGCTAGTATCAATATAAACTGGTAGTTATTCTAAAGAATAAGCTGACAAAATGGCTAAAAAGTGATGATCCTTAGACCAAACTGAATCATTTTAGAGAATATATTCTAAAATAAAATTGGGGGAAAAAGTTTTATAGTAAGATGTTATAGAAATATAAATGAGAATTACAAACCAAAAATAAAAACAAACTGGAACTCACCCAAATAAACAGAGAGTATTTAAATTTTGGTTATTATGTATCCATTAAAAATAACTATATAGACATGTGAAAAGTACCTCAATATATTGCCAAATAAAAAGACTATTAAAAACTATAAGAATTATGGGGCGCCTGGGTGGCTCAGTAGGTTGAGTGTCCGACTTCAACTCAGGTCATAATCTCGCAGTCTGTGGGTTCAAGCTCCGTGTCAGGCTCTGTGCTGACAGCTCAGAGCCTGGAGCCTGCTTTGGATTCTGTGTCTCCCTCTCTCTCTGCCCCTCCCCACTCATTCTCTCTCCCTCTCTCCCCCCCTCTCTCTCTCAAAAATAAATAAACATTAAAAAAAAATTTTTAAAAACTGTAAGAATTAAATTTACAAAGACTGCATATATGCTAATGAGCACAAAGTTATGTGTTTGTAATATTTAAACACAATTTTTAGAACTTCATGGGGACATAGGCTCTTACGAGATTATATGAACAATGCAAATACACAATCAGGAAGAACTACCTGGAGACAAATAAGGAAAAGCACCTGAGCTCTACTGTTGACTACAGCTTGAATGCATTTACAATATGAATAAAGTCCTACTGTGGACAAAAGTCACCAAAACTATCATTAAAAGGACACAGAAAAAAAGTGTATCATTGTCTTGGACAGTACATAATTTTACTCAATTCTTTCCATTAGTCAGATGTTTAAAAAAGATGGAAAACCAAAGAGAGTTTTGAGAAAAATCAAAAGATAAAAAAAAAAAAAAGGACAGAAAAGAGGTGATTTTGAAGAAAAGTTTGAAAGAAAATAGTGACATGATTATTAATACTGAAATCCATGGTCAGGCTTCTGAACAGAGATCCTAAAAAGCTGATGTATCTCAGTGTCCACAGATGGCTGAGCAAGAGGCTAATAAAACCCTCAAAGTTTGTTGTGGTGTTTCTGTTATTGCTGTTTTTTACAAAAGAGGAATTACCTGACTGTCCTGGGCAAATGAGGAAGGCTGGGTGTGTTAAATCATCGACCATCTGTTTTTCTTCAGGGTGTCTACTTATCCATGATCACTTGATCACAAAATCTCCCTAAAGCTTGAATTACCTATCCAAAGCTTGAATCAGTTACCCACCATTTCAAAATTCTGCAGTTCCATCCTGTTCCCACACACTACCCACTCAACATCTGAATGTCCTTCCTAGATCTGGCAGCTAGGGCTCAACCAACTACTCTGGCTTCATCTCCCCATAGCTCCTCAACACACCAGCAAAACAGACTTCTCACTATTTCATTTTCTAAATATTCCTTATGCTTCCCTATGTCCATCATGCACTTGGTTCTTCTCTCCTTAACTCACTGCAATCTTACCCTTCTATTTATTTAATAAATTTTAATTTAATACCTCTGTATCATGCCATCTGTTACGGGTTGAACTGTGTCCCACAAAAAGATACATTAAAGTTCTAACCCCCAGTATCCCAGAATGTAGATTTGGAAATAGGGTCACTGCAGATGTAACTAGTATACATGAGGTCATATTGGAGTAGGGTGTAGGCCCTTAATCCAATATGACTGGTGTCTTTATAAGAGAGAAATTTGGACACAGAGAGATACACAGGGAGAACACCATGTGGCAACAAAGACAGAGACTGAAGTGATGTAGCTGCAAATCAAGAAATACTAAGAATTGATGCAAGCCAGAAAAAGGCAAGGAAAGATTCTACTGTAAGCCTCAGAGAGAACATGTCCCTGCTGACACCTTGAATTCAGGTTCTAGAATAAAGAATTTTAAGAGAATAAATTGTTGTTGTTTTAAGTCACCCAGTTTGTGGTAGTCTGTTACAGCAGCCCTAGAAAATTAATATACCACCTTTTCCATGAAGTCTTCCCTGATTCTCCAAGTGGTAGTGGTGCTCTCTCCTGAATTTCCACAGCACTTACAGTCTCGTTTAAAACATTTATGCTCCCCCCACCTTTTTATTTATGTTCATATCACGTTCTCAGATGAATTAGTTTCCTGGAAGGCAGAAACTAATTACTCATTAACTGGATATACTTCTCAACACTGGTAGGCAGTCAACATATACTATCATAATCACATTTTCTTCCACACTTAATTGTTTTGATCATGATGCTTCTGAATGAGTCATCTCCACATGCACTGAACAGTTGAACGCAATCTAAAAGAACTCAGTTGAAGGCTCATTTTCTTTTATGAAGCATTACTAGATTTGAATTTATACCAGTTATAGCATTATAATTCATACTGATATGTGCTTACGTGTATATGCATATACTGCTGTTAGTTAATATCTACAATGGGAAAGAATACTTATTTAACAAATCCATTATTTAGGTCTATTGATCTGTCTCTTATTATGTCTAGTCAGATGTTGGTTTACCTAAAACTCTTCTCCCCTGTACCAGCATTTGGTGGTTAACCACAACATCTTTGATTTCTCTAAGTGTTTGAACTTTTTAAGTCTGTATTTTATAGAAGGGACACAGCCTTACTTTCATATAATATTTAAATTTACGGCAAGGGACTTAACCTAATGAACAATTTCCGTCTGTAAAATCCAAAATAAGAATCTGATTCACAAATTTGCAACTATTTCTTCCTGTGAGAAACTGCTGCTGTCTGGTCTTTAGAAAATATACATAAATGGTACTATGGAACTAATATTCAACAGGTTCAATATTGGTAAAGGTAAGAGTTAGCGGGAACTTTTGTTGCCTCTTTGTATGTGTTGGGGAGGCGGTGGTTGTAGCTAGTCAATGGTAAATACAAACCTAAATATTTAAAGTATGAATGCCCTCTGAATTTGGTGATCATTAATATTATTAGCTGACAAAGATCTTTCCCCCCAGCTTTACTGAGATATAATCAACATACAGCATTGTGTTAGTTTAAAATGTACAATGAGGGGCGCCTGGCTGGCTCAGTCGGTCAAGCAGCCTACTTCAGCTCAGGTCATGATCTCACAGCTTGTGAGTTTGAGTCCCAAGTTGGGCTCTGTTCTGACAGCTCACAGCCTGAAGCCTGCTTCAGATTCTGTCTCCGTCTCTCTGCCCTTCCCCTGCTCATCCTCTCTCCCTCCCCGCCCCTCTCAAAATATAAACATTAAAAAATAAATAAATAAAATGTACAATGAGATGGATACGCATATATACTGCAAAATGATTACCACAATAAGGTTAGTTAATACATCCATCACCTCACACACTTTTTTTTTTTTTTTTTTTTGGTGTGTGGCAAAAACATTTAAGATCTAATCTACTCTTTCTGCAACTTTCAAGTATACAATACATTATTGTTAACTATAGTCACCGTGATGTACTCTAGGTCCTCAGAATTTACTCATCTTACAGCTGGAAGTCTCTATGCTTTGACCAACATATTCCCATTTCCCCTACCCCATCCCTTGGCAACCACCATTCTCTCTGTTTCTATAAGTTTAGCTTTTTAACTGATATAGTTAATATTAACTGAGCGTTAATATTCTATCTGACACAGAATATAATCATTCACAAGTTAAAGAAGATGTGGTTCCAGGCTTTTGCTTTATAGGGTTTATACATAAAATATAGCTTATCACCAAATTCTAGAGCTGCATTACTCTGTCCAACAAAGTCATAGTCCCTTTATATACACACCTACCTATACCTCTGGTCATTTATTAATTAACTCAGCAAATGCTTATTGAGTTCCTAGACAGCCACCTCAAGTCCTTTTTAGAATAAGGTGAGGTAGGGAAAGGTTACATTTTTAAAAATAAATCTGTGAGACAACACAATAGGTAGGCAGTGGAGCTGAAGGAAGGGGAGGACAGACACAGGGCCAGATATGAAGAAGCCCTGAATCTAGTGAGGAGGTGGAGAGTAAACTGGCTGTCAGTATTTCTCCTTTCTCCCCATGCTGTTCCTATACTTCACTACCAGGCTTACTTTCCTACTGTGCAGGTTTCATTATGTCACCATATAGCTAAAAACTTTTGATGACTCCCTATTACTTAGTTAATCAAGTCCAAACTTCCCAGCCAGAAACTGAAAAGGATTCAAAGCCTTCCCTGATTAAGCTGTATATATACTATACAGGGACTAACACAGGACTGGGAATTAGACTCAAATTCTTTCTCCATCAATTGTTAGTTCTTTTCCTCAGTTTATTTTTAAAAAGCCATAAAAAATAATGCCTATCTCACAGAGTTGTTGTGAGGATTAAAAGAAATACTACTTATTAAATGCTCGGCAAGTTATCTGGCAAACAGTATGCAAGCAAAAAATGTGACCTACTACTGCTATTATTATTGCTATTGTTGTTCAATCTCCATTTCCAGACTGAACTCCAACAACAGCCCTGTAACGATCCTGTTCTCCAGCCAAACTGGACTCTTTACTAACTCCTAAACACACATCTCCACACTCATGCTTTCATTCAGCCTGGAAAATCGGTCTCGTCTCCAAGTATTAGGATCCTAACCATTCTTGGGGCACCTGGCTGGCTCAGTTGGTTGAGTGCCAGACTTTAGCTCAGGTCACAATCTCATGGTTCAGTTTATGGGTTTCAGCCCCATGTCAGGCTTTGCACTCACAGCAAGGAGCCTGCTTCGGATTCTCTGTCTCGGTCTTTCTCTGCCCCTCCTCTGCTTGTGCACGCGCATACTCTCTCTCTCAAAAATAAACAAACATTGAAAATAAAAAATAAAAAAAACCCAAAAAGATCCTTACTATTCTTGGCAGCTCCACTCAAAGGCTACCTCTTTCAGGTACCATTCTTTGATATCGCAGCTTCGTAACACATTACCTATACTCCACAGGACACTTAAACTCTGACTAGAATTATCTTTGTATCTTGCAGAGTTCTAGCCTAATATACAGGGTAGGGCTCAATAAATGTTTGGCAAATGAATGAATTCCTGTTTTTCCTCTCTTTCATTCAACACTCTCTTGGAAAACAGCTCCACATCACAATTAAAAAGATCTCTTCTGCAATGTTTCATAAAGCTGGCCAGTTTTTTTGCTACCACAAATGTGGTAATTTCTAATATACCCAGTGCACAATAGATGCATAAATATTCAGCAATTTGAAATTAATTTCACCTCATTTTTTAATTTCACTTATCATTTTATTCATTTTGATCAAAAATGATTCATCCTTATAAACAGACTTTGGTTTTTACCTGCCCACAAACTCATCTGTCAATTTCTGGCCATCCCAACCCTCATCCCAACATATCAATTATTGGTTTAGGAGAGAGAATATTTAAAACCTCAGTGAAGTAAGAACCAGAAAATCAAATGCCTACAGGGCAATAAAAGTAAATGAGCAAAGCAAGAAAGCAGTGAGGACCACAGAGCACAAGGAAACACACATCACACCTAAAAGCTTTAGCTTTCACTGTGTTGCTATGAGAGAATAGGAGTTTGTGTTAACAGATCTTTCAAAATTTCAAGGAAAGTCACAAAGTCAGAAATCTGTGTAAATTTTAGCCAAACAAAACATGTCTGTCTGCAGGTCAAATCCAACCACAGGCTGCTGGTTTGCATCCTCTGTTACAGAAGTTCTCTGCAAAAGAAGTGATGGGCTGAGAGGAGCTCCTTCCCAGCAGACAGTCTGAGGCAGCAGCTAAAACTAAGCAGCAACTGGAAGCATTTCCTGTTGAGATTCAGCCTACCTCTCAACCATTCTGTCTTGACCTGAAAACCAAGTTAAGACAGACAACTCAGTTGAGTACATTAAACCCCTACTCTGTGCCAGGTGCTACACATCAGAAATGAACAAGAATGCTAAGTAACAGCTAACATTATTGAGCATTTTCTAGGTGCCATACTGTTCCACGTTACATGAACTAACCCACTTAATCTTCACAATCCTATGAGATAAATACTATTATCCTTATTCTATTTTATTTTACTTATTTTTTTAAACATTTTTTTAAATCTTTATTTATTTTTGAGAGAGAGAGACAGAGTGAGAGCGGGGGAGGAACACAGAGAGAGGGAGACACAGAATCCAAAGCAGGCTCCAGGCTCTGAGCTGTCAGCACAGAGCCCAATGCAAGGCTCAAACTCACGAGCCGTGAGATCATGACCTGAGCTGAAGTCGGCCACTTAACCAACTGAGCCACCCAGATGCCCCTATTATCCTTATTTTAAAAGCTGAGAAAATGTTGGGTGTCTGGCTGGCTCAGTAGGTACAGCATGAGACTCGGATCTTGCAGTGATGAGTTCAAGTCCCACGTTGGGCTAAATACATACATATATACATACATACATACATACATACATAAATAAATAAATAGCTGAGGAAACGGAGGCACAAAGAGGTTACCCAACTTGTCCAACATCACACAATTAGCAAGCAGCACAGTTGGAATTAGGACCTCAGACAGACTCCACCAAAAGAGCACACAATTTGAAAACAAAGTGCCCTTCAATAAATGGTGGGGTGGGGGACACCTCAGTCAGTAAAGCATCTGACTTTGGCTCACACCATGATTTCACAGTTCGTGAGTTTCAGCCCCATGTTGGGCTCTGTGCTGACAGTTCAGAGCCTAGAGCCTACTCTGGATTCTGTGTCTGCCCCTTCTCATTCACACTCCGTGTCTCTCTCTCTCTCAAAATAAATAAACATTAAAAAAAAATTTTTTTAAATATGGTGCTGGGGCCGCCTGGGTGGCTCAGTTGGTTAAGTGTCCAACTTTGGCTCAGGTCATGACCCCACAGCTCATAAGTTCGAGCCCTGCGTCGTTGGGCTCTGTGGTGACAGCTCAGAGCCTGGAGCCTGCTTGGAATTCTGTGTCTCTGGCTCTCTAGACCCCTCTCCCACTCGTGCTCTCTTTGTCTCAAAAATAAATTAAAACATTAAAAACACTTTTTGTTTTTAATTGATGCTGGGATAATTGGTTATACATAGGAAAAAAAAAAAAATCAAACTGGACCCTACCTCACATCACACACAAGAGTCAATTCCAGATAGATTAGAGATCTAAACATCAAAGGAAAAACAGTGAAGATTCAAGAAGATAATATAAAGAATAATTTCAAAATCTTGCAGGAAGATTGATAAATTTGACTTTATTAAAATTCAGAACCTCTTTTAACAAAAGAGAGAGAGAGATTTATGGGGCATCTGAGTGGCTCAGTCGGTTAAGCATCTGACTTCAGCTCAGGTCATGATCTCGCTGTTTGAGCCCCATGTTGGGCTCTGTGCTGACAGCTCAGAGCCTAGAACCTGTTTCAGATTCTCTCTCTCTCTCTCTCTCTCTCTCTCTCTCTCTCTCTGCCTCTCCCCTGCTCACACTCTCTCTCTCAACAACAAACATTAAAAAAAAAATTTTAAAGATGAGCAACTGGGAAATGATCTCTATGATACACGTAACCAACAAAGGATTACTAATCAGAAAATATAAAGAAATCTTTCTAAAAAGACAACCCAATGAGAATATGCCAAAACAAGCACGGTCTGAGTTGTGAAAACCTGTTACTACCATATTTGCCACACAGCAGACCCCAGAACAGACCTTGGCATCACTGACTGATATAAAATATTCAGGGGTCTATGTCATACTGCAGATATACAGAGCATGGGTGACCCAGCCGGAAGGACAAAGTCAAAATGGTTATTCTCCATTATATAAGAACTAGAAATGACAAACCAGAAGTTGAACATCCGATCTTCAGACACTGATCAGAGATTGGCAAGCATCTTTGGTAAAGAGACAGACAATAAATATTTTCAGCTTTGAAAACTATATATTCTCTGTAAAACTACTCAACTTTGCCTTTGGTAGAGTGAAAGCAGCCAAAGACAATATGTAAATGAGTAACTCTACCAGATTTGACACTGACCATAGTTTCCTGACCCCTGATGTAGACAGTTGTGGTTTTCCTACACTCTAGGAATACTTTCCCTGCTTCTTATGTCTGCTGACACTTACCTTTGATTTCTTTAAACAAAAACTGTACCACACTTGCCAGCTTTGCAATGGTTTCCAGAAGTCTGTTATTCTATCCCCAAAAATCATCTCCCTTATTACCTGTGACAATTCTCACTTCATTTTCCTTTCATCCCTTAACTTGACAGCCACCATCTCAATCTAAAATATTCCTTCTCTCTTACCATGTGCAATATTATCAACACCTAAAAATTCTAACTTTGCTCAAAGCTGACTGCCTCTGCCTTAACTAGGCCCTCATTACTTCTTCCCTGCTCTCCAGTCCACTCTCCATCCACTTATCTCCTAAAAATTAATCCTAATCATACATTCTCCTCCTTGGAAATGTTGAATGCCACCCTATCAGCTAAAGATTCAGTCCTTTAATAAAGTCCTTTACAAGCAGGACAACCAAACAACATTTCCATCTCATCTTTAACCCCTTGATCCACACACATACTGTGCTTCAGCCACATTCAATTGTATTCCCTGAAAGTGCATGCCTTACATAGAAAGCTCTTCTCTCCAACTCTCCATCTGGCAAACTTCTCCACCTTTCAGGACACATCTCAGGTATCTCCCTTCACAAAACCTTCCCTGATTCTTAGAACCGAAATGTGCCCACCTCTTGTGTTTTTACTTTTGATACTTCTTTGGCATTCACCATCCTGAAATAGCATTGTTTGTATGTTCATTTCTCTCACGAGACTGAATATCTGAAAGGAAAAGATCCTGCTTTAAAGACCTTTCAATCCTCAGAGCCTAGCATAATAATGCTTGACGTGTCTTAGTGCACAGTAATTGTCTGCTGAATGGAAGACATGCTTGGTGGTAGGGGAAGGGTTTCTTAACCTGGGGTTCATAGATGGGATTCACAGGTAGAATTCAGAGGGGTCTGTGAACTTGGATAGGGAGAAAAAGAAAAATTACTTCCTTATTTTCACTAACTTCTAATTGAAAGTTACAATTTTCTTCAAAAATGAATTGTAGGCAACACACTAGTATTAGCAGTATCTGTCACTCTGTCACAGTTATCACAGATACCTTTACATCATATTACAATTGTTGCTGATATCTTAAAGTATTATTTATGCTCATCATGTTTAAAATTTGTAATTATCAGACCTGTCACTAGATCTGATTTCTTAATGTATTGATAAAGTATATCCATACTATTTTATAATTTGTATATTTTGGTATTTCAATATAATGGCTTTCTCTATAATCCAGTGTATTTTGTTTAATGCAATTAAAACTATTATTTTGAGAGGGGTTATTATTATTCTGAGCAGCTTCCCTAGATGCCCACTAGTTAGGTCTTTATGCATTAGAAAGACTCGGAATAAATTAATCTTGATACTGTATGTATGTATTGTGTACACTCACTGAACATAGAAAATCTTACCACTATAAACATCTTCATAACCTTTTTGATTTTATGGGAGCCCTGGGTCTACTATCTCATGATAGATGTGCATGAAATTTGCATGACAGAACTCTTCCATAACCCATATGAACTTTGAATTCCTCTCTATCATGATCAAACTTTAATTGAAGTTTGATCATGATACAGATCTAGGGTGTACATGATTGTTCACTGTTATCTTTTTAGGCTTTCTATGTCCCTCTCCTACATAATAAACACCTAGAACAGAAGGAGCATCTCTTAAAACTCCAAGTTCAAAGTCAAAAGGGTCCTGAAGATAACTTCTTTGCACAAATGGAGGTGGGCTAGAAATTATCAAATAGCTGGTTACCTATCCTTCTTTGTATCCCCTTTCAGTCTTTGTACTGACAAACTATCAAAACAAAACCCATTAACAGTTCTTCGATACATGCTGCTGAGCTTGCCTTCTTAACACTTTTCTCACAGCTAACAAATTCCTTTAAGCCAGTCTGTTGAATAAGGAGGCAGCAGACCTCCTCTTCCAGGAACCTGTAAGATCTGGAGGAGTCAACTTTACCTTTCTAGGTCTCAGCTAAAATCATTACATGACTCGAAATTGTTACATGATCTCTAAGACCCTTGTAGTTTCTACACACGGATTTTTCTTCACCATTCTTACTGGTCTCAAGGCCTTTCTGATGACCTCCCCAGGTGACCCTGCTCTTAAAACAGTGGGCTGTCCTCTTCCAGGGAAGACACCTTGGGTCACCACCCACAAACAGCCCGGTCCCTCCTTTTAAAGACACAAACTCCATTAAGTTGATGGAGGCTCTTTCTTCTTGCCAACCAGCTCCACGCTGGGCACCCCATTTGCTGACCAGCTCCTGCACCCAAACCTCAGTCTCTCTTTTCCCTCTTCCTCATAAAAGTCTTCCTATTTTCTGTTGCTGTCCCCAATTGGGAGTAGAATATGCTAGGAGAACATATGTCCTCAGTCTCTTGGGAGTCATATGGACTTGCAATTCGCACCCGCGACTCTGAGAACTGTCCCGGTCTGATAGTCGCACCGGCCTCCAAAGGGCCCCCATTTCTAATATTCCTAATCAACACTCCACCCCCGCCCTCCACAAAGAACTGTCCCTGCTCTGACAGCCTGAGCTCGGACCCCACGCCCCTCTGGGTCCTACCGGTCCTGGGGTCCTGAACACGAATAGCCTAACCCAACTCCAGTCCTGGCCTCCAGCCCCACGGACCACGATCCAGTTCCGTTTGGACTCAGTGTCTCTTCTCCTCGACCCCGGCCACGACCCCACGTTCGGCTCCCGCCAGTTCCTCGGGCCTGGAGCGCCACCCTGTGCAGACCCCGGCCGGCCCTGCACTCCCTCAGCGCCCCAGACCCCGCGTCTCGCACCCTCCCCAACCCCGGCCGGCCCCCGCTCTCTCCAGCACCCCCGCCCGCAGGCCCGGGGCCCGCTCCCCAACATGGCGACGGGGACACGAGCGCCGCGGGCGGGGCGGCTCCGGGCCGGGCCCGCACAGGAGCCGTCTTCCACTGCCGGCCGGCGCCATTTTCCCGCGCCGGGCCCGGGCGGCGCCTCCTTCCCGCGGAGCCAGCGGGGCCGGGACCCCAGACGCCCGGCGGGCCCACCCCTTACGGGCCCGCGTCGCCGTCACCTCACCTGAGCGCGGCCCCAGCCCTCCCGGGCGGGCCTCGGAGCACCGGCCCGGGCCGTGCGTGCCCGCCGCCCTCCGTCTGTCCGTCCGTCCGTCCTCGCGTGCGTCCGTCTGTCCGGCCGTCGGCGCCCGGCCGCCCGCAGCCCGACCCGGCAAGGGCCTCAGGGAGCCGGCGGGGAGGGGGATGGGCCGGACCGGGCCGGGGAGGGAGGGGGAGGGAGGGAGAGAGGGTGGGAGCGCGGGAGGGGGCGGGGCGGGCGGGGGCGGGCCCTGATCACGTGGCCAAACGTCCCCGAGAGCGCGAGGCGGAGCGCGCGCCCGCTCACTTGGGTGCAGAGCTTAGTGCATGGGTTGGGTGATTCTCTGTCTCCTGGCGCTGTAATATCGTCAGTGACTTTTGCCTCCACTTTGGAGTCAGTGTACAGCCCTATAGGAGCCCTCTGGCCCTAGTGCCCTTGGGCAAGTCAACTTTCCAAGCCTCAGTTTACATATCTGAAATATGGGGATAATAATAGTGCTTGCAAAGAGGAAATGAGAGAAGACATGAAAAGCACTTGGCACAGTGCCTGACACATAGTGTTTAATAACATTAACGGTGATAAAGATAATCTTTAGCCTTAATTATTAATTTGCCTGTAAGCCCCTCTCTACTTTTTTCCCATCACCATCATCCTTGCAAGCTCATTAGGTGCAAGGGAATGTGGCTCCTCCCCTCTCCCCAAATGTAGAGAGGCCTCCCAGCACTGGACTTGATGTCTGTCATAAAGGCCTGGATTCAGATCTGTTTTTCACACTTGATAGTTATGTAACTTTCTTTGCCTGTAACCTCAACTTCCTCATCTGTAAAATGGGAGTTAAAGAGTCTGTCGTGAGCATCACAGAAGATAGAAGATGATCCAGTGGATTGTAAATTGATTGCATATTGGTCAGACATACTGGTTTCATCTAAGAATAGGAGTCAGGAGTACTTTCATTCCATTGAGCACACACTGTATGCTTGGATTGGTGCAGTAGTCATCTAAGGCCTTTTCACATCCTCCCTGGTTCACCTTCAATGAACCACTCTCCTGTCAGAGTAATGTTTCTAAGTGAAATTTTATCATGTCTCTCCCCTATTTAAAACTATTTGAGGGGCACTTGGGTGGCTCAGTGGGTTGAGTGTCTGACTTCAGCTTGGGTCATAATCTCATGGTTTGTGGGTTCAAGCCCTGCATCTGGCTCACTGCTGTCGGTGCAGAGCCTGCTTTGGATCCTCTGTCCCCCCTCTCTCTGACCCTAACCTGCTTGTGCTCTCTCTCTCTCTCAAAAATAAATATTTTTTTTAAGAAATTAAAAAACAAACAACTATTTGATGGCCCACATTGCTCTTAAGCTAAAGGCCAAATAGGTGTCTTCACTGTCGCCTGCCTTTGCCCCATCTCCAGACTTATCTTAGGGCCTTATTATTCTCTCTCTGGGCTGTAATTACAGTGATCTTCTTCATACATTGTACTTCCTTCCTACTCAGGACCCTTGAACATGCTGATTCCTCTGCCTGAAATGCTCTAGTTGCTTAGATAATTCATGACTCTTCAGCTCCCATCTCAAACATCACAACCTCAAGGACTCCTTCCCTGACCACTCCCCAGACAGATTCTCTTATTTGTCCTCAATAAGGATGCACTAGGTTATATATTCCTTGTCTTCACCACTAGACTGTAGACTCCATAAGGAGGGGACCTTATCCATCTTGTTTACCTTAGCATATAGCACAGTGCTAGGCACAGAGGAGGTGCTTAATAAATATCTATTGTGTTTGTGAATACCGAATACGGCGCTAGGTGTGGGGACCAAGAAGACAAAGAAAAATAAAGAGAACCACAGATGGCCACAAGGAGGCACCTCAGGTCATTGAGCCTATGAAATTAACAGCAGAAGGTCTTATAAGATCCTGGGGAAAAATTTTTTTTAAAGCTTTTTCTTCTAACTTTTACAAAGTGAGGTATAATTTACGTACAGCAAAATGCAAACATCTTAAGTATAATAAATGTTTACCTGTGTTCTCATGTTACCACCACCCAGATCAAGTTACAGAACTATCAACCCAGAAAGTTCCCTTTTGTCTCCTCCTCTATGTCCCCTCCCAGTCAATACTTGCTCTTCCAGAGACACCACTATTTTGACATCTAGCAACTTAGAGCCACTTTGACAGTTCTTAAACTTCATACAAACATATATGCATATATTCTTTTATGTTAGCCTAGAAATCTGACACAGCCAAAGAGTGACTCCTTGTATAATGATACAATTCATTACTTGATTAATGAATTAATCTGAAAGAAACTAGTAAAAGTTCCCACCAGAAGCCAGCCCAGAGGCTGAGATGACATCATCCACAAACCTCCAAGTCTTAGAACAATTTCTAGAGGTAAGAAAGTTCTGAAAGATTCCAGAAACTCAACAACAACATCAACAAAAATCCAATTTAAAAATGTGCAGAGATGCCTGGGTGGCTCAGTTGATTAAATGTCTGACTCTTGATTTGGGTCAGGTCATGATCTTGAGGTTTGTGGGTTCAAGCCCTATATGGGGTCCATGCACTCAGTGTGGAGCCTGCTTGGGATTCCCTCTCTCTGCCCCTCCCCTGTTTGCATGCTCTATCTGTCTCTGTCTCTGTCTCCCTCTCTCAAATTAAACAAACAAACAAACAAACAAACTTAAAAAATTAAGAAAGAAAGTAGAATTGCCCAGGGCTAGCAGAAAAGGGAAATGGAGAGTTACTGTTTAATGGGTACAGAGTTTCAGTTGGGGAAGATGAAAGAGTTCTGGAGATGGATGATGGTGATGGTTGCACAACAATGAGTGTACCTAATGCCACAGAGCTGTACACTTAAAAATAATTTAAAATGGTGAAAATCGTTATGTATTTTACCACAATCAAAAAAAAAAAAAAAACACATTCCAGAATCTGAGCCACTATCCTCATTTTTACCTTGTTTTCCATGTCCTTAAACTGAAGGTTCTAAGTTTTCCTGAGGTTAGCAAGTATTCAGGGAGGTAGGATCCAGAGACCCACTTGGGCACCTACCTATCCTGCAGGTGAAAATAGAAGCATGGGCAACATAAGTATTTGTTGCCCACAGGTAGTTAGCAAAGGGACAGAAACAGGCCATGAACTGGCACTAAGTATAGCACAGTGATCACAAGTTTGGGCTCTGAAACCAAAATACCCAATACTTGTTACTACAAAATCAGCTGGCATTTATTAGCTATGTGACCTTGGGAAAATTCAACCTTCTTGTTATACAGATGAGGAAACTGGGACCAAAAGGAGTAAAATGTCTTTTCCAACAGGGTCCAAAGTATTTTCTCCTTTGTTTCTTAAGCCTTACATGGCATTTTTATTTTGTTTTGTGTCCCTAATAGACCATAAGCTCCTCAAAGAAGGTATTTTTATAATATCACAACTTGTAATATAAATTAACTTTTTTGTACTTCAGTTGCCTCATCTGTAAGATGCAGATAATAAGGGCACCTTATAGATGAGGAGTCGATGATTAAATGAATTAGTAGATATAAAATGTTTTGAAGACTACCTAGGACTTATGATAGCTTCAACAAGTTCCAGATTCAGAGGCCTCTGGAGAGGATGCAAGACTGTTTCACAGAATGTTTTGAGCAAGAAAAGCAATCCTATAACATCCAGGATTGTTCTGGATTCAGACTTGGGTAAAGCAAGAGCAAATCAATGGTTCTTTGATATGAACAGATTGATTAGCATTTATTGAACTTTTGCTTTCACATTTTAGTCCAAGTGGCTTAAGCTTTCGCAGTGAATACTTCAACCACGTCTTTAAGAACAATATCAAACAGGAATAAAAAGAACAAAACCACCTAGAGAATGTCAACATTCTACTGTCTGCAGGGTTCGTCACAACAGTGCCAAACAACGTTACCACATTCAGTTGAGCAAGTTGTGTCTTGCAAGAGGACATCACATCTAAGTGGGTGCTGGCCACTGGTTAACACTGTAATTTATAACTTTATTGTGATAATTTACCAGTAGATGGCAGTAAAGTGCCTTGTTACTACAAAATCAGCTCAACAATTTCAGACAACCAGAAATAAAGGTCCCTTGAAGAGGAGTCACTTCTACTTTGCATAAAGGCTTGATATGGGCAAGCAATGGCTTGCTATTAGGAAAAAAACATTGAAAATAGAAATAGAGTGATAACTACACAATTGAAAAAAATCAAAGAGTATCAAGAAGTGACCAAAAAGAGAGAAATATTCTTAGGACTTAAAAACCTATTTTTAAAAGTATTCTGAAATTATTAGAGTATAACATAAAAACATAAAAATACACAAGTCATAAGTGTAAATCCTGATGCATTTTCACCAAATGAACAACACTTGTCTACCCAACACCTAAATCAACAAGTAGAACATTACCAGCTCCACAAAAGCTCCCTTTCTAATCATTACCCATGCCTCTGAGTGTAAACAGTAAACCAATACCTAATTCCACAGATGAGGCATGCCAGGTGTTAAACTTTATATAAATGAAATCATATAGAGTATACTCTTTTGAGTCTGGTTTCTTATGTTCAATTTTATGTTTTTGAGATTCATCTATATTATTGACTATGGTTGGGGTTTGTCCTTTTCATTGCTGTCCCTTTCATTTTATTATTTGAGTATATCACAATTTATCCATTCTACTGGTGGTGAAATTCTACTTCAGGTCAATTTTTTTTTAAGTACTACTCTGAATATTCTTATACATGTGTACAATTTGGATGAACATGTGTACAATTTTCTGCAGGATATATACCTAGGACTAGGATTGCTGGGTCATAGAATTTACATTTTCAGCCCTAGTGTATATTGCCAAATCATGTTTTTTAAAAACTGTTTTATTGAGATATAATTCACATACCAAACAATTCGCTCATTTAAAGCATACAATTCAATGCTTTTTAGTATAGTCACAGATGCAACCATCACCACAGTCAATTTTTAGAATATTTATATCACCTCAGAAAGAAAATCTGTACCATTTAGATATTGTCCTCTTCCCAAGGCCCCATTCCCCTAACCTTAAGCAACCCCTAATTTGCCTTCCATTTCTATAGATTTGCCTATTCTGGGTATTTCATATAAATATTGGTCACAATATGTGACCTTTTGTGTTTGGCTTCTTTTACTCAGCATGTTTTCAAGGTTCATTCATGTTGTAGCATGTATCAGATTTCATTCCTTTTTATGGCTGAATAATATTCCATCCTATGAATATACCACATTTGTCTTACCTATTCATCCATTGCTGGACATTTGGGTTGTTTTCACCTTTTGCCTTTTGTGAATAATGCTGCTATGAACATTCATGCACAAATTTTTGTTTGAACACCTGTTTTCAATTCTTTGGGGCATATATCTGGGAGTGGAATTGCTGGGTCATATGGTAATTCTAATTATTAAAGAAATGCCACACTGTTTTCCACAGCAGCTGCACCTTTACATTCTCACTAGTAAAATATGAAGGTTCCAATTTCTCCATATCCTCACCAACACTTACTTCCTTTTTAAAAAATGATTTTAAAAATATTATAATTATAGCCAACCTAGTGAGCATGAAGTGGTATTTCATTGTGGTTTTGATCTGAATTTCCCTAGTGACTTATATTGAACATCTTATCATGAACTTATTGGCCATTTGAATATCTTCCTTAGAGAAATGTCTGGTCAAGTTCTTTGCCCAACTTTTCACTGGGTTGTTGAACTGGAAGTGTGCTTTATATATTCTGTGGACTAGACCTTTACAGATCTATGATTGCAAATATTTCTCTCATTTTGGGGGTTGTCTTTTCACTCTCTTGGTACTATCCTTTGATGCTCAAAAGTTCTTAATTTTGATGCATTTCAATGTATCTATTTTTTTCTTTTGTTGCTTGTGCTTTTGGTGTCATATCTAAGAATCATGGCCAAATCCAAGTCATCAGGATTTACTCATATGTTTCTAAGACTTGTCTGTTTTTTGCTTTTATATTTAGGTCTTTGATCCACTGTGAGTTACTATTTGTATGTGACATGGGGTAAAGGTCAAACTTCATTCTTTTGCATGTGGATATTCAATTGCACTAGCACTGTTTGTTGAAAAGATTATTCTTTGTCCATTGAATGATCTTGGCACACTTGTCAAAAATTTAGTTGATCATAGGGCCACCTGGGTGGCTCAGTCAGTTGAGCATCCAATTCTTTTTTTTTTTTCTAATTTTTTAAAATGTTTTTATTTATTTTTGAGACAGAGAGAGACAGAGCATGAGCAGGGCAGGGGCAGAGAGAGAGGGAGACACAGAATCCAAAGCAGGCTCCAGGCTCCGAGCTGTCAGCACAGAGCCCTACGCGGGGCTCAAACTCACAGACTGTGCGATCATGACCTGAGCCGAAGTCGGAAGCTCAACCGACTGAGACACCCAGGTGCCCCGAGCATCCAACTCTTGATTTCAGCTCAGGTCATATCCCAGGGTCTTGGGATCAAGCCCCGCATCAGGCTCTACACTGAGCATGGGCCCTATTTAAGATTCTCTCTTTCCCTCTGTCCCCTTCCCTGCTCATTCTCTCTTTCTCCAAAAACAAAAAAATAAAAATTAAAAGAATCAATTGATTCTTAGATATATAGGTTTATTTCTAGACTTTCAATTCTATTCCAATTATGTCCAGCCTCATGTCAGTACCACACTGTTTTGATTACTGTTAACTTTGTAGTATGTTTTTTTCACTTAAAAAAAAAAACATTTATTTATTTGTTTATTTTTAAGTAGGCTCTAGGCCCATTATGGGGCTCAAACTCATGACCTTGAGATCAAGAGTCACATGCTCTACTGACTGAGCCAGCCAGGCACCCCTGTAGTAAGTTTTTAAATCAGGAAGCTTCATATCTTAACCAAGATATGAAGGAAATACCCAAAATATCTAATTTAGGAAACAAATAGTAAACAAATTGCTGTAGCTGCTTTTGTACTATTTCACTTTCTCCCACTCCCAACATAGCCAAATATAAATCAATCAAGAGCCATGGTTAAGCAATAGTCTTCTTTAATTCCCCTTTGCAAATAGAAGCCCCTGAGCTGGTCCCCACCCCCACCCCTACCCACAACCTGGGAACCCCCAGATGCAAGGCCCCACCTCAACTTGGTGGGAGGAAGAGAGGAGCACCCCCTCCCCAGGATGGTCCATTTAAAAAATCCTAGTCATTTAAGAAATGAGGCTGGGGACAGGAGAAGGGAGCTGGAAGACAAGGTCCAGGTTAGGCCAGATTGGAGATGTTGGGGTTATGAGGACCCTTGAGAAGGTTTTGCAAGCACATCCCTAAGCTCTGGGCCAGCATGGCTGAAGGAAAGGAGGCAGACAGTCTGACTCCTCAAGGCCCTGTCTGCCTGGTTGTGGACACTGACACTCACCACCACCACTGCCACCACCACCACCACAGGCCTCTGGATAGAGAATTTTCCAGTTACTCTCGGATAGGGTTTGTTAAGCATCCCCTCTGGCCCATGATCTGGGGCATCCCTGGGGTTCCCCTGAGACCAAACCTGGGAGAAGGAGGGACTCTAAGAACATGCAAAGGTGGGGAGCAGAGACCCCCACCCCACCCTGCTGCTCTACAGGATGGTGGCTCCAGCTGCGTCTGGGCTCCGAGGGTCTTTCACACCAATGATGAAGTTGTTGGTTCTCCGGCTGCCATGGACCCAGGATAAGACATCTACCTTCTCCACATGGTGACCCCTGGCTTCCAGGAACTCAATCTCTTCCTCTGTGAACTCACCTGAAAACCACCCCCCAACATATACACATTCAGAGTGTTCAGAGCACTGGCGCAGGAGTCCTGTGGTCAGACCCAAGTCATGGTCCTGGATGCCCCACTGAGGAGCTGCGTGACCTTGGGCAAATTGCTTTACCTCTCTGAGCCTCAGCCTCCTCATGGATAAAATACGGATTATATGAAAACAACACACGACATTGTTATAGGGATTAAAGGAGATAATACACAGAAAGCACAGAGCTCAGAGCCTTGCATATAGTATGTGATCAATAACATACGGTCATTCTTAACATTGCACAAAGGGCTTTGAGCTCTTCATCTCCAGTGGCCTAGGCCAAGCTGCCATCATCACTTGCCAGGATAGCCAGGATGCAGCCATTACTGCATAGCCCACTGACTGGTCTTTCTGGTTCCAGTCCTGCTTTCATACAGGTAAATGGAATCCTTTTAAACCATTAGACCACTCACCTCCCCTTCTCAAAAGTTCCAATAGCTTTGATGACTCTTAGAATAAAATCCAAAGTCCTTACCAGGGCCTCTAAGGCACAACATCACCTGGGACTTCACTACCTCTCTAAACTCTTGTCCTCACTTCTTTCTACTCTCTCCCTTGCTTACCTCTGCTTTAGCCTCCTTGCTGCCCTCAGGTAGGCCAAACATGCTCCTACCTCAGGGCTTTGCACTTGCTGTTCTATTTGTCTAGAATGTTCTCCTCCTAGATAGTCATGAGACTGGCTTCCTTACTTCATTCCAATCTTCAAGGAGAACTTACCTGACCACTATCTAAAGTAGCAGCCCTGTCATCTTTACCTTGCTTTATTTTCTTTCAAAGTGCTTATTGCTACCTGTTTGTTTGTTTGTTTGTTTGTTTACTATGTCTCTCTCCATTAGATTATAAGCTTTTTGAAGTCAAGGATGTTGTCTTGTTCACTATTGATCTTCAGTGCCTAGAACTGGGTGAAGACATAGAAAATGTTAAAGTATTTACTGGATAAATGAAGAAATCCCCACCCTCTTACATAAGTTCAGGTCCTCACCATCTCTTGCCTGGCCCATTATCCTAGTTGTTTCTGTTTCTCCAACTTAAATTCTTCCCTCTTCAATCCATTTCCCCTACGTAAAACATATCAGGTCTATCCCACCTCTACTCAAGTGGATGGAAACCATGCTTCTTAACATGGACCTCCATGATAAGTCCTGTAACCTCACCTACTACGGCTCCTCAACAAAGATATGGTTTTCTTATTTCCTCAAATGGGATAATCTAGGGTAGTTCTTGAGGTAAAGATACAACACCGAATAGCATTGAATCACTGAGTCAGAAATGTATTTCCTTTATGGGTCCCTTTTAATCCTTTGGATAATGGCAAGGACTAAGTTTTAGTATGGCCTCTAACATTTCTTTTTGTTTTTCAATGTTTATTTATTTTTGAGACAGAGTGCGAGCGGGGGAAGGGCAGAGAGAGAGGGAGACACAGACTTTGAAGCAGGCTCCAGGCTCTGCTGAGCTGTCAGCACAGAGCCTGATGCGGAGCTCGAATCCATGAACCACGAGATCATGACCTGAGCTGAAGTTGGACACTTAGCCGACTGAGCCACTCAGGAGCTCCTGGCCTCTAACACTTTTTTTTTAAATTTTATTTTTTTAATTTACATCCAAATTAGTTAGCATATATTGCAACAATTTCAGGAGTAGATTCCCTAATGTCCCCTACCCATTTAGCCCATTCCCCCTCCCACAACTCCTCCAGTAACCCTATGTTTGTTCTCCATATTTCAGCCTCTAACATCTCTACAAAGCCTTCTGGGGCAACAATATCCACCTAAAATCTAAAAACAGTTGACTTTTTATGGCTATTTATCTTTTATTTGTGGCAAATGATGTTATTTTTTCCAATTGTGATTATGATATGAGATTTACCTTTAAAATACACTTACATTGAAAAAGAAGTACATGTATAGATACGCATATGTAAATAATGGTTTAGATGGTGTACAAATATGGCGAAATTCAAGAAGGTGCTGAATAAATTCTTAAGTTTAGGAAACAATGTCTCTAGTCCAGCAGGCCTCCTGGCTGCTCTCTGAACCATTCTTTCTGGCTTTTGCCCATTTGTCCAGAAGGTTCTTTACCCTTACATGCCAAATTCCTGCTCCTACTCCAATGCCCAGTCAGTCGTCACCTACTCCATAAAGCCTCCCAGAAACCCCAGTGGATGAACTTTCCTTTGGCCAAGCCTACTCCTCATGTTCCTGTCATAGACCATAAGCTTCTCAAGGGTGGGTAGGATGAACCAACCCCCCCCTCCCCCAAGTAACTTAGTGTACAGCCTCACATTCAATAGACACCAGAAGTTATTAGTTGGGATAGCCTCATTATCATCATTTGGGATCCAGAGTGTCACCAGCCAAACCACAGGCTGTGACTGCTGAGGATTTAGGTCTGTGGCTTCTAATGTGCTTCACTCTAGGAGACAGGCAGTAAAGAACAGAGTCTTTGTTATCAGCCAGGTATATATTCTAATCTCAATTCTGTCACTTACTGCTGATCTTTGACTACTTTATAACCTCTGTGGGCCTCAGTTTCTTTATCTGTAAAATGGGGATGATAATACCATGCAGGCAAGGACCATGTCTCATTCAATACTCTATCCCTTTTGGACTTGTATAATACATTGTCTGTTGTAATAAAAACGCCTCAAACCTGCACATACTTTCCCACTTACAAAATTAAGCTATGTTTGGGCGCCTGGGTAGCTCAGTAGGTTGAGTGTCTGACTTCAGCTCAGGTCATGATCTCATAGCTTGTGGGTTTGAGTCCCGCATCAGGCTCTGTGCTGACAGCTCAGAGCTTGGACCCCACTTCGGATTCTGTGTCTCCCTATCTCTCTGCTCCTCCCCCACTCACACTTGGTTTCTCTCTCTCTCTCTCCTTCAAAAATAAACATTAAAAAAATTAAAAACAAAAACAACAACAAAAAATAAGCTGTGTCTACAATTAAGCCCCAGTCATTCTTAAAGGAAAGTCCGTTTTCTCACCGTAACCTATAAGGTCCATGATGTGGCCTCTGCCTGCCTCTCTGACCTCACATCAGTTGCACTTTCCCCAGTCTCCTTTCTACTCCTAAGACATGCCGAGCCCACTCCTGCCCTGAATTGCGTCTGTTCCCTTGGCCTACAAAACCCGGCCCCTGTTCTTTGCATGGTGGGGCTCCTTCTTACTCTTCAGACCTCAGCTGAAATGTCACCCAAGAGAAGCCTTCTCAAGTTATCAAATCAGTCCTATATGTCAGCCCGCAGAGCATTTATTTTGCTTTCTCATATTTCTTTGATTATTTCTTTTCCTGTCTGCCTGTAAATGCTGTATCCTGAGCATAATGCCTGGCACACAGTAGGTATTCAATACAAACTACTGAATGAATGGTTTGCAGGCTGAACAACTGTATCTTATTTTACAAATGAGAAAACTGAGGCTCAGAGTGGAGACATGCATTTCCCAAGGCTGCACAGCCCGGAAATGACAGAACTGGTTCCAATCCCCAGATCTTTCACTGTTTCAAAGGAGTTCATTGGAAGAACCAAACTTTCACTGGCAGGGAGTTATGCTGGTATAGGTGGGGGAACCCTTGGGAGGAGACCCCTTCTCCACCCAGCTCCTTGCCCACCCCCTGGGGATCTCTGCTGTGCACTCACTGTCCACCTGCAGAAGGTTAGACTGCAGGTCTGGATGCAGACGGCCATGAGCCAGGCTGTCACTCAGGTTCCGGTTCAAGGTCAGGACATTCAGCAAAACCTGTGGGCACCCAAGAGATAGAAGTCAGGGCTGCCCCAGAGATGGGGATTCAGGACTCCCCAGGTCTCACTCCTTAGCTGGACTTCTAGTTAGAAACCTTACACTAGGGGTGTCATCCGAACAGCCTCAGAAGAGAGGCAGGCCTGTGATGGCCATCCCCATTTCAAAGAGGGGGAAACTGAGGGCCAGGAAGGGAAAGTAACTCACTCCAGAGTTTAGAGAGAGCCAAGGAAGAGGCACCACTAGCAGTCAGTCTCCTATAATCCAGCCCAGGGCTCTCCTCCCTTTTCCCTGGCCAGGACAGGGTTAATAGCTGGGGATAGTCTAGGGCACAATGTGAGTACTTTTAGCTTAGTGGTTGTGTGGGTAGGCTCTCAATCCAAACTGCCTGCCCATTCTTAG
The DNA here is from genome assembly GCF_018350155.1 of Leopardus geoffroyi. Lineage (NCBI taxonomy): Eukaryota > Metazoa > Chordata > Mammalia > Carnivora > Felidae > Leopardus > Leopardus geoffroyi. The sequence goes on along the minus strand of NC_059336.1, from coordinate 24,314,337 downwards.
TAAACTGGACCTAACTTCTTAACTTCTCTGGGTCTTAGTTTCCTCATATACAAAGTAGAAATAAGGATTCCTTCCAAAGTTGAGAAGGCTAAAAGAATTAACACATGTAACACCATTCCTGGCACTTAGTAAGAATTCCATAAATGTTTTCTCTTGTTATTATCTTCATTTTACATATGAGGAGACTGAGGTTCAGAGAGGTTAAGTGAATTCCCGGAGATCACACAGTTAGAAATTAGCAGCACTTGGACTGGGGCCCAGGGCTGTCTGCTTCCAAAGCTCAGGCTAATTAACTCACTACCTGCCAAAGTATGTGCCTGGCATATATATCAGGTACTTAAAACATCTGTGTAACTGTTGTGAGACATTTTGGAGAACTGTAGGTCCTTCCTTTCAAAATCAGACCCTAAAGAGAGTTGCTTATCTCTTCAGATGCTGAGTAGAGGCATCATGGGACTTGAGGTTGACAGAACCTAGGCAGCCCAGATGCTATATCACCTTTCAGTTCCACTGGCCCATGATTTTCTATGCAACCTGGAAGACAGGGAGCTTCAGGGCTCCATTTTGGCTAAGTAACTCAGCATAGCCTATGTCCCTAGTATCCAGGATGAACTTGTAACAAAACAGCCTTGGCCTATGTTTGCTGAGCTAGGGATGAGAACAAGACAGAGACATGAGGCACATCTACAGTCCAGGCCACAGCTTGGCTGCTGGCCACAAAGGGCCTACCATGGAGGAAACCTCACCTGGGTCAGGCCGCTGAGGCCCCGGGCAGCTCCATTGGCCCCCAGTGCGAGGTAGGTCCCACAGAGCCCCTCTGCCGGCCGGACCACAGTGGGCAGCAGGAAAGACAGTGGTCGCTTCCCTGGCTGCACCGAATTCTCCTGTGTCAGAGGACCGAGACCACAGGGGGATAAGAGGTGGGGTAAGTTTTCATGGGGGACTGGTCCCTTCCCAGGCCACAGTTTGCTGTCTGTGAAATGGGCAGGGTTCCTGGATAACTAAGGTGGATCATGGCCCCACTGAATTGCTATGGAGCTACGATGGGTGGCAAGGGAGGGGACCAAGCCAAGAAAGATGGCCAAGAGGAAGAATCGGATAATCTACACCCTGGTCATCTCTATCTGTCTTCATCCTGCCAGGGCCCCAGCTCACAGGATGTAAGAATACTAGCCTCCAACCAGACCATAATTCCTATCTCTTTCCTCTTTTGACCAACAAGAGGGCTGAGCCCCATCAGCTCAGCATCCCACAATTGTAGACCATTGTGCTGAAAAGTGCCAAAGAATCAAATGGGGGCTAATATCCTTATTGTACAGATGAAGAAACTGAGGACAAGAGAGGGGGCAAGACTTTCCCTAGGTCATATAGTGAGACAAGGACAGAATGGGATGAAGTTTCTTTAGACCCACCAGGCTCCAAGCCCCAGACTTGGGCTGGGAATGAAGTGGACACCTTGTTTTGGGTTCCTTTATAGTAGAAGTTCCTAGAGGAAGTAGGGAAGGAGGCACAGTCATACTGCTACACTTTCTACCTAGCCTCAAGGTTCTCAGGGGAGGAGGGAAGCAAGGCCCTACCAGGCTGGGAGCAGAGTGGTTAGCAGTCCTGTTGGGCCAGGAGAAGTCTAGCATCTGGCTGTTGAGCAGGATCCCCGAGGGAGTGATGAGGCCACTGCCAAAGGGCCGGTTCAGGGAGCTGGGGGTGGAGGTTGGGCCAGGTGAGCCCTGAGGCCGCCCTCACCCCCATCCAGCCCCCAACCCTTCCTGGTCCAGACGATCCCCAATGCCAGGTTCTGAGTCTGAGCTGGCATACCTGACCATGGCCACGATAAAGTCATCAGGGCCCATGATCAGCACCTGGGCAGCCGTGGGAGCCCCATCCAGCTCGTAGACAGGCAGGAGTGGAGCAGGAGCCGCCTGGGAGTCATTGATGTGGCCCCGGAGGTACGCAGCTTCCACCTTGCTGAAAAGACAAGGGGCAGGAGATGAAAACACAGCAGGCTCTCATTACACCCCACCTACCACATTGTGATGCCTGTTTGTGCAATTATTTGATTAATGTCTGCTTCCCCCACTGGACTATTAGGTCTATGAGAGCAGAATCTCTTATTCTGAACATATGGGAAATATCCAGGAACATATGGACTGACTGAATTTATTTAGGTGTCATTCAGATTCCCTCCTAGAGCCAACTTTTATTTAGTGCTTAAACCAAGAGTCTTTCAGTTACATGACTTCATTTACTTGGTTAATCCTCCTCTTGAAAGTACCTGGGGCATAGTGGATGCTCACATAATATTTGTTTCGAATGAACAAACAATTCATTTAATCTAATGTTTTAGTTTAAAACTGAAGTTTTATTAAGAGTTTAGTCAGAGGAGAGTTTTATATACAGGGATCTTTAGTTACTATTAGAATTTTGTGGGGAAGACTTGGTATATAAGCCCTTAGTAACTATTGGATGAAATTACTTGAATGAATTTAATATAGGGGTGTGTGTGTGTGTGTGTGTGTGTGTGTGTGTGTGTTAGAGCTAAATTGAAAACAACATGCAATTTTCCAGACTTTTTAAAGTTTGACAGAGGGTTTCTTACTTAATAACTGTTGGTTTGGTTATTGTAGTTGATTAGAGAATGACAAGTTACTAAGGATTATTAAAGATTTTCATTCAGTTTTCAACCATAAAGGCCGGTGGCCACACAGAAGAGGCAGAGAGGGCTTTGTTTCAGGTGGATTGGGTGAGGGGAGAGAGGCTTTGTTTTTAGACTTCACTCTTATGGCTTTGAACTGCTTATTGATTTTGGTTGCTGCTCTTTTTGCTTTTTATTTTTTTTTTTAATTTTTTTTTTCAACGTTTATTTTTTTTATTTTTGGGACAGAGAGAGACAGAGCATGAACGGGGGAGGGGCAGAGAGAGAGGGAGACACAGAATCGGAAACAGGCTCCAGGCTCCGAGCCATCAGCCCAGAGCCTGACGCGGGGCTCGAACTCACGGACCGCGAGATCGTGACCTGGCTGAAGTCGGACGCTTAACCGACTGCGCCACCCAGGCGCCCCTCTTTTTGCTTTTTAATTATAAGCTATTCATTCAGTTTCATTGTTTCCAACTTAATTCATAGAGTTGTTTGAGTAATAAAACAAATTTATGTTAAGTATATTTTTGGTTTCTGGTTTTTTCCTTAGCTAGCCTTTTGGTCAGGTATAGTAGCAATTAAATAGTAACCGTTCTTACCCACTCATATTGCCGGTTACTACTACTACTATTTGTTGAATACTTATTATGTGCCAGACAATGTGCTCAGTGCTTTGCATATATGACCTTATTTAATCTGTACCACAACCTCATGAGGTTGGCACCATTATTGTCAGGCCCCCTTGTGGAAACAGACTTACAGAATTTAAATTTGTCCAATCCTATACAGCTAGTGAATGGTGAAGTTGGGATTTGAACTGAGTCAGTCTGACCAGGACCCACAGTCTTACAATATTATGCTGCTAATGTGGATACATTATAGTGTATAATGTATGTATAATGTAAAAATTCCCATCACCTCCAGTAATTGCTTGGAGATTTTTCATTGTTATTAGGCTTTCTTTTTCCACTCCAAAGGGGGCTCAGATGGGCCCCGATAGGTGCCCTGCTAGGGTAAAAAAAGTTTTGAGGGCCAACTCATTGTACAGATGGGGAAACTGAGGTAGGTGCAGGGTGAGGCAACCAGTGTCACACTATGAGTTGGAGCTGAGCTAAAATTGACTTGGGACTCCAGGTCTTCTTGCTTTACCAGCTGCTTTTCATCTGATCCTTTCCTCACATCCACCACCACTTCTGCAGCCCTGAGGGTCCTGCCCTGGGACCCACCTGAGCATGTCATCCATGCTCTCTGTGATGGTAGAATCGTAGACAGGATCTCCCAGTCTGCTGGCCAGGGCTAATGCAATCTTCAGGGTCTGAAAATATAACAGGGGTGTGGAAGAGGCTGCCAGGCTCCTCCCAGGACCCACACTTTTGATCCTCATGTGAGAAAACCTGGAGGTGATTTAGTCCTGCCCCACGGCAGTAACCCATCCCCCCACTCCCAGTGTACCAAGACCCAGGGCAGGGTGGAGGGGTTGGCCTTGCCTCTGCCACCCAGTGAAGAGCCTGTTCCCGGGACACCAGGGTGGTAAGATTGAAGCCTTCAAGGATGTTGAGAGCACTGATGAGGGCAGGCCCTGTATGCGGGGGTGGGGGACTGAGAACCAGGTGGCCTGGAAAAAAAATGGAAATGACCAGATGGCAGGGGAGGGGTCAAGGCATCTCCACATCCCACCATCATGTAGGCTGAGACCCCTGCACTGAACTCCTCATCAGACAGGGAAACTGTGCTGAGAGGCAAAGTATTGAGAGGCAAAGGGACCCACACAAGTTCACATGGCAAGTCAAGGGCAGGGCCAGGACTCCAACTCAGAACACTGGTCTTCAGTTTCCTCTTCTGCACAAGGAAACTAAGGCTCAAGAGAACTGTAGTCTGCCCAGAGGCACATTGCAGGCAGAGCAGGGACAGGTGTCCAGATGTCCAGAACTCCTTTTAGCTCCTCCCACAGGCCAGGATACTATTCAGGGCCCATCATGGTCCCACCCCTAAAACTTCTTGGGAGCAGCAATCTCCTCTTCCTATTTGAGGCCCCTGTTATTAGATGTTTGGACATCAAAGGAATAATGATAATACCTGACATATAACATTAACTGATTAACTCATTTAACCCCCACAATGGGTAATGTTATCATCCTCATTTTACAGGTGAGGAAACGGAGGCACAGAGAGGCAGCTGGTCCAAGTTTGTAGGAGACAATCTCAAGGTACTGGCATTGGCAAGAGAACCCAGGCTGGGGAGGGGATTTGTAAAATCAAATAAGAATTCAGCATCCATTCTGATCAGGGCAGCTTCTGATAACACCTCATCAAATCTTCATGGGCACCCCTCAAGGGTACTATCTCCATTTTTAGGAGGGAACCACAGCTCACAGTGGGAAGTGACTTGTTCAAGGTGAATGGGACAGCTAGTACTCAAACCCAGGTCTTCATACACTACCACCTCTGGTAGAAGAATCAGGCTAGAAATTGAGGCCTGGAAACCTGAACTCAGAGGTAACCCCTCCTGGGGTTCAAGGTGATCCAGACCTCCAGGAGGGGAGAGAACCTGAGAACCTTCTGAGGGACCCAGGAAACCACCACTTTGGGTTCAGCAAACATGGATTTCATCCACATCATAGGCTTGGCTTTTGGGATTCCTCTAGTTTTGACTTTGGCAGGTTAAGCTCCATTCTGTCCCTGGGCCTCAGTTTCCTTTTGACACAATGAGGGGACAGGTTTATAATTGTCTTCAAAGGTTTGTTCAATATGAATTTAGATGGACTCTGGCCTTATGAATTCTTCTTAGGAAGTACACAACAGTGAGAGTGGGGCTGAGGCAACATAGAGCCCAAATCAAGAAAACTTATGGCCAGAACCCCAACTTCCAGGCCTGAACTTTTGGCCAGACCTCCCTCCCCATATCCTAAATACTTGGGGTAACTGACCCCATGACTACTTCAGAAGGTGGGCTGGCTCTGGCTTCCTTCAACAGTTGGCTGGCCAGGCAGCTCACTGCCTCAGTTTCTCTCCTGTAAAATGGGGAGGAATCTCTAGGCCAAAAGGAGGTGGCCATGGACTGGGAGGCTTCTCCTGAGCAGGGACCCTGAGAGCTGGGAGAGAGGTCACCTCTGTAGACGCCACACACAGGATTCTCCACGAGGGCGCTGTAGTTGCTGAAGTCCTCCTCAGTTATGACACCCCCTGCATGTTGAGCCTAGAGGGGAGAGAATGACCCCATCACAGCTGTGATCCACACTCCACAGTGTAAGCATATGGGCTTGGCCTATGGTATATGCTTGGAATCAAGGACAGATCAGATGTTTCTAACTTTTGTGCCTTCTGCAATTTCCATCATGGCCTTTAGGGACCCCATTAGCCCTCGGGACCCTACGGAAAAGAAAGGGGGAAAAGCACTACCACTGAGCACCTGCTATGTACCAGACATTCTATGAACGACCTCCTTAGATTGGCATTCAAGGCCCTTTGTGACCTGGCCCCTGTCCAATGCTCCCACCTCATGTCCTGCTATTCCCCAGTGACCTCTGTACAGCTACCTGAGTGAACTCCAGTTCCTGAACTCATGACTGCATGGCCTTGCACATACTACCCTCTCTGCCTATATAAAATGAACATTTTCTGGGGTACTTGGCTGGCTCTGTCAGTAGAGCCTGCAACTTTTGTTGGGGTCCTGAGTTCAAGCCCCACATTGGGTGCAGAGATTATTTTTTTTTAAAGGAATATTTTCTACTTAAAGCAGAATTTGCCTACAGATATCAAAACTGAATTCTTCATTTCACTACAGTTAACTAAAGCTACTCCAAAACCATGAACTCTGGATGATTCTGGTAGGAATGACCCTCATTGGATGTAACCAAGCATCTATTGACCAATGAACCAACAAACCTATGGGCTCATTCCATCCTTTCCAGCATGGTAATTTTCATTCCTAAATTAGCATAACCACTAGGAATCCTCAATCTCTCTCTCTCTCTCTTTGTAGTTTTAGTACTTGAAACCCCTGACTTTTAATCCACCCTTGGTGAACTACACACTGAAGTTCTACACATTGAATGACACACACATCATATGTGTTCCTTTGTTGGTCAAATTTTTAAACTCAACTTTGGTGTTTTTTTCTTTTAAAGCTCTGATGGTCTTTGTTAGAGTCTCCTTCATCCCCTTCTCCAGTATATCCAGGTCTGGCTAATCAGAGCATTCCTTTTCCATGCCAGTGACTGGTTTGGGAATAATCATGAGACCTATGATAGGCCAATGAGATACAAGCTGGAGGTTTTTGCTTTAACTGTTGGAATGAGAAATGCTCTTTCTCTGGGATGGTTTGCTGGAAGGATGGCTGGTGAGGAGTAGGTATGGAAAGGATCTGACAGAGAGTGAATTCAAACCGAAGTAGAGTCATGACAGAGAGACAGACAGACCAAGGCCTGACAATGTAGATGGAGCTGTGGACCCAGCAGACCTAAAGCCAGTATTCTGCTGGACTTCCCAGTTAAGTCCATTTGAGATGGGAGTCTATCATATAACCATACCTCCAGTGCTCAGCACAAGGTCTGACGCAGAACAGGCACTCTATGAATGTAGAATGAATGACACATCTATTCAATTCCCATAACTATATGGCAGGGATACATATAATCACTCCAACGGTACAGATGACAGAATCACAGAGTTGGTGTGTATCCTCATCTTGAACATAATTTTCCATTAGGAGTTTTTAACTACTGACAATAGTTCTCAGAACCCATTACTGCCTCAGACTAAGAGTCTCTGTTGGTTGGTAAGTCCTGATAGTTACCAGTGAAGGAGGGGTTTCCCTCAGTCCCTAGAAAACCCAAGAGCAGGGTGAGCTTGAGGGCTCAGGGAAGCTGAGGCTGATCCTGAGTCTCCACCAGGCCTGGGAGGGACAGGACAAGACTCTGCACAGGTTGGCACCAGCCCTGGGGGGCCCAAAGGTACCTCTTTCAATCAAGACAGAACAGTTCTCTCATCCCAGGGGGTTCTTTGTGCTGCATCCCAGTTAACTGCTCTCACCCCAAACAACCACTAATCTGATTTCTACCACCAGAGATTGGTTTTGTCTATTCTACAATCTCAAGTAAATGGAATCCCCAGTAAATATATGTAGAAAGAAAGACCAAGAAGGAAGGAAGGGGAAGAATACTCCTGCAGTAGGGTCCTTCAGGGCAAGGGGAGCTCCCCACATGCTCACCTCAGCCACCATCTCCAGTGTAAGATTGCCTCCTGCGTAGAAGGCGGTGGGGCCAGTGGTGCCCAGCACATCCAGCACTGCAGCCAGGTCAGGCCGACGCAGCAGTGAGCCAGGTAGTGGCGGGTGGCCCAATGGCAGGAATGTCTCACGGAAACGCTCAGATGCATTGGGCGGAGGCTGTTCAGCCAGGGCTCGGGCTGCAAGCAGGGACAGGAGGCTGGGCTAGGGGCTGAGATGCACCATAGATGAAGTGGCTGACTGGCTGGCCCTAATAGTTCTGGCCCCCCAGAAGCCTGTTATGGGAAAGGTCGGGGGGGGGGGTGTATATGGGCCCTTCCCAGATCCCCTCATTTGAGGCTGCATCCCTGTGAGAGTAGGATGGGTGGGGAGGGAGCCAAGGGAGCAAACTGGAAGAGAGGAGCTTTTTGGCTTGGGCCCCAAATCTCAGAGGTTCCTTCTCCCCTTCCCATCAACCTCATGCCTTCCCCCCAACCCCCAGGCCCCACTGACCTAGATCATGGGTCACGTTGAAGCCATCTTGGGCCACAGCTGCTGCGAAGGCCAGGACTTGGGACCATGGCAGCCTGGGGGGGCCGGAGAGCAGGGGGTGGAGAAGGTCCTGGGGGGAGGAGGAGGGGTCCTGGGGGAAACTTAAATCCCTGATTAGGGAAAACCCAGAGACTGGAAGAGCAAGGGGGTTCCTGGGAAGGAGAGTCCTGGCAAGGGAAGGGGATATTAGGAGGTGGAGTTGGGAAGGAAAGAATCCAAGGAAGGTAGGAGAAGACCACCCAAGGAGAGATGCAGGCAGGGGCCCCTGGTCCCCAGAGGGAGGGTCTTTACCTGCCATAGAGCTGGTGAGCTTCATGTAGCCCCTTCACCATTCCGGGGACCCCCACCAAGAGCCCAGGCTGGGCGAGGCGGGCAGGTGAGGGAGAGAGGAGACCAGGTCACTGGAAGCGGGGGGCTGGGCTGAACTCCGCAGAGCCCCAAGCCAGGGATGGGGGCTGGCACAGGGGAAAGACACAGGCCAAGTATCCCAGAGGAGGGACAAGCTCTCCCCGGCAGGCATCCCTCCCATTTCCCTGACTTATTATCAGCAAATGCAGAAAGGCGTCATTTATCTAGCATAGTTGGGGGATTTATAAATTAAGCAAACCCTTTTAAGAGCCAAGACATAACCAATTTAGACAGAAACCTGTCTGTTGGATTATATCTACTCCTGCCTTTTAAAGTAATGGACAAGGGACTTTCATTTAACCTTTTCGTTATCACACCACCATTACTCAGCTGTGATAACTCAGGCATGTGTTTGGCTTTTGTCACTGCACCAAATAATTATTTTTCCAAATTTTTCTATTTTTTCCTTTGCTCTCAGTGGATAGTGGGTTTGCCTTTAGCAGTTCCTCTTTAATTTTCCAATAGGTTGTGGGCTGGGAAAGTTACAGTCAACAAGCTTAGAATGGGAAGTATGAGATATAGTGCAGGAACTTTGCGATGTCTCAGGCTGCTCAAGTTTCCAGATAGGTGAGGTCGCCAGAGAAGTGAGGTGTTGCTGTATTGCCTATTATCAACCATCCAGATCTTTTGGTTCATTATTTTATTTTGGGAGCTGCCTCTCTTCCTCATAGCCTTAAGAGCATCCTGCTTAACTCTTTTTCTCATTTCCACTGTAATTACTCAGCAAAGTAATGTTTCGGTTAGCAGAAGGGTAGTGAAGGGAGACCCCCCTGGACTCTCTCTTCTCACCAGCATCCCCACCTTGGTTTCCCAGGATCTCTGCAGGGCCTCTTCCCTGAGGGCCCCTGGTGCAGACTCCCGGAAGTCAATTAGATGGCTCTCATTTCGTCGGATGTCATGTACCAGCATCACGCCGCCACTGGGAGAGGCACAGAAGGGGGAAGTTGATAAGATGCTACCCCTCTAAACAATTAACCTGCCACCCTTCAACCCCCAGTGGTGATGGCTAAATCTGTAGGCTAAATCTGTCATCTGGAGTCAGATGTCTGAGCCCTCTCCCCAGCAGGGATTCAGAGACTCAGCTTCTGTAAGAGGGTGGGGGAGTGAAATCAAGGGGATTGGGGACCCAGAAACCATGGACCTCGTCTAGCCTGTTACTGGAGACTTTAATCCCTGATTAGGGAAACCCTAGAGACTGGAAGAGCAAGATGTTCTACCCCCTGCCCCCACCCTAGACCATAGCTGGACCCCTGCCAGCTTCCTGCACCTGCCTCCATGGTATGCCTCTGCTCCCTCTTCCAGGACTGAATTATGTAAGGATAGACTGTATACAACCAAAAGGGGAATTTCTTTGGTAGGGCCTGCAGGGCTGGTCTTGCAGGAGCCAAGATATGGACTTTGTCAGCTTGTCCCTTTTCTGTGACTTGTTTCCATCTGAGATGGAAGTTGCATCTGAGATGGTTGGCCTGCAGCCAAGTAACATAATAAAGAAAGCAGGAGAGATAAACAATAAGGAGTGGTAGGAATTATGGCCAAGTAGAAAGCACAAGCCCCATCATGCTATTTAGCTCCAGACAATTGTAGCCATGTGGGAATGTGGGCCCAGTGTTACCAAGGCTCCTGATTGTTAAAGAGATGTTGGAAATATGGGTTTTTATGAAAATTCTCAACTTTTTAACAATAGCAAGCAAATTAAAAAATAATTTTTTTCAATGTTTATTTTTGAGAGAGAGAGAGAGAGAGAGAGAGACGGAGACTGAGCGTGAGTGGGGGAGGGGCAGAGACAGAGGGAGACGAAAAACCAGAAGCAGGCTTCAGGCTCTGAGCTGTCAGCACAGAGCCTGACATGGGGCTCAAACTCATGAACCGTAAGATCATGACCTGAGCCGAAGTTGGATGCTTAACCAACTGAGCCACCCAGGTGCCCTGAACAATAGCAAACAAATTTTAAAAACTTTCAGTGTGGGAGATGCTTGGGTAGCTCAGTCAGTTGAGTATCCGACCCTCAATTTTGGCTCAGGTCATAATCTCTTAGTTTGTGGGTTCCATCCCTGTGTTGGGCTCTGTGCCTGCTTGGGATTCTCTCTCTCCGTCTCTCTGCCCCCTCCCCCACTCTCTCTCTCTCTCAAAATAAATAAATAAACATTAAAAAAAAATAAAAATTTAAGTGTGGAAAACAAACTAGTCTGTGTGCTGGTATGGCCCATAGGTGGCCAGTTTGTAATCTTTGTTTTAAGAATTCTTAGCCTGGGGACACTTGGGTTGCTCAGGTGGTTAAGCTTCATACTCTTAATTTCTGGTCAGATCATGACCTCATGGTTTGTAGATTCCAGCCCCACATGGGTTTGTCCTGACAAAGGGGGAGCCAACTTGGGATTCTCTCACTCTCCCTCTCTCTCTGCCCCTCCCTGCTCTCTCTCTTTCTCTCTCTCAAAATAAATAAACTTTAAGAGTTCTCAGCCTGGGGTATATTTTTGGAAGATAGAGGGTCCATAGCTTAACCATGCTCACAGGGATTTGTTTTAAGGATTTGTAAACCCGAAAATTAAAGTATCCCTGTGTTAACTAGTGACAGTATATCCCCACCAGAGTAGTTTACAAAAGTCTAGTTACAACAAAGTAAAACAAAACAAAACAAAACAAAACAAAACAAAAACAAAACAAAACTCTTCTGAAAATGCCTCCTCTGACTCAGGTAAGGAGAAAGGGGTAAAATTGGATGTAGAAAGGCAAAATGCAAGGAGTTGGGGCCTAGCTGCCCCTCTAGTGAAACCCAAAGACCCCCTAGTGAGGCCTACAGACCAGGACACAGAAGGAGGCTTGGGGGAACCCAACCTTCACAGCTGGGAGCTCCTTACCCGCCCAGGCCAGAACTGTGTGGAGCCACGATCCCCAGGCACAGGGCTGCTGCCACAGCGGCATCCACGGAAGATCCCTGTTTACTGAGCACCTCGATGCCCAGCGATGTGCAATGGGCAGCATCAGTCACCACGGCACCCTGGTGAAAGATCTGGGAAGGGAAAAGGTTCTAGGTGGGGGCAATAGGAGACCCCTGCCCCCTTAAGGCACCTCCACCAACCCCAGAATCTCTGCAGGGGCTGGGGGTGCGAGGCCTGCCTTCTTGTCCCCTAGGACTCTTTCCATTATTGCCTCCAGTGCCTCTCACCTGATCAGGTGCCTTCCTGGCTCTGTCCTCCTCATACCTTGAGCCCCTCCCTTTGGGACCTTCCTCTCCCATGTCACTGTCCTCTCCCCTTTCCATTTGCTGACCTCCTCCTTCACTCAGCCATTCCACAATCCCCACGGTCTCCTCAAGAACTTCCTCACTCCCTCCTCTTCGGTTCCCTCCCTCTGGCCCTCACGCAACCCCCTCACCTGAGGGTCCCCGAAGTAAATCTGCATGACAAGCGCCACAGTGACACCCGTGGCAAAAGTGAGGCAGGCCGTGACTATGACTGTGAGCCCGTCCTGGCGGCAGGAGCACTCGGCCGCTGCCGCAGAGAACGGGTCCTTGCGTGTCTCCCGCAGCGGCGACCCGTCCTGGCTGCCCATCTCCGACGACGTCGAAGGCAGCCGCTGCAGCCGCGCAGACTTCAGGAAGGAGTCCGGGTCTGTGGGGCGGCAGCCGGGTAGGTCTGGGCACCTCTTACCTGGCCCTGCCCGCCTGGAGGGCGGGGCTATTCTGCATGACCCTCTCCCCGCCCCTGTCAAGCAAACCCCACCAGACGGCACTGCTCGCCCTTTTTAGCGTCTCCCCAATGCACCCCAAAAGGGGGAAGCGGCAGTCCTGGCTGGAAAGACAGGGACCCCCATCTAGGCAGCAGGAAGCTGGATGTCTGGCCCCTAGGCGAAACTTCCTGAGAACCGAGACCCACCCAGGGACCCAGGACCGAGACCCAGGACCCAGGACCCAGGGCCTAGGGCAAAGAATACTTCCTGGAGTGCAAGGGGTTTGAGCCCTCCCTGGAAACTAGATCCTGCCCCAGCGGCGGCCAGCTTTCTGTGCAAGGAGGTAGCTACATAAACTGAATGAACAGGCCCTGGCTTCCAATCTTGCTTGGCTTACCCATTCACTCACTCAACAAATATGGAGGGCCTGCTATGGGTCTGGCCCTCTGCTCAATACAGGGGAAAAGAATAAACAGTTTCTGCCCTCATGGAGTTCACAGACCAGTGAAAGAAAAGAAAATAAACAAACAAAGGAGTGTATCATCACAACTTGTGGCAAGTGCTATGAAGGATGAAATGATAGAGAATAATGGTGCACGTTGAAGGTTGCTTAGCTGGGGAAATCAGGCAATGCTTCTCAGGGAAGGTGACTTTTAAGCTGAGAACTAAGGGATGAGAAGGAGCTAGCCATCATATGTAGAGCAAGGGGTGAGTGTGTGGAGTGTTCTAGAAAGGAGCAGCAGGCACAAAGGCCCTAAGGTAGGAATAAGCTTGGTACATTAGAAAAAAGTAACCAAGGCCTGAGTGGCTCTGATGTAACGAGCAAGGGGAAAGAGTGGTATGGTGGAGGCTAGGCCAGGTGCACTGGGTCTTGTGGGCCTAGTGAGAAGCTTGGATTTAATCCTAAGAACCATGGGAGGCCATTGCAGAGTTTTAAGCAAGAACTGAAGACATCTGTTTTGTGTTTTAAAAAGATTCCCCTGGCTATCTGGAGAATGAATCTGAGGACTGACTATAAGAGTGGAGCAAGCTACTACTTGCTGGCTTACTATGAGTAAGTCCCTTCAAGCCACAAGCCTCACTTTCCTCACCTAATAATGGAGCTAACCCCTAACTGGCCAAAATGGGTATAAGGATTCCATGAGATGATTCTACCAGGCACCCTCTAGTTACTTCTATCCCCCTTCCACGTTGGCCAGGGCTGAGGCCCTCTTCCATCCCATAGTTTTCCTCCTTTGGGTCATATTAGCCTTGAAACCAGTTCTCTAAATGGCCTATAGGTCCTGGGTGTTTGTGAACAGTAAAAAAATAACCTGGTACCTTGGCCTTAATACCCTTGCTGTATGTACAATGTGTTTTAAAAAGTTCATTCATTCAATAAATATTTTGTGAGCACCTCCTACTATGCACTAGGAGGATAACCACTTTAAAAGTCTGTGGGATAATATTGAAAACTAAGTGTTATACTTTCCTGTTTAAAATACTATCATGGTTCATTGATGTCAACATGATGAAAATCCAAGCTCCTTGACCAGGCATTCAAGGCCCTTCAGAATCCATACTTCCCTCTTCTGTGTAAATAAGAAACCACATACATATACAGATAATTTTTAGAAAACGTTTATGGTGGTTACTTCTGGGGAAAGATACTGAAGGTAGGAATGAGATGGGGTGGGAGAATTTCTTGTTTGAAATTTTTATTACATATATGTATTTTTTTAGTCAACATATAAATATATTTTTAAGATTTTATTTTTTAAGTAATCTCCACACCCAACATGGGGCTCACACTCACAACCCCGAGATCAAGAGTCTCATGCTCCACTGACTAAGCCAGCCAGGCACCCCTAAATCAATACATATATTTTTATTTTTATTTTATTTTTTAATTAAAAACCTTTTTCTTTTATTTATTTATTTTTTTTAATTTTTTTTTTCAACGTTTATTTATTTTTGGGACAGAGAGAGACAGAGCATGAATGGGGGAGGGGCAGAGAGAGAGGGAGACACAGAATCGGAAACAGGCTCCAGGCTCTGAGCCATCAGCCCAGAGCCTGACGCGGGGCTCGAACTCACGGACCGCGAGATCGTGACCTGGCTGAAGTCGGACGCTTAACCGACTGCGCCACCCAGGCGCCCCAAAACCTTTTTCTTTTAAAGTTTATTTTTATTTATTTTGAGAGAGGGATAGAGAGCAAGCGGGGGAGGGGCCAAGAGAGAGAATCTCTGTGCTGTGAGCACAGAGCCTGAAAATTGTTTTCTTGTAGAGAGAGAGAAAGAGTGTGTACACACATGAGCTGGGGAGAGGGGCAGAGGGAGGGGGAGAGAGAGAGAGAGAGAGAGAGAGAGAGAGAGAGAGAGAGAGAGATAAGCAGGCTCCATGCTCAGCAAGAAGCCCAATGTGGGGCTTGACCTCAAGACCCTGGGATCATGACCTGAGCCAAAATCAAGGGTTGGATGCTCAACCAACTGAGCCACCCAGGAACGCCCATATATTTTTAAATAAAAAGGAAAAATTGTGGGCAGATAGGAATGGAGAAGAGAACTTTTACTTTTCTTCACTTTTTTTTTTTTTTTTTTTACTATACACATGTAATTTGTTTTACATTTTTTATTCAAAAAAAGAAACTTGTCTTCTGGAAGCCTCCCTCAGCTGATCATGCTTGCCTCTACTCCACAGCACCAGGACCACATAGTCTTTAAGTAAAACTGGAATTCATTCAACAAACAGATGTTAAATACCTACTGTGGGCACAGAACTCTCCTTGGTCCCTGGAGGTTTCAAAAGAAGTGCAGGAAATGGTTTTGAACTTGTATTTATTGATGCTGACTATATTCCAAGCTCTTTATACACATTCCCTCACTGAAGCATTCCCATAACTTTATGAGATAGGCCTATTCTCTCCATTTTGCAGATGAGGAAACTTGGGACTGGGAAAGATGACGCTGCCCACTTAAGGTCATAAAATGAATAAATGACAGAAGCAAGAGTAACTCAAAACCTCCTTTCCATTGCTCCACAAGGCAGGAGCCATTTCCACACTCAAAAGCCAACCTTATAAGCTAATTCTAGTTGATGCTTGTCCTTAAATATGTTTTCTCCAATCAGCTATGAGGGACCAGGAGGTGAAGGTGATATGGTTTCATTAGAGTTAGATTTATGCAAGACTTTTTATTCCACCAGTCAATCATTAAGTTATTCATTTATTCAACAAAAATATTTACTGAATACTTTACTGTGTAAGCACTAGGGCAATAAAACCATTGATTTTACTGATATGTAAGAGCAACAGCAGGACACTGGGAAAAGGTTAGTTTGGAATCAGAAGACACAAGTCTTTTGGGAGAAAGATGATGAGTTTAATTTTGGTGATTCTGAATTTGTGGGACATTAGCAGTTGTCGGGAGGCAACTGGCCTAGTAGGCATTTGATTTTTATCTGCTTAGATGCCATTTCCATTCAATTTTCTTTTAGAAAATACCATCTCCCTTCTCTCATTCCTCATTTTCTCATTCCTGACCAGAGTGAGTATATGACCTAGGTCTAGCCCATCAGAACAGGTACCTCTATACAGTAACTGGTTCAGAGACAGGCATGTGACCAGCACCAAGTCAATGAGACTAAAACTTAGTTCTATTGCTGGAACCATTGGGAAAGAGGAAAGCTTTCTTTCTGCCTAGATTGCTAAGATAGTACGGGGTAAACCTGTTGCTGCTGGGGACATGTTGACCCACAAGATGAAAGCCAATTCCTTTTTAGGTGCCTTGATTCAGCTATACTTGAGGCCCCATATCCCTGGATTTTTCAGTTATGCTATCAAATAAAATTCTCTTTTAAGATTAGCTCAGTTTTAGCTGAGTTTCTGACAAAAGAATACTGAACAGAGTTGACTTGCTAAGTCTAGAGCTCAGGAAAGATATCTTGGCTAGAAACTGAGTTCATCTCTGGCTTGCTTATTCCTTAAGGGCAGAATCATTAAAGATTTTTGAACCAAGGAATGACATGACAGAAGTTCAAGGTAGTGGATGGATTGGGGTTGGGGAGGCAGAGGGGAGGAAGAGGCAGGTAGTAGCTAGAAGCCTATGGGTAATACAAGTAAGAGAGGATGGTGGCTTAGTCTACAGTAGTGGTAGCAGGATGATGAGATGGAATCTGCAAGATACTTGGAAGGACAGAGAGCATCTGATCACCATTTGGAAATAAAAGGAAGGAAGGAAATCATGAGTAGCTCCTGGGCTTCTACCTTGGAGACTGGACGAATGGCAGTGTCACTAATTGAGAATGACATTGGGGGAAGGGCAGGTATGGGGAAGAGATGATAAATTCAACATAGATCATGCTGACAGTCAGGCACTTGCAGGACATCTAGAGGCAGATGCCTGCGACAAAGAGGAACACATGGGCCTGAAGCTCAGGAGAGAGTCAAGAATTTCCCCAACCTTGGAGTGGTCACCATTTAGCTCTACTTCTTCCAGGGTCAGTTGTAGGGTACCTGGCACTTGGTTCTGGGGAGTGGCAGGCTAGAGGCTAGTTGGGCACAACCAAGGTCCTGGTTAAGAGGATGGGGCAGTGCCAGTAAGTGGCACCACCAGGTTAATAACATAGGAGATCATGTTAGCCAACAGGCTAGTCCAGCTGGCCAAAGAAGCCTTGGGGCCTAGAAGTAGTGCTCTGAGACAAAGCATTGAAATGACTACATAGGCATGATGGTAAGAGTCCTTGGAATTTTAGTGTACAAGTGTGGCATAAGGTGCAGGTTCCAAGAAACTCAGGTGACAAGGGTCTCTGTTGGATTTTTGTATAGATGAGGGCAGAATCTATATTAACTCCCCAAGGTACTCCCTCCCCTGCTAGTCTTTCATCCTGAGATCTCTCTCATTCATTTATTCATACAACAATTTTTATTAGTGCTTAGCACTGTGCTGGACGGTAGAGAAATGATGGTGAACAAAACAGTCACGATCCCATCCTCATAGGGCTTACAAATATGGAGTAATCACATGACTGCTCAAATAATCACAGGTTTGATAAATGCTAAGACATTTATAGGGAGCTAGGAGAAAACATGTCAGGGGTTTTCCAATCTCTAGGTTAAGAGAGATAGACATCTCCAGTTGAACTAGAAGAGGAAACTAAGGCCCAGGTCAGGATAGGACTGCCCATTGTCATACAAAGTCAAGCCAGTGCTGGGATCAGGAGTGGCACTCCTGACTCCTGAATAAAGGACATAGTTTCAGGCTGTTATCCACCAGGACACATCTTCCCATTACTCTTCCTGTTACCTCCTGATTCCAGGGTTACTCCCTCCGGAAAAGAAGTTTTGATCTGCAGCTTGGACATGTGATGTCCATAAGCCTCCCCCTCCAGGTAGGGTACAGTCTAGTTAGGTTGGCAGGGGCTGTGAGTAAAGGCCAGATGACTGGGAAGTTGTGGAGGGGGAAGAGTTTGGAGCTTTCAGCCTGGGAATAGCTACAGAAGGGTCAGGCTGGAGAAGGCTGGGTCAGAGAAGCAGGATCTGCCTGCCAGGCTGGTAAGGGAGAGGGCTCAAGTGCAGGCACTGGGAGGAAGACAGAGTTAAGCAGAAGGATGCTCTAATGCCAGGAAGTGACGTTGAGGGAAAGAAGGATGGGGGATGGAGGATGAAGAATGGAGAGGAAGATAGAGCTGGGCCACATGGATAGGAGGCAGAGCCCTAGGGAAGAAATGCTCAGAGACCTCTTGGCCCTCAGGTCTCCCCCCTCCCTACTCTTGCCCCTTGCAGTCCCTGCAGAGGGCCAAGAACACAGTAAAATTCTGGAGCCTGCTTCCTAGGGAGCAGGGTACCTTACTAACATCCTGGCCTGATCCATGGCTCCGGGAGGGGTGAGGTAATCCACAAGGCAGAGAAGGCACTCTGGTCTCCAAGGACTCTGAGAGGTCATGCAGTCCATCCCCCTGTCTCCCAATACCTAGCCCTCACAAACAGACGGGAATCATGCCCTCTGTACCCCTCCGGGGACATGAAGAGATTCTCAGCTGCTCCCTAAGGTCTCTCCTTCCCACAATCCTTGGCTGTGGGAAGTTCTTCCCAAGACCTAGCCTCTACCCATCCTGCTGCAGTCTGTTCTCTGTGACTAAAGAATGGCCTCTTCTGGGTGATCACAGCTGTTTCTTAGAATCCTCCCTCCAAAACTCCTTCCTTTTTAGTTGGTTCTTCCCAAGAGGTAACCCCAATCCCTGCTACTGCAATCCCTGGCATCATTCTTCCCTGTCGCATCCTAAGCCTCCAAAGCAGAAATGCATCTCCAACCTCACTAGATAATTAACAGAGACAAGGGAGAAGAAGGGAGGGGTTCAGGAGGAAGGGGATCAATTAGGGAGATGGAGACTGGAGGTGATGCTCCGCGCAGATGAAGGAGGACCGGGGACGTCCCAGGGGGCAGGGACTGGGCCAGCGGGCCTCACCGGTATCGGGGTCTCCCAGGAAGGCGTCCTCGTCCTTGCGGCCCCTCAGAGGGGCCGCGGGCGCCGGCTCGTCCTCCGGCAGCCTCGGGAAGCTGGTGATGCTCATGTAATCCACGGGCGAGTAAGCGCCCAGGGCGCTCTCCTGACTGGCCTCGTTCTCCGCCGCCATCCTCGCCCGCGCCCCCCAGCAGCGCAGCGCCTGCCGGAAGTGGTGCGGCGGGGGCGAGGGGGGAGGGGGAGGGCGGGGCCTGAGCTCTAGGGCAGCCAGGAGGGGGCGCCTCACCACAACCCCCGCGGGCGTAGGGTCTGACTGCACACCCCTCCTCCACCTAGCTCTGTCAGCCTGCAGTCGACCTGCAGGTGGGCAGTGTGAGTGTGGGATCATAGACTGGGATGGGGTCTCTGCAATCTGAATATTTACCATCATTTTAAGAGTTTTTGATGTGGTTCTGAAAGGATACTTGGAGAGAGAAATAATGGTGGTGATGGTATGGCAGGAGTTGAGAGGGAGGGATAAATGGGAGAGGAATGGGTCTCTGTAGTCTAGTTGTCTGGGTTCTATTCCCTGTGCTACCACTTATAAACCATGTCATCTTAGGCAAGACATTTAATCTTCTTGAGTATCAGTTTCCTCATCTGTAAAATAGAATAACAGTATTCATCTCAGATGGCTGTGAAGATTAAATAACATGTCAGAAAATGCTTAGTATAGGACGTGGCACTTAATAAATGTCATAACTATGATTATTGTTATTATTTCCTTAGTTTCTTGAATTGTCATCCCATCCAACCCAATCCATCCTCTTCCTACCCTGAAGAGTTCTGACTACACTATAGTTTGCATTACTACCCCATCTCTAAAGATGGGGGAGGGAAGTTCTCTCTCTTATGAGGCCTCTTTTCTAAACTTCCATTACACAGCCCACAAGCAAGAGGGAGGGGGGTGCTGGTGAAGCCCCTGGGGACACACCCTCTCCTTCCGCAACCCCAGGATCCAGGCTCAGAGATAAAAACCAGGACTATTTGAAAAACTACTGTGGGACCAGCAGTTGCAGTGCCATATTTAGACAGCAGAGGACATCAGTGTATTGAGAACAGCTTTAGGACTTAGGAGAAGGGCTTGGAGAGAAAAGAGAACTGGGGGCTGAGGAGGGAGGGAGGGGAAGAGATGACTGTCTATACTAGGAATGTGTGCCCATTGCGTGTGCCTTCCTTCCTATAGAGAGGTTCGTATCTCCTCAGTGAGGTCTGTGAGGAGACCTCATCACAAGTGAGGGCTTGTGATGCTTCAGGGAAGTCTGATCCTCCTTGTAGACTCCACTAAGTGAGGTCTGTGATCCCTTAGTGGTGTCCATTTCCTCAGTGTTGTGAGAGGCCCCTTAGTGGGGTTTGAATCCTCTCAGTGGAGTCTATGTCTCCTTAGTAAAACCTATATGTTCTCTATGTCCTAGGAGGAAGTCCATGTCCCCTCAATAGAATCAGAGAACTTCAATGCATTTTATGTCATATTGGCAGGGTCCACAGCCCTTCAGTGAGATCTGAGATCCCTCAGCAAATCTGTGCTCCCTTAATGGAGTACATTCAGTAAAGTGTGTGTGCCTTTTCAGTGCAGTCAATGCCTTCTTGATGAATTATCTGTCTCCTCAGTGGGGTCCATGTCCATTCCATGAGGTTTGTACCCTTTCAGGGAGCCCTGAGACTCTCACTTTAGGATTGAATAGGCTCTGGATCATAGGTCTGGTGGTGGGGAGTTTTTGTTTTTTCAATTTAGGGTGTTCTGGGCTTGTGGTTAGCTGGACAAAGAACAAAGGAGAAGATGGGAAGATAGCCTGGGCCAAGTGGGGTCACAAGCCCTGTGTAGGCTTCAGGGGGTGGGGGCTGCCCATTTTGACCCTCAGAATCACCCTTGGAGTTAGATATCTAAGGATTCTTCCTACCTTGACAGCCATTCTGTTAACTGATGGGTGGGGAGGGCCCTTCTTGGTGGTGAGTGCAGGTGGGAGATAGAGGGTCTTGTCTGGCCTCTCCTTTCTGTAGTAGAAGGGATGGAGGGAAGTCAGGTAATTGAGCCCAGTTGTGACAAGTAGGAGGGGTTTCTTGGTGAAGTAAAAAGATTAGGAAGGAAAGAAGGGTAAGTTTTCCTATTTTGCATAGACTTTACTGTTTTACAAGCATTACCTTCAGCCTGATGAAGGGGAGTCAGGAGACCTAGGTTTGGTCCTAACCTGGTTGTTGTTTTCTCTGTGACCTTGCACAAATTATTTCCTTTCCCTGAGTTCATTATTTGCATAATGAGGGGATGTGTTTATTAGCAAAGACCTAAAAGCACCTCCTAGTCTTCACTTGCGTCTTGTACTTGAGATCTATATGGGAATTTGTGGAGGCAGGGAGAGTGAAGACATATCTTCAGAGGTGGGAGTAAATTCTGAGCTGGCCCCAAGGTTAGCAGAGAGGGCATCCTGTCCCCAGGCCGAGCCCTCAACGTCGTGGGAGGCGTTTTTCCTGGGGACAGAGGGGAGTGGTTTACTCAGAATTGGGGGATAGTTCTCAGAGGAGAACAGTGCCACCCGGAAAGGACCCTATTCCACCTGGCTTTCCAAATCGGTGGAGTGACAGGCTTGTGCAATCAGATCACGGGGTGTCTCCATTATGGGCCAGATCCAACTCCTTTCGGTTGCCCAGCTCTTTCCCGCTCGAGCCCCGCCCTAACCCAACTTCTCATCTGTCACTCCAAGACCCCACCCCACTGTGGTCACTCCATGATTCAGTCTCCTCTCTTGTTACCTCCAGGCTCGCCACTCCCTGTCACTCCATGACAGGAGAGGGCCCACCTCCTCTGCTGTCACGTCTGGCCCCTCCCCTCCTCTGTCACTCCAAGATGCCAACCTCTCTTGTCACGCGCCCCGCCCCTTCAGCTCCTCCCCTGTGGCCCCACCCCTTCCGCAGTCGGCTCCGCCCCTACCCTCAAGCAATACTCGACTTTTCCCAGTCTGTGTCACTGCTAACATTCGTTTTGACCCCATCGAGCATGGCTCCGCCCCTCCGGGCCGCCATCCGCCGAGGCTGCTTAAGCCACGCCTCCGCCGGCCGGGCCTCTCCTCCCGTAAGGCACCGCCCCCGGGCCAGCCTGTTTTCCTCTACTGGGCGCGAGAAGCTACCCGCAAAGGCTGCTACGGCGCTCGGAACTTGACGCTATGGGGCTTCCGGAGGAGCGGGGCCGGAGCGGGAGCGGGAGCGGGAGCGGGAGCGGGGAGCGGGAGGAGTCTGGACCCCGGAGCCGGGTGCGGAGTTGGTCTCCGCCGCCCGAGGTCAGCCGTTCAGCGCACGTCTCTTCGCTGCAGCGCTACCGTGAGCTGCACCGGCGCTCTGTGGAGGAGCCGCGAGGTGAGGCCGGGCCTGGGCGGCCCTGGGTGGGGTCAGTGAGGAGAGAAGTGGGGGGTTGCAGAAGAGTGAGAAATTGGGCACGAGGCGTGGGGAACGGGGATTACGTGAGGAGATCGGGGTCCCTGGCGGAGTTGGGTTTTCTCTTGGGAGGTTGAAGGATTCATGAAGAGACAGGTTCTTTGAGGAGATGGAAAAGAAGTTCCGGGAGGATATGGGAGTTCTGTAGGGAGAAGGGTTCTGTGATGAGGAGGGTTCTGTGATGAGGAGGGTTCTGTGATGAGGGTTCCCTAGGAACCAGGGAGTTCCTTGGCGACTTGGGGATTTCGTGAGGAGTTGGGGCTTCCTTGAGGCGAGTGAAGGTCTGAGTTCCTGAGGTTCGCAGAGGTGAAGGGGCGCCTCGAGGGGAGGAGAGCTACAGAACTTTCTTTGCTCCCTTTCATGCCAACTCAGCTTTTGCCTCCTGACACCTTTACCCTGTGACTTAGTCTCCACAGTTGGTTAGTAAAGGGTCTGGTTCCCGTCCTGGGGGTCCCCCACATTAGTAACGGAGTCCCAGATCTGTTTTTCATATTTCATAAATTCCAGCGGCAATTACGCAATGTAAGACCGAACAAGTCACTAAGATGCAGTTTAAAAAAAAAAAATCGGGCTGGGATTGTAATAACTCAGAAATTCTGATAGAAAGTCCCATGTCTTTAAGAATGTGTATGGAAAATTCTTTGCCCTTGCCCTCAGTCTGGGTAAGGGGTCAAAACTGTATCAACGTTGGGAGGCAGCATTATGTTTGGCAGTGGGATAAGCCTGGGCAATGAATCAGACCACCCCCAAATCTACCATTCATTCACTGTGAGGTCTTAAGCAGAGTTTTAAACCTAAGATTCCTTTTCTTCGTCCGTAGGATGCTGATAATAATACTTGCCTCCTACGTTTGTTTGAGGTCTAAAGCAGGTGATAAGTGCATGATAGAGTGCCCGAAACACAGTTGGCATTCAGTAAATGGTGGTTAGTCTGATAATAAGAACAACGTGGGCCAAGGGATTACTGAGTAATGCAAGACAAGATTGAATCAAGTGTAGGGTGGTTGACTGCTACACAGGCAGTGTTCAAGTTTGAATCCTCAGACCTCTTTTCACTTCTCTTTCTTCTATTTTTTTCCCCATCATGAGTTCATCTGTTTTCTATCTATTTCCACAATAATAACTTCTATATATTTAGCCCTGTGCCCAGGATCCCACTTACGCTCTGGTCCCAGATTTCATAGGTCTGTAGACCATTTTATTCTCATACCTTGATGTTACACCATATTTAACATGACTGTGTCTGGGATTTACCAATTTTCCCTCCCAAAACTACTCTCCCCTTAATTTTCTAATCCCTGTCAGTGCCACTATCCCAAACTAAATCTCTTTCATCATCTTCTTCTATAATAAGATCTATCTATCAACTATAGATGGATCTTTTCTATCTCTTTATCTCATTAAAGATTGCTTACTGCTTACTGAGCACAAATCCTGTTTGATTTGATATAGACTGTTATCCCCATTATGCAGAAAAGAAAACTGAAGTGTAGAGAGATTAACTAACTTGCATGAGGCCATAAAGCTGCATAGCAGTGGATCTGGGATTTGATCTAAGGTAGTCTTGACTACAGAACCTATACTCCTGATAGCTATAGTCTTCCTCTTCCCTGACCCCACAGTCTGCCTTTCACCAAATTCTGTTAAATGCTCTTCAAAATATCTCTGCTTACCTTTTCTTCCATTCCCACAGTACCTTTTAATTCAAGGAAGCAGCCTCCTAATTGGTTCTCCCGTCCCCTGGTCTCACCCACCAATCTCTCTGGTAGAATTATCTAAAATAAACACTATTAGATTGAGATTCTGGAAACATTGCTTTCATATGTCACTTCAGAAACTTTCAGTAGTTCCCTGTTTCCTCCAATTTCAAATAAAAATTTGAAATTGCCGTTTACTCAAGGTCTGGATAACTAGCTACACCTTACCTCTCTATTCTTATTTCCCGCTATTCCTTACCACACCCCTTATTCTAGACCAGTCATTCTCACTGATATACTGATTACACAAAGGTTTATTTCCCATCTCCTTGCCTTTGCCCATTTCCTTCTGCTCTTCTCTATCTAGTCAAACCCACCAGTTCCACACAACATTCCCTGATCATCTAGTCCATGCTCATCTTTTCCTCTTCTGAACTTTCATATTTAGAATGCATGCTAATGGTGGGGTGCCTGGGTGGCTCAGTCAGTTAAGCATCTGACTCTTGATTTCAGTTCAGGTCGTGATCTCACAGTTCGTGAGTTCGAACTCCGCGATGTATTGTCAGCACAGAGCCTACTTGGGATTCTCTGTCTCCCCCTCTCTCTCTGTCACCCCAAATAAATAAATAAACTTAAAAAAAAAAAGAATGCATGCCAATGAAGCATCCAGATTTCAATACTTCCACCAAATAAAAACAAACCCCTCCCAAAACAAAACTAAGTGATCATAAAACTCAAGTTTTCTTTTTATTTTTTATTTATTTATTTTTTTTTTAATTTTTTTTTTCAACGTTTATTTATTTTTGGGACAGAGAGAGACAGAGCATGAACGGGGGAGGGGCAGAGAGAGAGGGAGACACAGAATCGGAAACAGGCTCCAGGCTCCGAGCCATCAGCCCAGAGCCTGACGTGGGGCTCGAACTCACGGACCGCGAGATCGTGACCTGGCTGAAGTCAGACGCTCAACCGACTGCGCCACCCAGGCGCCCCTCTTTTTATTTTTTAAAACTTTATTTATTAATTTTAAGGCGGGGGAAGAGAGAGAGTGGGTGTGGATGAGCGAGTGCAAGGGGGGAGGGGCACAGAGAGAGAATCTCAAGCAGGCTCCACACTATCAGCACAGGGCTTGAACCCACAAACCGTGAGATCATGACTTGAGCCAAAATCAAAAGTCGAACGCTTAACTGACTGAGCCACCCAAGTGTCCCAAAACTCAGTTTTCCTCATCCTTATTGATATACATAAATGGGGTTCATAAATAGTTTTATATAACCTGTGCCTACTATTATCACTTAAAAATATTTTTGAGTATATACATGTATTCAATGTAGTTGTAACAACAGATGTGATTGTGTATACTGGTTTCTAGCTGTGTGTTTCCTTGGGAGAGTTCCTATGTTTTCTGAGCTTTGTTTTTCTCATCTATAAAATTAGGGTGGTTAATATATACTTAATAGGGCTGGATAAACATTCAGTGAAGCCTTTTGTCTCATTTTGCTGCATTGGAGAGAGAAGATAGATCACCAGTAGCTCTACTGGGCCATTTGAGGAAGTTTGGCCAGGGTTTTTATTCTTGCCATGTCTGCTCAAATCGCCACAGTCTGATCAGGGAAACACAGCCTCAGTATGTGCCGCCAGTGTTTCCATCAGTATGCAGAGGATACAGGCTGTATTAAATTGGATTGAGTAAACTACCGTGAGTGGGTCATCCAAGATACCTACCTTAACCACAGATATCCAGGACACCTACCTTAATGCTCACTCATTGTACACAAAATAAAAATACTTCAATTATGAGTGTTTTAATATGAAAAAAAAAATTCAGTGAGGGGCACCGAGTGAGTCTTGATCTGAGGATTGTGAGTTCAAGCTCCACATTGGATACAGAGATTTCTTAAAAATAAAATCTTAAAAACACACACACATACACACACACACACAAATAGATTCAATAAGATTGGTCCAGTGCCTGGTACAGGAATGGCCATTTGCTAAAATGCCAGTTCCCATTTGCCCTCTGTTTAGTGGCCATTTAGTATTCTGTTGTATTACTACTAGTATTACTAGTTTTCATCAGCTTTTTTTTTTTTTAATTATTAGGCTCTTGGGTTGTTTCCAGTTTCACTGTTATAAATAGTGTTACTACAAACATCTCTTTAGCAATCACTTTTTTTTTCCTTTGGAATTTTTTCTTGTAGTGTGCTTCCCAAAATTAAGTTAGCAGATGTTTAAAGGTATAAAAAATTTTATGGCTCTCGTCAGTCGTTTTCCTGTTATCCAGTAAGATTGTGACAATTTCTTATAATGCTATTATCATATAAGAGTATCTCTTTTACAGAGCCATCTGACATTGGATTTATCTTTTTTAAAAATTATTTGGATTTCTTACATTGTTTGCAAGTTGTACACCATATGATTTAGCTTTCAACTATATTGTTTTGCATGTTCAACAGTATTTCATGTGTTAGTCTTATCTTTCCACCTAGATTGTGTAAACTGAATCACATAACCTTGGGCAAATCACTTTACCTCTATGAATTTGGTTTGTTATTGGTGAAATGGGGATAATAATCTCTAAATTTCCTTTCACTGTTATGTTTCTAAGTGTGTCTCTTCCTTCTAGCTCCTGACCTTGTACTGACAGTATCCTAAGTGCTCTGACATTACATGTTTCACCTGTTGAATACATTTTCTATGGAGTAGCAGGCAAATATTTTAAGATTATTAATCTGTTCATGTCCCTCTCCTTAAAATCTTACAATGGCTTTCCATTCTTCTTTAGGATAATATCAAATTCCTTATCATGCCCAGAAGGATCGCATGATCTGCCCGGTTTACGAATTAATTTCTGCTACTCTTACTCTCAGTGCTTCAGCCCCAGGGAGTTTCTCTTAACATATACCCTTGGTTCCTTTCTATCTCATGGCCCTGTTTCCTGGTATGGAAGTGGAGAAAAACTCCTGTTCTCTTTTAGATTTTAGCAAAAATGTCTTCCTCTGGGCAGTTCACATCTTGACTTAGTAACTATATAACCTAGGGTAAGTTATTTAACTTCTCTGAGCCTTGATTTTCATTTTTTTTTTCTTTTCAAATTTTTATTTAAATTCTAGTTAGTTAACATACAGTGCAATATTGGTTTCAGGAGTAGAATTCAGTGATTCATTAGTTACATACAAAATCCAATGCTTATCATAACAAGTGCCCTCCTTCATACCCAGCACCCATTATATATTATGTATATATACCACGTCTTTTTTATCCATCATCAGTCAATGGACATTTGGTAAGCCTTGATTTTTCAAATCAATAAAATGAGAATGAAACAAGGCCTACCTCTTATGGTTGTGGTAGAGACTAAATAAGATAATACATATAAAGAGCTTAAAGCAACATCTGACTCATAGTAAGTAACACTTGGTCAAGATGTAATAGGAGGAGATGCTCATTAAATAATTACTGAAAGTGAATGAATGAACAAATTAGGAGAAAGATATTATGGAAGGCTCTGTGGGTAAAGGATTTCTTCCTTTCACTACTTAATTTGTTAAATTACTGATTGTGCTAGGCATTGTGTGGCTATGATTTGAATAGATGGTGAAAAACGGAGTGGCAGTTTTGAGAGAAGGAAGAAATTTGAGTCAAGATTCAGCTCATGGGAATAGAAGGTAGGTTAGGAAAGTAGTAGGTGATAAAAATTAGACAGGTAAAGGAAGGACCTCCGTCGTGGGTCCTAGAGTATAGGGCCGAGAAGTTGTGACTTGTTCGTGTCATAGACTGGTAAGCCATCTGAGGATAAATATGTCTGAGAAATTTGGTGACGTCTTGGTTTCCCTTTCTGCTGCAGAGTTTTGGGGAGACATTGCCAAGGAATTTTACTGGAAGACCTCATGTCCTGGCCCATTCCTCCAGTACAATTTTGATGTGACTAAAGGAAAAATCTTCATCGAGTGGATGAAAGGAGCAACTACCAACATCTGCTACAACGTACTGGATCGAATTGTCCATGAGAAAAAACTTGGCGATAAAGTTGCTTTTTACTGGTAAAAACATCTATCTTGAAGCCTGTGACAGATAAAAAGTCACCACTCAAATTTTATAGTGTTTCATAGTTCGCAAAGTACTTTAAAATCTATTAATTCATTTGATCCTTGCAACAACCTAGGAGAGTAAGTAAAGTATTGCTAATTTAATCTCAGATGAGGAAAAATACCTCAAGTAAGTTAAGTGACTTCACTGAAATCACATAACTAGTATGTGACAGAATTGACATTCAGAGCCAGGTGTCCTGACTTCTAGTCGGCATTCTTGGCTTGTAGTTGGAGAGGAAAGAGAGGGGAGGGTAAATGGAAGTGAATAGGACTGAGTAGCAATCTTTCTCATTTTGCTTTGGGAGGAAAGTATGGATATTGGGATTTTCACTACCATTGTTGTTATCATCTTTGGGTGAACTATAATACCTGTGGGTTTGCAGTCCTTCCCGGAGTTTTCCAGGTATAATCTGAAACCGCCCCCCTCCTCCCCACCATAAGCAGAGGGTAAGGAGAGACTGAAGAAAGAGGCAGCCATTCCAGGTTCGTAGGTGGCAGTTTTAATAAACAAAGAGAACTTACATACAAAGCTTGTCTTGGACAGCAGCAAGACAAACGGAACACTGTACTCACCCTCCAAATCTTAAAAGTGTGTAGAGGTCCTAAGTAGGCTTAGTAACATGCAGGTGTTTTCAGTACTACATCATCACATCTCAAGGCTATGTCCTTGAGCAGGAAAGGCAAGTGGAACCCACATTCCAAGGACATGGGAAGGGGTAAGAAGCCTCCCACTGCTGGAAGGGTCAATCAGGTAGATTGGAGGTCACATCTTTTTGATGACATTCCCCAAAAGTATCAGACACTATGCTCAAGTGCTTAACAAATATTATCTCATTTGATGCTGACAACCAAGAATGCACTGTTTTCCTCATTTTAGATATGTGAAAACTGAAATTCTGAGATGTTAAGTGACTTATCTGAAGTCATACAGCTAGTAAGAAGTAGGACTGAGATTCAAACCCAGTTAGGACAGTTATAGAGTTTATACTCATAACCGTGACACCATGCTATCCTTCTAACTCTTAACATTAGCTTTTTAGCAGCTGTGCGATATAGGTGAAGAAGTGAAGCACAGAGGGTTATATAGTGAATAAAATCATAGGGCTTATAAGTAAGTGGTAGAGCCAGGACTCAAACTCAAGTCTGTTTGACTTCTTGCTGGTAACACTAGATGATGTTGCCTTCCTAGTGGGAACTTTTTAAGACCCCTTCCTTCTAGCAACATAGCTTATAGGTGGTATTACTACACTGAACCCAAATAGGACCTTGAAGTTCCAATAATTGGGGTGTTGATTCTGCCACCACCATGAGCATTTTGAGAATTGATCTATTCTTTTTAAGTGAGCCAATAGGAGTAGTTTGGATGTTTCATGGAAGAGTTAATGGGTATTCAGTCAAAATTTGCCCAGTTTGTGATGTATTAATAAGAGTCCTAATGCCCTAAAATGAGCCCAACTCTGCCATTCATTTGCTATATGACCACAGACAAGGCATTTAACTCTGTGAGAGTCCCTTTCCTCTTCCATAAAATGAGGATCGTAATTCTATCCCGTCTTTCTCATCTCAAGTGAGATGATGTTGTGAAAGCATTTATTTACTTATTGGAAAAAAACTGTACAAATGTGAGTGGTCTATTCACATTGCTATTGCTCAATTTAGGGTTACTTTGCCACTGAAACTCAGTCTTTTATTGAGACTTCCTTTAGCTTCTGCCCTTGGACTTTATGGCTTGAGCTCCATTTGACACTTGGGTTCACTTCCTGGGTTCCTTAGGGATCAGAAAATCTTTAAAGATCTGTAAAGGAGAGGCTTGTGTCTGATGTTGTTCACTGTTTGAAATAATTCAAGTGCATGATGAAAGACTGAGAAAACTTAGGCCAGAGTTGTTCAATCACTGGAGACTGCTCCAGAATCCTGAAGCCCTTCTTTCTAGTTCCTCTGCCATCCAGACCTGAACAGGCTCTAGAGAGTCTCTTTTCCTACTTGTAAAATGAGAGGAGTTGACTAGATCAGTGTTTTCCAAAGAATGCTCCAGAAACCACTCATTACTAGAGATAGTAGCAGGGGCTTAATTCATGAAACAAATGAATTTGAGAAACACTACATAATAAATTACCTTTCTGGGATTCCCAATGTGTATTAACATAGTAAAGCCTCCAAGAACTATAGTAAAGACACCTGATTAATTTTTTTGCACGGGATTACCCAAATTTATTTGAGCCCCACTTTCTGCAGCGTGCTATTAACATTACAAGAAGCAGTATTTCATGGAACACCAATTTGAGAAGCATTGGATTATATAATTTCTAAATTTGCTTCTAGTGCAAAATCCTATAATTCCATAACAAGATATCTTCATCCCATTTTTAAAAAAAAATTTTTTTTTTAACGTTTATTTTTGAGACAGAGAGAGACAAAGCATGAACGGGGGAGGGTCAGAGAGAGGGAGACACAGAATCTGAAACAGGCTTCAGGCTCTGAGCTGTCAGCACAGAGTCCGACGCGGGGCTCGAACTCACGGACCGCAAGATCATGACCTGAGCCGAAGTTGGCTGCTTAACCTACTGAACCACCCAGGCGCCTCTCTTCATCCCATTTTTACATTGGTCGCTCAATCAACAAGAATTTTTAAAGATGTTGGATAGTCGTATGTTAGGTATTATGGATATAGGGATAGAGGAGTGGGAGACAAGTACCATGTGGGCCATTATTATTCAATTATTTTATGTTAACAATAAAGTAAAACCAAGCTACAAATAAGTCACATTTGTTATAAAAAAGTAAAGTGCAAATATGCCAGATGTGGTTACTTCTCTTAAAACCTCCTTATTTATTTATTTATTTGAGAGTACAAGTAGGGGAGAAGGATAGAGGGAGAGAGAATTTCAAGCAGGCTCCATAAGTGGAGCTCAATCTCACGATCCTGGGATCTTGACCTCAGCCAAAGTCAAGAGTCAGATGCTCAGGGGAGCCTGGGTGGCTCAATCATTTAAGCATCCAACTCTCAATTTTGGCTCAGGTCATGAGCTCACAGTTGGTGGGATTGAGCCCCGGTTTGGGCTGTGCACTGGCAGCATGGAGCCTGCTTGGGATTCTCTCTCTCCCCGCTCTCTCTGTGCCCCTCCCTTACCTGTGCACTCGCACTCTCTCAAAAAAAAAAAAAAAAAGTCAGGTGCTCAATCAAGTGAGCCACCCAGGTGCTCTACCTCCATAGTTTTAAGTAGTATGCTTATACAATATACTTTAGGAATTGTGACTTCCTATTATGATAGATGAGAATTTTGTTCTTGTATATTCCTCCAACTTCATTCTCTCATCTATCTAGCTCTGTTTTTTAGTTAATTTAAACTTAGGCCAGAGTTGTTTAATCACTGGAGACTGCTCCAGAATCCTGAAGCCCTTCTTTCTAGTTCCTCTGCCATCCAGACCTGAACAGGCTCTAGAGAGTTTACATAAGAGTAATATTTTATGATTGCATTTCCTTTTTTTTCTTTTGAAGTTTATTTGTTTATTTTGAGAGAGAGAGAGAGAAAGCAGAAGTGGAGGAGGGGCAGAAAGAGGTTGGGGGGAGAGAGAGAGAGAGAGAGAGAAAGAGAATCCCAAGCAGGCTGTGTGCTACCAGCCCAGAGCTGGATGCAGAGCTCGATCTCAGGAACCATGAGGTCATGGCTTGAGCTGAAACCAAGAGTCTAATGTTTAACCAACTGAGCCATACAGGTGCCCCTGCATTTCCTTTTATATACAGATTTTTGTTTTCTCTGAAGTTAAAAATTGCCTGCCATTTTTCTTGCATTATTTGTCTTTATCTTATACTCAGTATTTTTCAAACTCTCTATCATATCATTTATTCTGTGAAGTCCTCTTTCTTCCCCCAAAGTGTTTTGTTTTGGAGTCCACCTTCTTCCTGCTCTAATTTTTATTCATGCTGTGTGTGTGTGTGTGTGTGTGTGTGTGTGTGTGAGAGAGAGAGAGAGAGAGAGAGAAATAGAGAAAGAAAGAGAAAGAAAGAAAACGTGCTTGGGGGGAGGGGAGGGGCAGAGGGAAAGGGAGAGAGAGTCTTTTTTTTTTTTTTTTTTTTTTTCTCGAGAGAGTGTGTGCATGCATGCATGCACGTGAGCAGGGCAGGGGCAGAGGGAGAGGAATAGAGAGCATCTTAAGCAGACTCTGTGCCCAGTGCAGAACCTGACATGGGGTTTGATTTCACAACTGTTGAGATTATGACCTAAGCTGAAATCAAGAGTCCGATGCTTAACTGAGTGAACCACCCAGGCCCCCCAATAATGCTTTTTAAAATGACATCTTTTCCACAGTTTTCTCTAATTGATATACTTCTTATGGAGTCACAGTATGACTTTCTTTTCAACCTAAACAATGTCATTTATATAGCTCCAGTGGCATTAGCAAACCACGTTTATAGCTCATTTCCTTGTTTTAGGGCATGTTCTGAAATAATGCACAGAGGAAATAGTGCTCATAGAACCAAAGTAGAACCATATTAAGGAAGAATTTGGCCTTTTACTTTTGGATTGACACATTGTAAATTTTCATGGAATAATAGTATTTTTAGAATTTGAAGTGGCCAATTATTTATTTTTTAAGTTTATTTTTTTTATTTTGAGAGAGAGAGAGAGAGGGCATGGGCACGCAGAGGAGGGGCAGAGAGAGAGAGAGAGGGAGAGAGAGAGAATCCCAAGCAGGCTTTGCACTGTCAGTGCAGAGCCAACATGGAACTTGAACTCATGACTGTGAGATCATGACCTGAGCCTAAATCGAGAGTCAGGTGCTTAACCAACTGAACCACCCAGGTGCTCCTGAAATGATCATTTAGATTCATCTAGGCCAACTTTCTTTACAGATTAGTAGATTAAAGATCAGTGAGGCTACAGCTGACACAGAGCTTGGAGACAGAGCTGAGACTAATCTCTAGGTATCCTTACTCCTAGTCACTCTTTTCACCATATGATCCTGCTTCATTATTCTAGTTGTCTAACACCAGATTGTGACAGTTGAAAAGAGAAATTTGTCATATTAGTTAAAGTTAATTTGTCAAATTAACTTTAAGGTTAATTTGCTTACGAATATAAGATAAAATGTGGTATCACATTTTAAATACCCAGATCTTGGTCTTATGGAATTGACATTCTATTTGGAAAACCAAATAGACCTATATAAAACAGCTGGAAAGCAATTATGGGCCAACTGCAAAGAGCCACTTACACAAATAGTTCACAGAAGGGAGAAGGCATGTAGGGAGGCAGTATGAAAAAATTAGGAGAATGGGCTTTGGTATCAGACTAACCTAACTTGAGTCCTGTTTCTGCTGCAAAAATAGCTATATGATTTTATACAAATTATTTAATATCTTTGAGCCTCAACTGTAAAATGGATAAAAGTAGTTTCCATCTCATGTAGTTACTGACTGAATAGTGTAACAACGTGATGTATCCAATTCCTGGCACATTGAAAGCACTCAAAAGACATTAGCTATAATTACTATTGGGACAGTGAGAAGGCCAAATTTGTCTGGAGTAAAGGGTTTATACAGGGAACAATTTATTCATTCAATAAATACTTATTGTGCACTTGCTATGTACCAGGAACTATTCTGAACAATATCCATGCCTTCATGGAAGTTATATTTCAGCTTGAGGAGACAGACAGTAAACAAACAGGCCAATGAATATATGGCAGGTAGTGATAAATGCTACAGAAAAATACAGAGTGGCATAAGCAAAAAGGGAATGACAACAAAGAATGGGCGTTGATAAGGGAAGAACTGTCTGATAAAAGTGACATTTGAGCAGACATTTAAGAAGGAAATGGAGTGTGCCACGCAGATAATTGTATTGGGAAGGAGAAATATTCCAAGTACATGGAAGAGCAAGTACAAAAGCCCTGAGGTAGGAGTGTGCTGCTGCTTGGTTTAAGACTAGCTGAGAAGTTGGTGTAGCTGAAGCAGTGTGAACTAGAGAGTTTTCAGAATGAGGTCAGCAAGACACTAGATCATGTAGAACCTTGAAAGTCAATATAAGCTTTTGGGTTTTATTTATAGTGAAGTAGGGAACCACTGGACAATCCTGAGCACAAAAGTGACAGCAATTTGATGTATATTTAGAATCTTTCTGTCTTTTGTGTTGAGAATAGACAGAAGGCAAGAGTAGAATCAGGGAGACCAATTAGGAGGCTATTATAGAAATCAGATGAGCAGTGTTGGTGATTTAGAACATAATAGTATCTTGAAAGTGGCTAGAAGCAGTCCAAATCTGGATCTATTTTGAGTGAAGAGGCCCATGGAATTTGCTGACTTAGATTGGATGTGGGGAGTGAGACAAAGAGGAGTCAAGGTTGTCGTCAATAGTGGATGGGGTCCGGGAATGGGAGACCTTGACTATTTTTTGGAGACCTATGAAAGGATTATATGCAAGGGAATAATGTCATACCTGGGTTTAAAAAAATTAATCTGGATACATATGGAAATGGGAGCGTGAAGCCAGATTGCTGGGAGTTTGTTATTCAGAGTAGAGGTGCCTGGACTGGGATCCTGCTGGTGGGAATGGAATGGAAAGATGAAATTTTAAAGTAATTTGAGGGAAAAAAAAGCAACATAGGTAACTGCATGTGTAGATGGTGGAGAAACAGAAAGTTGAGAGAGAAGAGTCAACGGTTTCTTTAGTCTATATAACATTTTACTTTTCTCAAAGGTGCACACTCATCTGATCCAAGGGCTAATCTTGCCTTCCACACAAAACTGGTTTCAATCTCTTTTGCAATTTCTTCCTCCTAGTGTGGTAGGAGGAGATGTTAGTGGGGATTTATGTGTACATATGTGAGAAGGTGATCAGTGACAAAGTTATTGGAATAGACATTCAGGGAGAGAGAGCAAAGGATATTAGGGGTAGTGCAAAGGTAGAGAGGCTGGCAAGTTGAGGAGACACTGGGGACAGAAGATTTGGAGGATTAATTAAAGGGTTTATGGGGAAAGGGAGGAAACAGTAGTTGATGGCTGTTATTCTGGCAATTTATACTAACTGCTCAATCTGTAGGCTATTCCAGGAGAGGACCCCAGTCTCCAAACCCAAGTGATTTGGTATAGTCCATTCCTTCCACTGTTTGCTTTGGGTTGCCTCTAGCTTTCATTATCTCTGTGCCATCTTGGTGCTTATCTTCCGCAGAATCATTGCTGTCTCTCCATAGGCTCTGGCTATTATTAATCCTTCCTTAGAAACCAGAACTTTCGAGAGGCAGATGACTTTAGGAGTGACCTTTGGACAGAAACTCTGCTCTCAGAATCCCTCTGTGCTCCCAAGTATGAATTCCAGAGTGTGATATTTAGAATTCTCCAGGGCACCTGAGTGGCTCAGTCAGTTGAACATCTGACTTTGGCTCAGGTCATGGTCTTGCAGTTCGTGGGTTTGAGCCCTGTGTCAGGCTCTGTGCTGGCAGCTTGGTGCCTGGAGCCTGCTTCGGATTCTGTGTCTTCCTCTCTCTCTGCCTCTCCCCTGCTCACACACTCTCTTTCTGTCTCTCAAAAATGAATAAATGTTAAAAAAAAAAAAACAGAATTCTCCAGATACCTGTGGGGCATTTTTATGTGTATTTGAGAAGGTAGGAAGGAGAGACAAGCCATGTTCTGACAGGGAGAAGATTGTGAAGGTGATATGGAAAGCCAGAGCCCTAGAGTGTTCTGTCCTAGCATTCATATCCAAGGACTCTGTTAATTATCTAGGTCCATGTCCTGGAGTTCCTTTCAGTGATATGGGAAGGGAGGGACTTTTTTGTCTTCCGTCTATGTCTTCACTGGTTTCACAATAGTGTGTTTACTGATTAAAATACATGTGGTAAGGAAAAACACTCATTTGAGAAAGAAGATGGTCTCAGACCATCTCTTCCCTTTGTGGGAGTGGTGGAGGCTTAGTGGTCATAGATACTCTGCAAAGTCCTTCTTGCTCTTCTAGTTCAGGATTCTAGATTGTGTCTGAAGAGGAAGTGGGTTTTTAGAAGTTTTGATGCAACCTATAGTGACTCAGTAGGTGGGCTGGGCTTCTGTTGCCATGGTGAAATAAAGGAGGATTTTAGAAGGTTTGGAGTTAAGGGGCTGAGGTTGAGAGTCTGCTCCCTTTGCCTGGGGCAGTCCTGGTCCTGGTAGTATATACTTTATGCTAATGGAGGTATGTGGGGAAATAACTGTTGCTGGAAACAGTCTTTCTCCATTTGAATCTGGTGGGCAAATTGCAGAAGAAGGCTGGAGGATTTCATGTTTAAGGTGGATCTCTAATCTGTTTCACTTCTTCCTGAGTTTTATGACCCTTGACACCTTAAAGAATTCTTCCCTAAAGTACTGAAAATGAGACAGGTAGGCTGTGTTGTCCAATTCACTAGTCATTTTTTAGAAGTAGGTGGGATGTTAATAGTAAATGTGTAATAATATGTGTTATAGATTAGTATATTATTATATGTTAACGTATGTAATAATAAGTATATAATAAATGGAGACTGTCTTGAAGCCAGATTCAGCATCCTGAGCTCCATGTCAACTTCATGAATTTGTGTCTGGGCTGACTTCTTATACCAGTGTATTTAGTGAATAATGAGGAGAATGGTTTTAGATAATGCCCTTTTCTGAGCTTTCTTTTTCCCACCTGTAAACTGTAGAGAATGAACAGGGTACTTGTTAAAGTTAACTTCTGGCACTGACCTTTAGAATTGCTGAAATAAATGTAGGGGACTGCAGTGACAGGACAGCTGGGAGAGGTTGGAAGCAGGGGAGGAACCCAATAGTGGGTTCCTGTCCCTTGAAGGTATCAGGTGGTCAGGTGGGAGCATGGGTTCTTACTTTAGGGCAGTTTTACATTTACAACAGTAAGTACAGAAGGCATGGAGCTGAGGATGGGCCTTTCTCCTTTTCCTGGATTTGGTATGAGAGACATTGGGCAATAGTAATGATTCCCAGTGTCTGGTACCTTGAACCTCTATCTGAGAATTTGAAACTCTCAGTTATAATCCTTTGAGGTCATTTAGTCTACTTCCTATACAAAGCAGGAATTGTAGCTCCAATATCTCCATCCCCAACAATCCCCATGTGACCAGTCTGATTATGGAACACTACCAAGAGCACACAGTTCACTTACTATCTGTCCCATTGTTGGACAGCTCTGCTACAAAGTTCTTAGATATAGTCCCTCCCTGTAAGTTTCTTTCACTCTATCTTTTTCCTTGGCTTTAGTTCTATTTTCTGAGGCTACGTAAAATAATCCTATTCTTTTTTCCATAGAACATCTCTTCTGATATATGAGGGCAGTTATTTTTCTTAAGTTTATTTATTCATTTTGAGGGAGACAGAGCAAGTGGGGCAGGGGTAGAGAGAGAGGGAGACAGAGAGTCCCAAGCAGGCTCCGTACTGCCTGTGCAGAGCCCAATGTGGGGCTTGAATCCTCGAAACCGTGAGATCATGACCTGAGCTGAACCAAGAGTCAGACGCTCAACCGACTGAGCCACCCAGGTGTCTGGAGGACAGTTATTATATCCCTTTGCAGGCTGAATGTGGAATTATAGAAATTTAAATATAGAAGATGCCTTGAAGGTCATCTAGTTCAGTAATTTTCAATTTTTTAAAGTCATTAGAATCTTTTTGCTCAAATAAAATATTATATGTATAGTGATTAACAAAAGTAGGCTATAGCGGCCCCTGGGTGACTCAGTTAAGCATCTGACTCTTGATTTTGGCACGGGTCATGATCTCATGGTTCATGGGATTGAGCCCCGTGCTGGGCTCTGTGCTAACAGCATGGAGCTTGCTTGGGATTTTCTCTCTGCCCCTCCCTTGCACGGTCTCTCTCCCCCAACCCTCAAAAATAAATAAATAAATAAATAAATAAATAAATAAATAAATAAATAAATAAATAAACTTTTTTTTTTTTTTTTTAACGTTTATTTATTTTTGGGACAGAGAGAGACAGAGCATGAACGGGGGAGGGGCAGAGAGAGAGGGAGACACAGAATCAGAAACAGGCTCCAGGCTCCGAGCCATCAGCCCAGAGCCTGACACGGGGCTCGAACTCACGGACCGCGAGATCGTGACCTGGCTGAAGTCGGACGCTTAACTGACTGCGCCACCCAGGCACCCCTGTTTTTTTTTTTTTTAAAGAGTAGGCTGAGGGACGCCTGGGTGGCTCAGTCAGTTAAGCGTCCGACTTTGGCTCAGGTCATGATCTCATGGTCTGTGGGTTCGAGCCCTGTGTTGGGCTGTGTGCTGACAGCTCAGATCCTGGAACCTGCTTCGATTCTGTGTCTCCCTTCCTCTCTGCCCCTCTCTGCCCCTCTGCTACTTGCACTCTGTCTCTTTCTGTCTCTCAAAAATAAATAAACATTTTAAAAAATTAAAAAAAAAAAAGTAGGCTATAGACTCTGCTTAGATTTCAGTCCCTACTCTAATACTTATTAGCTAGGGTAGTTGCCTCACTTCTTTAAACCTTAGTTTTCCTGTCTGTAAAATGTGAATAATAACAATTCCTATTACATAGATTGTTGTGAAGAATAATTGGAATAATCTGTGTAAAGGGTTTAGTGCTTGGCAAACAGTGTGTTAGCTGTTTTTATCATTATTACCCAAAGCCCCATACCCAAAACAGGCAAGAGCAGAGCTGATCTGGTTGAAACATAGATAGGAGGACCAGAGCTGCATTCTTTTGGCTTCACCTTGTCGCTGAGGTCCTTGTGAGGTATGTGTGTAGAACATCTAGGGATTTGCAAAGCTCAGTTTGAAAATCCCTGATCTAGTCCAGTGTCCTTTTTTAAAAAAAATGTTTATTTATTTTTGAGAAAGACAACATGAGCAGGGGAGGGGCAGAAAGCAAAGGAGAGAGAGAATCATAAGTAGGCTTGAGCGCAGAGCCTGACAAGGGGCTTGAACCCATGAACCATGAGATCTTGACCTGAGCTGAAATCAAGAATCAGACGCTTAACTGACTGAGCCACCCAGGCGCCCCTAGTCCGGTGTTCTTATTTTATGGATGAGGTAGTACTGAGTCCATATTCCCAGTTTCCTTACATGATGTAGTTTCCTGAACAACTTCTTTATCATCCGTGTCAGTCTCCTGTAGTCTACTCTAGTTTGTCAGTATCTCTAATGAAGTATTCTAGCTATGATCTCCATCAGGCAGGGAACTATTACCATTCTTTGTTCTAACTTTACATATTTAAGATTAAATTAACCCCATCGACAGCTAACTCTACCTGAATTACTGTCAGTGCCTGCCACCCAACTTATAATCTCCTATAATACCTAAGAGTTTTCTATTTATTCTAATAATAAACTGTGTCTCCTCTGTACTGTACTTGTATGTTTGTTCCCTTGTTTTTTTGAACCTGGATATGGTTTACAGCAATGCTTAATAGATGAGGAACTTGAGGCTCAGAGAGTGGAAGTGACTTGGCCAGTCACGTAGCAGTTGTAACTTGTTCTGGACAGAACACTTACATTCTCTTATTGTAGACACTATGCTTGTTTGTACAGCCTTTGCGTCTTTGACAATTTGCCACTTGTCTAACCAGTATTTTATTTCAGGGGTTTAGAGCTAGCTTTAGAAATGTTAACCATAGGGGTGCCTGGCTCACTCAGTGGAGCAGGTGACTCTTGATCTTGGGGTCATGAGTTCAAGCTCCCTGTTGGATGTGGAGCCTACTTAAGGTTGAGGCTCCGACTTTGGCTCGGGTCATGATCTCATCATTTGTGAGTTCGAGCCCCACATCAGGCTCTGTACTGACAGCTCAGAGCCTGGAGTCTGCTTCGGATTCTGTGTCTCCCTCTCTCTCTCTGCCTGCCTCCCCCCACCCCCACTTGCATTTTCTCTCTCTCTCTCTCTCTCTCTCTCTGTCTCTCTTGCTCTCAAAAATAAAAAAATATTTTAAAAAAAGTATCGTTGACTACAATTTATAACATATAAAGCTAAATACATTAGAGGGCAGGGGCGCCTGGGTGGCTCAGTCGATTAAGCATCCAACTTCAGCTTAGACCATGATCTCACCATTTGTAAGTTCAAGCCCTGCATCAGGCTCTGAGCCTGGAGGCTGCTTCAGATTCTGTATTTCCCTCTCTTTCCTCCCCTTGCCCACTCACGCTCTCTCTCTCTCTCTCTCTCTCTCTCTCTCTCATAAAAAAACATTAAAAACATTTTTAAAAATACATTAAATTAAAGGGCAAACCTCAAAGAAATAACATCCTTTCCTTAGCTGAGATGTGCTCATTTGTCCACTCATTAAACAGTTTTTTACCGAATACTATATGTAGTCTGCATACTACCTTGAGAATAGTGGATGAGAGGCATGGTACAATAGCAAAGGGATAGTAATAGCACTGACAGCAGTTCAGGCAAAATATGAAAATGTAAATAAAGGTAGAGGTCGTGAAAAGTGGTCAGATTTTGGAATGTTTTGAAGGCAGAGCCAATAGGATTTGCTGATGAACTTGGTGTGGGGTAGAAGAGAATGGAGTCAAGAATATCTCAAAGGTTTTTTGTCTGAGCAACTGGAAAAATGGAATTTTCATTAGTTGAGTTGGAGAAGAAAGAAAACTGGAAGGAGAAGCTTTGAGGAGAATCAGGAATTTATGTTTCATACACAGAGATGTAAAATTGCAGCTTTGACAATTTCTAAGGAACCAATGAAGAATTTTAATTAGACGTATGACATATCAGTTACATTTTGAAAAGATCAATCTTTTGGTTATATATACTAAAAAAAAAAAAAAAAAAAAAGCCTAGCCTGAGGATCTGCAGGCAGAGGTCCTAACCATTACTTTGTGACCTTTAGCAAGTTATGACATCCTTCTGAGCCTCAGTTTCCTGACCTTACAAATGGGATAGCAAATCTTGTCCTACGTATCTCAAAAAATTGCTATGAGGATTAGTTGAAATGAAAGATGAGAAAACATACTGAAAATACTTATTACTTTGCAGTGATGCTAATATTCATACATATCACACATGTCCAAGGGCATTGTTAGGCAGAGAGATTCAAGACTGGCAGCCACATATGACTTTTCTATCCTTTTCAAAATGCCATTCTTTCCTCTCATGAACATTTAGCCTCTTTTCTCAAACTTGGCTCAAAATGTACTATTTCTAGGAAATGTTTGATGATTGACCACACTTTTGTTTTGTTTTGTTTTGCATTCCTTTTGTTTTCCTACTCTTGAATTTTTCATGCTTTTCTTGATCTCTGTCCTCCTAAGATTGGCCTTAAGTAATGGGTGGTCTGGATCTCTCCAATTAAAGATTTTAAGCTTATGAAAATAAGGACTGGCCTCTCATTCTCTTCCTTTTATGATGTGGCAAGCAGTAGGCACTGATTGTCAGGTGACCACTCTGTCAAAGATCACTTTCATTCCTCCATGGCTTGGGATTTAGTAGGTAAAAAGTTTTGAGGTGGTGGAGGGGCTTTTAATCTAGGGACCTTTCTGGCTTTTCTTTATCTACAGAATAAAACTTAAACTAAGCATTTGGGATTCTTTGTATGATATCTCCTCATCTATATTATCAGTCTTTAATTTAAAATTTTGAAACATACCTAAATTTATAGAAAAGTTACAAGTACAGATCTTTCTCAGTCACTGGGGCCTGTGCTTAGGTGTAGATGGGCAAGTAGAGCCAACACAACAGTGGCCAGGAGGTGGTTTTGTCACAAAACCTATGTGACTCCACAGAGACCCTTCAGGAAATTCCGTCAACTAAGAGCTGAAACTGATTAGCAATATGGGCTCTGGAACAAATGTGAGGTCTAGAGGGTTAACTTTACTCTGGCCAAAATCCATAAGGCTGCCCGGGAGCTGCTCATGCACATATCTGTTTGAAGGTAATACCTTGC
Source organism: Leopardus geoffroyi (assembly GCF_018350155.1). Taxonomy (NCBI): domain Eukaryota; kingdom Metazoa; phylum Chordata; class Mammalia; order Carnivora; family Felidae; genus Leopardus; species Leopardus geoffroyi. The sequence continues at coordinate 24,272,319 of NC_059336.1, read as the reverse complement.
TGCAGTGACTCATCTGTATCCAGGTGCACCTGGAGAGCAAAATAAAGCTTCAATCCAGAATAGTCTTTACTTGACTTTCAGGACCTTGACATTCTAATCTTTTCTGTCTTACAGCCAACAAAATATACCTAAAGGTCTAAACTGAATTGGTTGCTATTTAATTTTATATCAAATGATTGAGATTTTTAAAAATTCCACAAATATTTCAGCAGGGACCTCCCAAAGAGTTTGCAATTAAAAATTTTATGAATTAAGAATATTTTTGAAACTGCAAATACCAGCTTGCATTATTATCACTCAGTTGAGAATAAAGATAATTTAACTGCATGAGAATAGGCAGAACATGCAACACAAAATATCCTTTATATCAAATAAATTTAGCTTTATGAAAAAACACCACTGGTAGATGAAAATGTTATTTAGGATTGGTATTTGTAAACTGGCCTGTGCTTTTCCACTTCTATATCTAAGCTAATTAATGTTGTTCTCCTCTTCCTGAATTGGTCTGTTCTTATCTGAGCCAGTCTAAATCCTGCTTATTCTTTCATAACCATCCGTAATGCCATCTTCTTTGTGAAGCTTTTCCCACTTCTCACTTTCCAACCCTCTTTCTTGCTCTCAGCCAGAATGAATAATAAAACCTATATCTAGAGGGGTACCTGGGTGTCTCAGTTGGTAAAGTGTCCCGCTTCAGCTCAGGTCATGATCTCACTGTTTGTGGGTTTGAATCCCACATTGGGCTCTGCACTGACAGCTTAGAGCCTGGAGCTGTTTTGGATTCTGTGTCTCCCTCTCTCTATGTCCCTCCCCTGCTTGTGCTCTCTCTCTCTTTTAAATAAACATAAACAAATAGTTTTTTAAAAAAATCTATATCTAGAAAGCACATTTAATGAAATATTTCCCTCATTTACAGTTGAAGCACCTAAGGCCCAGAGAAGTGAAATCATTTGTAAAAGGATTCATGTTGCCAGAAGTAGCAAAGCTTGACTTGAAACCAGTTATCCTGACTTCCAGTCCAGAGCAGTTGCCCTGTCTGTTCATTTCCGTCATTGCAGCATTCCTGCCCAGGGGCTGAGAGAGCTTCAGCTGGAGCAAAAGATGGTCCTAGAAGAACAGCATGGCTGAAGTTGATCAGTTAAGGTTGAGCCAGACCCTGGGAGAACCCAGGACAAGGCTGAACAGTGTGAATTTTATTAGGCATTAGGGAGCTTTTGATAATAAAGGATCAGAGAGGACTGTCCTCATTCACTTTTTAATACTGCTATCTCATTGTAGTTTTGACTGGCATTTTTCTAATGACTAGTAATGTTTCATGTGCTATTGGCCATTTGTATATGTTGTTTCAGGAAATGTCTATTCAAGTCCTTTGTCCATTTTTGAATTGTGTTGATTGGTTTTGTGTTGATCTTTAGGAGTTATCTGTATCTTTTGGATATTAATCCCTTATGAGATACATAATTTGCCAATATTTTCTCCCATGCTGTGGGTTGCCTTTTCACTATGGGGATAGTCTTTTGATGCATAAAATTTTTAATTTTTTATAAGTCCAATGTCTATTTTTTGTTTGTTTGTTTCCTATGTTTCTGGGTATAATATCTGAGAAATTATTGCCAAATCCATTGTCATGAAATTTTTATCATATGTTTTCTTCTAAGAATTTTATTATTTTCGGGGTGCCTGGGTGGCTCAGTCAGTTGAACATCTGACTTCAGCTCAGGTCATGATCTCATAGTTCAGTTGGAGGCTTTGAGCCCTACATCAGGCTCTCTGCTGTCAGCATAGAGCCCACTTCCAATCCTCTGTCCCTCTCTCTCTCTGCCCCTACCCTGTTTGTGCACTCTCTCTCTCAAAAATAAGTCATCATTAAAAAAAAAGAATTTTATTATTTTAGGTCTTACATTTAGATCCTAAATGACATGTGCCAGGCAGTACTAGGTGCTGAGACATAGCAATAGACAAGAGAAATCTGGTTCTTGTCCTCATGGAGCTTACATGCTGGGTGGGTGGAGCAAGATTTTTGCCTATGAACTGAAATTTTATTTAGGAAGGAAATGTGGAGACAATGTATTTTGCCTTGTTTCAGGGAATGGGGCCATGTCTCTAGAAGCAAATGGATATACGAATGCTTCTGTGACACTTGAGCATTGTCAAGGACTATGAAGGTAGACATATGCAGGCTTCCCTGCCAGAGGTTTTGGGTCTTTCAATTAAGTTCTCAGGATATTAAAGAGATTGTGATGTGCATGATCTTGACCATGGTCTAAAGCTTAAAATGGACAAGAGTCTCCTCCTTCTCACAGTGTTGCTACAAATTCTTAGGAGAGAGGCTTCTCTGATATTCATTTAGGTGCAGTCCAAATTGGTGTTGTTGAATAGACAGTAGCCTGAAAGTCAGAAACCTGGGACCTAGTTACAGATTTTCCTTAACCTGCTGTGTAGTCTTGGCAAGCCACTTCCTTTGGATTTCTTGGATTTTTAAAGTGGGGATAATTAGGGGTGCCTGGGTGGCTTAGTTGGTTAAGCGTCTGGCTTCGGTTCAGGTCATGATCTCACGGTCCGTGAGTTCAAGCCCCATGTCAGGCTGTGTGTTGACAGCTCAGAGCCTGGAGCCTGCTTGGGATTCTGTGTCTCCCTCTCTTTCTGCCCCTCCACCACTCATGCTGTGTGTCTCTCTCTCTCTCAAAAAATGAATAAACATTAAAAAAATAAATAAATAAAATGGGGATAATTATACCTGCTCAACCTATTGCTAAAGTAGCTGTGAAGATCAGGTGAAAGAATATCCTCTAAAATGGTTTTATTCTATACTTGTGTAAGGAATTAGCTGGATTCCTATTTCATCTACGCAAACACCATGTGAGTCAGGCATGACAGGTTTTATTACTTTTATTACTTTCATTTTATTTACTTCTATTTGGACTCTATCTCAGCCAAATTTGTTTTCTCCCCTGTGCCCCATCTCCTGTATATGTAAAACCTCTTTTCTCTGAAAGTGACTTTTAGGGCCCATTCTCCTGCCTCTGAAAGGAAGAAATGAGAATCAAGGAGTCTAAGATACATTAGAAATTATCCAGTCTAATACCAATCTTCTCCATCCTCTTGACTCCCTCATTCCCTCTAATACTTTACAGAGAAGGAAACTGAGGCTCAGAGAGAGGAGAAAATTTGTGCAAATTCATACATTGAATTAGGGGTAAACAATAAATCTAGCAACTCCAAATAATTACTTGAGAATTTTATTAATAATCCAGATTCCTGGACCCTGCCAGCCTATCAATTCAGAATCTCCAAAGGATAAGACTTCTGACTTGTATTTTTATAACTACCTCAGATGATTCTGATGTAGTGGGCAGTGGCAGGATACCTTTGAAAAATAATTATTTAGATTGGTGGTCTTAAGGAGTGCCTGGCTGGCTCAGTCGGTAGAGCATGTGATTTTTGATCTCAGGGTCGTGAGTTTGAGCCCCTCATTGGGCATCGAGCTTGCTTAAAAAATGATAATAAATGAATGGTCTTAAACTTTTAAAATTGTATAACTAAAAGAATTTTGAAAAATTACATAACTGTTTACACATTTTTTTAATGTTTATTTTTGAGTGAGCACAAGCGGGGGAGGGGTAGAGAGAGCGGGGAAGCAGGCTCCATGCTGACTGCAGTGAGCCTAATGTAGGGCTCGAACTCACAAACCTCAAGATCGTGACCTGAGCCACAGTCGGATGCCCAACTGACTGAGTCACTCAGGCACCCCAACTGTTTACACATTTTAAAGTTCACATTTAAACATTTTATCATAAGATTAAAGAATTGCAAAAAATCTAATTTCCAATGTGTTTTACATTGTATACATGTATATATTTTATATATCTTTTTTGAAATCTTGGAACTCCAAATTTAGATCATATAATTTATAGAAAATGTCCACCATACAACCTAGTTTACACAGCCGGTTCTCACTGTGAACAAATCAGCCAAATGAGATTACTTTCTATTGGAAAATGCCTAACTTTTTTTTTTCTAATTAAAATAAATATGTTAAATATTCAACTTATGAATCATAATTCTAAGAGAAATAAGGCAAGTAGTTTTGCCATGAGTTTGTCACCTGCTTGAATTAAGATGTTACTCCTTTCTGGGCTCCATAGCTCAGGTGTTAGAGCACTGGTCTTGTAAGATGTTACTCCTTTCTGTTCTTATTTCTTTTTTAACTTTTAAAAATGTTTATTTTTGAGAGAGAGACAGAGTGTGAGTAGGAGAGGGACAGAGAGAGAGGGAGACACAGAATCAGAAGCAGGTTCCAGGCTCTGCACTGTCAGCACAGAGCCTGATGAGAGACTCGAACTCATGAACTGTCAGATCATGACCTGAACTGAAGTCAGAGGCTTAACTGACTGAGCCACCCAGATACCCCTATACTGATTTCTTAAGAAAGCTCTCTGATTTGCTGCCTTGGGCCTTTCCCTCTGAGGTTACAGATTCTCAAATTGTCCCTTTGGCACTCTGGATAAGAGAGAGAGAGATGGTAATTTTTTTTTTTTTTTTTTAAATAAAGTAGGAGAAGTATATTTGTGAAGGAGAAAGTGAGAAAGGAGAACCAACTCAGGCAGAGCAATGTTAGGAAAGATTACATATGGAAGTTGAGAATCTGGACACTTCCTTAAAACTTTCCCTGCTCAGGTACCACAGGAATAGAGAAAACCCTTCAAACTAATGATTTCAACCATGCTATGTACCTAAATAACAAAGAACCATTGTAATGAATATTTTTGCATGCATCAAACTTGAGAGACCTGATGTACAGATAAAATGGTGCCCTTGGCTGTTCTTTCCACTTTGTTTTTCTGCTATAGGCATATGTCTGTTTTAGGCAACATGCCTAATGCTGTGATAGCAAAGGATCTGAGAGGTCTGCCCTCATTCACTTGTTTTGGGTAAGGCTAGCATGGGGCACAGTATCATAGGAATGAATGTATATGATTTCCCTCCTGTAAGGAGGAATTAAGCAATGGGAAAAGGGTTACTTCTGTACTGGCCCAGGTCTGCCTTGTCAACAGAAGAGATGCAGAATCCAACTGGCACCAAAGCCACTTTGGCCAAGGGGAACAGGCACAAGGTTCCTGGATCAAGGCCTGAAAATAGCTGGCATGAGGACAGGATGCAATAATAGCCTCGATTGCAAAGCACAAGTCCCATAACCTGAACCTCAGCTCCAGGGGCTTATTGCAGTCTCTCCCATGGCAGAGTCCAGAATTGAGCCCATTGTAGGTGCTTAAGAACTCTTCTTGATATGTCTCCAAATCCCATTCCACAAGTTTCACACTCTTCTCCATGTCTACCATTTCTTCCTGCCTGTCTAGCATCTATCTTCTTTGTTTATATCCTCTAGAATTCCCTCTTTCTTTCCATGTTTCCTCACTCTGATATGGCTGGCCATATAGACAGAGAACTTTGTTCATTCATTCATTTTTTTACCCATTCATTTCACAATTATGTATTGAGTACCTACCGTGTCAGATTTTGTGCTAAGCACTGAGGAGGAAAAAGATAAAAATGTCTTGTCTGCTTTTAAGGAACTTATAGTCCAGTGAAGGAAACAGATGTATACCTGTGACTATAATGTTAAAATAAATAACTGCTGGGCGCCTGGATGGCTCAGTCAGTTGAGCATCCGACTTTGGCTCAGGTCATGATCTCACAGTTCATGGGTTCAAGCCCCATGTTGGGCTTTGTGCTGACAGCTCAGAGCCTGGAGCCTGCTTCACATTTTGTGTCTCCCTGTCTCTCTGCTCCTTCCCTGCTCATGCTCTGTCTCTGTCTCAAAAATAAATAAAAAAAAAACATTAAAATAAATAACTGCCAAGTCTTTGAAGGAGACAGTATGAATGAATGAACACTGTGAATGAATGAATAGTGTGCTAAGAGGCAAACTTTCTGGAAAGGAAGATTTGCAAAGATGTCTGCTTTTCCAAGTTAATCTGTATATTATTGCAATTCCAATCAAAGTCACAGAATTTTTAAATTTGAGATATAATTCATACCATGCAGTTTACCCATTTAAAGTGTACAAGTCAATGATTTTTGTTCTATTTTTTTTTTTAATTTTTTTAATGTTTATTTACTTTTGAAAGAAAGAGAGACAGAGCATGAGCAGGGGAGGGGCAGAGAGAGAGGGAGACAAAGAATCCGAAGCAGGCTCCAGGCTCTGAGCTGTCAGCACAGGGCCCGACGCGGGGCTCGAACTCACAGACTGCGAGATCATGACCTGAGCCGAAGTCGGACGTTCAACTGACTGAGCCACCCAGGTGCCCCAGTGATTTTTGTTCTATTGACAGAGTTGTGCAGTCATCATCACAACCAATTTTAGGACATTTTCATCACCCCAAAAAGGAACCCCATATTCGTCAGCAGTCACTCCTCATTTTCCTCCAACTTTCCCTACTATAGCCCTAGGCAACCATTAATCTATTTTCTGTCTCTATAGCTCTGACAGTTCTGGACATTTCATATAAATGGAATCATACAACATGTGGCCTTTTTTCTAGCTTCTTTCACTTAGTGTAATCTTTTAAATGTTCACCAATGTTGTAGCATGTATCAGTATTTCATTCCTTTTTATGCTGGATGATATTCCACTGGATAGATATACCATGTTTTATTTATCCATTCTTCAGTTGATGGCTGTTTGGGTTGTTTTCACTTTTTGGTATCATAAATCATGCTGCTATGAACATTTGTGTACAAGCCTTTGCATGAGTGTGTGTTTTAAGTTCTCTTGGGTGATTACAGCTACGCTAAAATCCATCCTTGGTGGACTTCAATTCTACAGTTCTGAGGACTCCTGCACTTTGATTTTCTTCATTGTGCTATTTCTGGCTTTGGAAAAAATACCCCCCTTTTGGAGACCATGTCATTTAGGAGAATGCCCTGAACTAGATATTTAGATACTAGAACCAGCCATAGGTGACTATTAATATTTAAAATAATTAAAATTAAATAAAATTAAAAATTTAGTTCTTCTGCCACATTGCAAGTGTTCAATAGCTATATGTGGCTTGTGGCTACTATGTGGATAGCACTGCTTTATTTTTTCTAATTATTTATTTAAAAAATTTACATCCAAGTTAGTTAGCATATGGTGCAATAATAATTTCAGGAGTAGAATCCAATGATTCATCCCCTACATATAACCCCCAATGCTCATCCCAACAAGTGTCTTCCTTAATGCCCCTTGCCCATTTAGCCCATCCCCTCACCCACAACCCCTCCAACAACCCTCAGTTTGTTCTCTGTATTTAAGAGTCTCTTATGTTTTGTCCCCTCCCTGTTTTTATATTATTTTTGCTTCCCTTCCCTTATGTTCATCTGTTTTGTATCTTAAATTTCACATATGAGTGAAGTCATATGATATTTGTCTTTCTCTGACTAATTTCACTTAGCATAATACATTCTAGTTCCATCCACGTTGTTGCAATGGCACGATTTCATTCTTTTTGATTGCTGAATAATACTCCATTGTATATATATACCACATCTTCTTAATCCATTTATCAGTTGGTAGACATTTAGGCTCTTTCCATACCTTGGCTATTGTTGATAGTGCTGCTATTAACATTGGGGTGCATGTGCCCCTTTGAAACAGCACACCTGCATCCTTTGGATAAATACCTAGTAGTACAATTGCTGGGTTGTAGGCTAGTTCTATTTTTTAATTTTTTGAGGAATCTCCATACTGTTTTCCAGAATGGCTGCCTCAGTTTGCATTCCCCACCAATAGTGGATAGCACTGTTTTAGAATAATGGGACTACTAATGATAAGTAACCTTGAAGCCATCACTTCCCATCTGTGCATTAGATTTCTCATCTGTAAATAAGGGTAGTGGACATTGAAAGCCTTTCCCTCCTCTGGCATTCTAAGTGATTTATGATTCAGTCTTTGGAGTGTGCCTTCTCCCCCCTCCTCCTCCATCCTTTCTCCCTCTTCACCGTGGCTAGGACAGGAGTGCCCAGGGGGAACATTAGGCTGCTAATTGGTCAAGTTATATTACTCCCACTCCCTGCTCCTTGGTGAAAGGGAAAGTGACTTGAGGGTATACCTACGTCTGAGTGCCTCCCATTTGTGCAGTCTTTATGGACCATAGAAAACATTTTACATGATTTCTTAATTTTATATAATCAAAGAATCTCAAAGTTGGAAGAGCCTTAAAGGTCATCACAAACTTCAGAAAATATGAATCACATGAGTTGCATATAAAATGAGAATTCTAAGGCCCCCACTCCCTGGGGAATGATCTAGTAGGTGTCGGGGTTTCCCTGGCCCAATCTGTACCATCCTACACTGCAGCTCTGTGGGGGCAGGGCCTTGGAATTTGCATTATTAACACTGTGTGACCATGCTTTGAGACACACTGGCCTTGCTTGGTCCCAACCATGTTTTGGAGTCTGCTCTTTAATATCCCTGCAGATCCCAGATATTACATATCTCCAGAGTTAGGAAGCTCCTGAAGGAGTACCTTCTATCATTGGATAGCTCTGACAGTTTGAAAGGCTCTCCTTATGTTGAACTCTCCCAATTGCCCCACCTCTTCCATTTATAGTTACATAACACTAGTCTGCTTCTTTCCCATAATAATCCTTCAAGTTTGTTTATTTATTCAGCAAATATTTATTGAACGTTGGCTATATATAAGTTTCTCTGCAAGGCACTGGGGATTCAGCAGTGAATAAGACCAACTTGGTCTGTGCCTTCAGGAAACTTACAGTCTAGTAGGGGAGACAGACAATTAAAAATAATAATACAATTACAGCTTGAGAAAAATGCTATGAAAATAAATAGTGTTGTGATGAAGAATAACAGGAAAGGCTGATGCTACTTAGGGTGATCTGAAACATGACATAGAGCAAACCATTTGAAGAGCTGGGGGAAGAACATGGCATATTCTATCAGTCAGAAGGCTCATAATGTGTTTGGAGTCTTTTGAGTAGAATGTCCCATTCTGATGGGACAAGATGAGTTGGAGAAGATACAAGGCATAGTAGAACTTTGGATTTTCTTCTACATTCAATGGAAGCCACCCTAGGTTTTTATTTTTTATTATTTTTAAAGTTTATTTATTTTGAAAGCAAGAGCAAGAGTGCAGGGAGGGGTAGAGAGAGGGAGAGAGGGAGAGAGGGAGAATCCCAAACAGGCTCCATGCTCAGTGTGGAACTCAAACTCACAGAACTGTGAGATCATGACCTGAGCCGAAATCTAAAGTCAGATGCCTGACAGGCTGAGCCACCCAGGTGCCCCGCCACTTAAGGATTTTAAACAGGAGGTGATGTAATCAGTCTATGTCCTTAATAGATTATTCTGGATGATGTATGGATTAGAAGAGGGTAAGAGTGAAGTGGGAGACCAGTTCGGGGGCATTGTGGTCATCTAGGCAATAGATGAAGGTTGCCTGAACCAGAGTGGAGGCAGCAGAGGTACAGATATTGAGACTTACTCTTGTGTCTCAGTATCTTCTCTTCTCCGGGATAAATAGCTTAGTCCAGATTGTCCCCTCATAGTAAGTGTGATTCCTTTTCTCATCTGGTTATTTCTCCTCTGGAAGGCCTAACCCACCAGGTTAGATCCTGCGCTCTGTTTCTGTGAGGAGCCTAGTTTTTGCCACCTATTTTTTCCTGCACCTCTTTCCTCCTATCCTGTACCTTACTTTTCTGCTAGTCTAGGGAACTAAAATCTCCAATCCAATGACTGTCATATAGAGGGGAGCCCCAGTCTTCCCTGTCATTAATCAGTTATCAGGTTTTCTATGATTAATCCATGAACCTTAAGTACCTATTGTACCAACTGAATTTGGAGGAGACTGAGAGGAAAAAGACATGATCCCTGCCCTCTAAGAGCCCAAGGTGTAATGGGAACTCTGAAGCCCCAATAAATGGGGCTTTGGTAATGCAAGGTAGTACCAATAGACACAAGGAAAGTGAGATCTACTTTGCCACAACCCACCATGTGACCTTGAGCACATTAAATGGCTTCTTTGGATCTCTTTGGAGTTAGGAGACTAAACTGAATGTTCTTTTGAAAACTCAACATCTGGGTCACCTGAGTGGCTCAGTTGTTTAAGTGTCTGGCTCTTGATTTCGATTCAGGTCAGGATCTCACGGTTTGTGAGATTGAGCCCAGAGTTGGGCTCTGCACTGACAGCACGGAGCCTACTTGGGACTCTCTCTCTCTCCCCCCCTCTCTCTTTGCTCCTCCCCCGCTCATGCACTAGCTCTTTCTGTCTCTCAAAATAAGTAAATAAACACTAAAAGAAAAAAACAACTAAACTCTTAATACCCTAGAGAGCTTGGGAGCTTGTAGTAAGCCAGTATTCTGCAGTCAAATGCTCTACTCCTGAGCTATACCCCCGTAAGCCAGTATTCTGTTCACCTCCTCCTCCTAAAGAGCCAGGGGCCCCAATCTGGTGTGTATGTCAGAGAAAGAAGACACTGAAAGGAGTAAGGTGCCTATATCAATAATGCGTAACTTGAGCCTAGAGTCTGAGAGAGGAATGTACACTGTGTGTGTGTGTGTGTGTGTGTGTGTAAGTAACTAGAAGTGGGCTCAGGTAAGCAGTTCTTGTATAGGTTTGTGCTTATCTGTTCCTGTGTACTTTCTTAACTTTTTTTTTAAAGTTTATTTATTTATTTTGAGAGAGAGAGAGAGTGTGTGTGTGTGTGCACGGGTGAATGCACAGGCAGGGGAGGGTCAGAGAAAGAGGAAGAGAGAGAATCCCAAGCAGTCTCCATACTGACAGCACAAAGCCTGACATGGGGCTCAAACCCACAAACTGTGAGGTTATGACTTGAGCCAAAATCAAGAGTCGATGCTCAACTGACTGAGCCACCCAGGTGCCTCTGTTCCTGTGCACTTTCTATGTACCAGGCTCTATTCTAGGTTCTAGGGATATAGTAATAAACAAGATGACAAATTCTGTTACCATTGAGTTTATATTCTAATAAAAGACACAGATAATATACAAGTAAATAAAATACATGAGATAATTTCAAATAATGGAAAGTTATATGAAGAAAATAAAACAATGATGTGATAGAATTTTGGGAAGGACAAGCTTTGTACATAAGTGTGGTACATGTACTTGCAGATGGGCCCATGTTTGAGTCCTGGGTCCCTGTATTTCTCCTTGTTTGTGCCTCTGTGTACAAATGTGCATCTCTTGTGACTACAACATTTTGTATTATTAGTATATATGATTTTATGCATGTGAGTGTACACAAACGAGCTGGTATATGGTACATATGTGGGGACATGTGTGCATGAGTGTGTGGAATGTGTTGGCATTTAGCCATAACTGGAGATGTTCTGAAGTTTCTGTGGTACTCATCAGTAGGCCAGTTAAGAAAATGGCTTTTTGCCTCTGGCATTCAGGGCTGTTTGCCAGCTTCTCTCTCTGTGTTCCTTCCCATTTTAGAGCGCTCTCTGTGCTTGGCTCCTCTCAGCCCTAGGAGGGCTAAGCCAAGGAAAGGATAGTAACTGACTCATCAAGCTAGGAGCTGGAAAGAGGCTGATAATCTGTGTAACCTCCAAGGCTTGGTTTCCCTGCTAGTCCCTGTCCTTCACACGATGAGGCACAAAGGTCATGCCTTGAAATGAGAAAACCTGAGGATCTATTCTTGACTCTGCCAGTTATTATTGTTTGACCTTGGCCTAGCTATTACATCTCTGGGTTTTAGTTACCTCCCTCTTAGGTACTCCGTGTTGTAAGGAAAGGGAAGTAGCACAATGGCCTGCAGTATTTAGGGAGGGCTATTTCAGTCTTCTTAACCATTGCCTACAAGGCCCTATGTGATCTGACTGCTGCCTAACTCTCATTCTTACCTTTCTTCTTGTTCGCTATGCTCCAGCCATACTGGCTTCATTACTATTCTTTGACTAGGTCGAGCTTTTTACTGCCTCAGTGCCTTTCCAAATTTCAATGTTCTCTCTGCCCAGGATACTTTTCTTAAGAATTCATATAATTGACTACTTCTCATTACTCAGATCCCAGGGGGAGGCCTTCTCTGACCATCTTAAAGTAGTTGTCCTCTAATGTTTATCAATATTTAAAATGCACATATCCTTTGAATCCACAGTTTCATTTCTAGTAATTCATCCTACTGTTATATTTATTTGCAAGTGAGTAAAATGAGATTTGAATAAAGATATTTATTTATTTTATTTTTTATTAAAAAAATTTTTTTTAATCTTTTTATTTATTTTTGAAGGAGAGAGAGAGAGACAGAGTGTGAGCAGGGGAGGAGCAGAAGAGAGAGAGGGAGACACAGAATCTGAAGCAGGCTTCAGGCTCTGAGCTGTCAGCACAGAGCCTGACACAGGGCTTGAACTCACGAATTGTGAGATCATGACCTGAGCTGAAGTCGGATGCTTAACTGACTGAGCCACCCAGTCTCCCCATGAATAAAGATATTTATTGAAGCATTTATTTGTTAAATAAACTATGGCACATACAAACTGGAACTTTATGCAGATGACAAAGAAAATAAAATAGCATTGTAAGTCTTGATGGAGAATATCAAGGTATATTGTTAAATTTTTTAAAAAGAAGGATAATTGATCTCTATACTTAAGATTTGTGTCATTTATTGGATGTATATTATATTCAATAAAAAACATTATATAGAGGGGTGCCCAGGTGGCTCAGTTGGTTGAGCATCTGACTCTTGATTTCAGCTCAGGTCATGATCTGATGGTTTGTGGGTTTGAGCCCCATGTCAGGCTCTTTGCTGACAGCAGTGAGCCTGCTTGAGATTCTCTCTCTCTTCCTCTCTTTCTTAAAATAAATAAATAAACATTAAGAAAAAAAAAAAACCCACGATACAGGGGCACCTGGCTGGCTCAGTCAATTAAGCGTCCAACTTTAGCTCAGGTCCTGAGTTCAGGCCCTATGTTGAGCTCTGTGCTGACAGCTCAGAGCTTGGAGCCTGCTTTGGATTCTGTGTCTCCCTCTCTGTCCCTCCCCTACTCATGCCCTGTCTCTCTCTCTCTCTCTTAAAGATAAATAAACATTAAAAAAAATTTAAAAATCATGATACAGAACAGTATGTATTGTATGCCATCATTTATGTAGAAAAAACAAGAATATGTAAACATAAATGCATGTATATGTGTTTCCATAACAGCCTGTCCCATGGTTAAAACAGTTCTTTCCCACCTCTTCCCACCTAAGGTGCTTTGTTGGGGACTGTGAGGTGCTTACCTCTTTTCTGAACAGCATTAAAATTCAATTTTTTAATTCAGTTTTTAAATTTCCATCTTCAGTCATATCCCAAGGACCTTATGAAAGATGCTAACAGTGTAATCTTCTAAAGTGATTATCTTGGTCATTCCACATTAGTTCAGTTGCCCTATGCCCTCCAACCTATTAGGAATGGTCCTATCTACATATTGGCTATTTCTGGAAAGTTACACAACATAGTACTAACAGTGGTTGCCAGTTGGCAGTGATTGAGGAGTAGGGGTGGATGGACACTTTTCATTTCGTATCTTTTTATGTCGTACCATTAGTATGTATGTATTATTCAAAAAATCATAAAATTGAAAACAAAAACACCAGAGGAATATTCTTACTGTTAAATCTTCACGTATAATTATGAAAGTTCATTAAGATATCTTTTTAAAAATGTATTTCTCATCAGTCACTCGTTATTATATCATTCTTTTTTTTAATATTTATTTTTGAGGGAGTGTGTGCATGTGCACGTGTGTGTGAGCGGGGGAGGGGCAGAGAGAGAGGGAGACAGATTTAGAAGCAGACTCCGGGCTCTGAGCTGTCAGCACAGAGCCTAATGTGGGGCTTGAACCCATGAATGTCAAGATCATGACCTGAACCGAAGTCAGACTCTTAACCCACTGAGCCACCCAGGCACCCCATTATATCATTCTTTATATCCCTCATAATGCTTATTATCTGAAATGATCTTGGCTGTATTTGTTACTTGTATACTTTTGCACTGTCATTGGAATATAAGCTCCATGTTGTCAGGGATCTTGTTCATCAGTGCCTTATTTCTATACATGTATATAGCATATAGTATTTGTTGAATAAGCAAATGAACAAATGAAGGAATAACTGAAGGAAACCAGGCTGAGAGGAGTAGGAGGCAAGGCTGAGGAGGTAGACAGAAATCAGCTGATAGAAGGTGGTGATTCTGAAACTTTAAATATGTATCAGAATCACCAAGTGAACCTTTATACCAGCTTGTAATAAAGTGGCAGATTCTTGGACCCTGAGATTCTGATTTAGTATATCTGTGGTAGAGCTCAGGAATCTGTATTTTAATAAGTTCCCTTGGGTGCAGGTGATCTGGAGATCCCACTTTGAATAACACCAATGCAGTCTTGACACAGTGTTCAGGAGGAATCACATCTATGATACCATTTCTGCTTAATACATCCCTAGGATGGAAGAGAAGTGATCATCATCCCATTTTACCAACCTAAGTGAGGCTTGCAAATGGAAGTACATTATCCAATGATACACATCTTGTGTATAAAGTATATTTTAATTTTTTTTAAGTTTATTTATTGTGGGAGAGAGAGAGCAAGCGAGAGCCAGCAAGTGCACAAGCAGGGGAAGGGCAGAGAGAGAGAAGGAGAGGAAGAAATCCCAAGCAGGCTCTGTGCTGTCAGCACGGAGCCTGATGCAGGGCTTGAACTCACGAACTGAGAGATCCTGACCTGAGCCGAGACCAAGAGTCAGATGTTTAACTGACTGAGCCACCCAGGTGCCCCTAAAATGCTAAAGTATCTGACCAGTCAGAATAAGGTGTGATGGCAGATAGCTCACCCTCACAGGACATTCACAAGGAGCCTTGGTGTTACCAAATGGATATATGACTGTTCCTGTTTTTTGTTTGAATATATATATTTTCCCTAATGACTGATTCTTTCTGATGTATCTCAGGGAGGGCAATGAACCAGAGGAGACCACCCAGATCACGTATCGTGAGCTTCTGATCCAAGTGTGTCGATTCAGCAATGTTCTCCAAAAACAGGGTGAGTGCAGGGGTATGAGAAGGGGACTGGAGGGGACTGCCTAGGGATATCTGAGGACTTAGGGGAAGTAGACAAGGAATGGAAGGAATGTGGTACTAGGAGAACAGAAAAGGTCAGCTGTGCAGTGAGCAGTAGCTGAATGAGAAGGAGCAAGTAGGAACAGGAAGGGTACATGGTGCATGATCTGTCTTTTATTTGCAGGTATTCGGAAGGGCGACCGGGTGGCCATCTACATGCCCATGATACCAGAGCTCGTGGTGGCCATGCTGGCGTGTGCCCGCCTTGGGGCTCTGCACTCCATTGTGGTAGGAATTTGGGCTGGAAAAAGGGACCTAGTGGGGGATGGGGCTCTGGGGAGTTAGGGTGGGCCTGGATGATGAAGGAGCTTAAGAACCAAACTAAGGAGTTTAGAATGTTTGTTCCATATCAGTTATCTAGTTTCTTCTAGGACCGTGGCTTAGAAACGCTGAAGGTTTTAAAAGTGTCTCTTTTCCTTGTTTACTCAGTTTCTAGGTCCTCCTCTCCCTTAGTCTTCCTTCTTTTCCCTAGTTTGCAGGCTTCTCTGCAGAGTCTCTATGTGAACGGATCCTGGATTCCAGTTGCAGCCTTCTTATCACTACAGGTGACTAATTCTCTCACCCCTTTTCCAGAACCTCCACACCTGAAGTTTTGGTCTCTAATTAGCTAGCTGGTATTTGTGACTGCTCAGCATAGAAGGTAGGCACTGCCTACCCTTACCTCCCGATTCCACCTCACATGACCCTCTCAGCTCAAATCAATTGGAAGAGCCAGAATCAAGAGGCCTACCTCAGGAAGGGCTCCATGAACATTGTGCTCACTAGGGATAAGGGGCTAGGAGTGTGGTGCCTTTCTAAGTCCTGGAATGTCTATTGCTCCCCAAAGATGCCTTCTACAGGGGGGAAAAGCTTGTGAACCTGAAGGAACTGGCTGACGAGGCCCTGGAGAAGTGTCGGGAGAAGTAAGTGTGTTTGGTTGGCTACTGCTCTTGGTCAACTGGGCCTTTCGCCAGTACCAGACTCCCTTTGTCCCTTCTATCCTAGATGGACATGGGTGGGTCCTGCCAAATTCTCTTTTGAGCAAGGCAGCCTACTACTTCAGGTTTTTCCTTCTAGGGGCTTCCCTGTGAGATGCTGCATTGTGGTCAAGCACCTGGGGCGGGCAGAGCTGGGCACAGGTGACTCTCCCAGCCAGTCTCCCCCCATTAAGAGGCCATGCCCGGATGTGCAGGTGAGTCTGGTACTGCTCTGCTCTCATCTAGGCTCAAATTGGCTCCCTTTTCCTGTCCAGGAAGTTCTTAATGTCCTTTGCTTCCTCATCATAATGCTGAGAGGATCTGGGAACAGTCCTAGGAATGCCTCCTCCTCTGGGGGATTTTGGCCTTGAATGTCAGTAGGGAGTCTCTCGTACTGTGGGAACTTAGCAGGAGAGATTATAAGGGAGACTCTATGCTGGTTGGGGTATCCTGGTGGGTATAAGGGACCTTCAGGGCTTGGGTTTAGGTTAAAAATGGGCTTAGTCAACCATACTTTTAAAAAAAAAGAAAGAAATGGGCTATTTGGGTAACCGTATACTGGACTGTCTTGGAATGGGCTACCTATGTGGTCCCATGATGGAAGGACCAAAATTTGGCCCTCAAGATATGGCCCTTATTAGCTTTGGATCCAGCACTTTTAGTGGAAATGATGGAAAAGTCCAAAGGTCTAAGGGCATGAAGGATGAAAGCTCCAGGGTCCAGAAGGACAAAGCATTCCTGAGATTCTGTGACTTGAGGGGCCTTGCATGGTCATAGGGCTATAGTCCACTCTGGGGAGATTGGAGACCCCATTCAGCATTAGGGATTATGAGTGTATAGATGCTGGGAACAAGATCAGGAAAATATAGGTTGGGGAGCGTAAAGGAAAGGAGGCTCTGGGGAGATTGGAGACCCCAATCTGGGTCTCCACTCTGGGGAGATTGGAGACCCCATTCAGCATTAGGGATTATGAGTGTATAGATGCTGGGAACAAGATCAGGAAAATATAGGTTGGGGAGCCTAAAGGAAAGGAGGCAGTAAAGGCTTGGAACACATTGACCCTTCCCTCCCACTTCCCTATACACAGACCCTGCTCACCACCCTTTCCATGGGCTCTTAACAGGGTAAGCTGAAAGAGAAACCCAAACGCATCTGGCCCCAGGTATCCACCTCTGCACTGCCTTGGGTACTGCTTCTCTGCGTGTTTGTCTGTGTTTCTATCTGCTCTTTGCCTGTTTTCCCCATGGAGGTGGCTGCCAGTCCTAACCCCTTTCTGTCTGCCCCCTGGGGTCCTTTGCCATCTAAGTCACTCTGAAGAGTCATGAAACAAAATGCCTGTTGCTACCTCTCTGAACTGGCATAGAGCATGAATCTCAGAAAGGTAGCAACAGGCATCCCATTTCACTCCTGTTGCTTAGGACCTTTGTGGGAGAGATAACCAAGTAACTTGTCAGAAAGTTTTTACTATATACTTAGCTGGGGCAGAGCCCTGGGAGATAGGAGGAGAGCAAGTAGAGGAGGCACAGAACTTGACCTTAGGAATTCACCATCAAGTTGGGGATGAAAACCTGTTTTATATAGGACAACAGGGAAGAAAATTCCTAAATACCTTTATATAGTACTTTAGGATTTATAAACTGCACATAAACTCTCTGATATAATTAAGTGCTAGATTGACTAAAAATTACATTGTAGGCGATTCTGAAAAGGGAGATTCCTAAATGGGGGCTCAAAGCAGATTAGAATAGAGGGAAGACTAAGAGTCCAGAGACCGATTTAAAAAAAAAAATTTTTTTTTAATGTTTTTATTTATTTTTGAAGGAGAGAGAGAGACAGAGCATGAGCAGGGAAGGAGCAGAGAGAGAAGGAAACACAGAATTTGAAGCAGGCTCCAGGCTCTAAGCTGTCAGCAGAGCCCAATGCGGGGCTCGAACCCACAAACTGTGTGATCATGACCTGAGCTGAAGCCAGATGCTCAACCAACTGAGCCACCCAGGCGCCCCTAGAGACCAATTTTTTAAAAATAAAGTTTATTTGGGGCGCCTGGGTGGCGCAGTCGGTTAAGCGTCCGACTTCAGCCAGGTCACGATCTCGCGGTCCGTGAGTTCGAGCCCCGCGTCGGGCTCTGGGCTGATGGCTCAGAGCCTGGAGCCTGTTTCCGATTCTGTGTCTCCCTCTCTCTCTGCCCCTCCCCCGTTCATGCTCTGTCTCTCTCTGTCCCAAAAATAAATAAACGTTGAAAAAAAAATTAAAAAAAAAAATAAATAAAGTTTATTTATTTATTTTGAGAGAGAGTAAGAAAGTACAAGTGGGGGAGGCGTAGAGAGAGAGGAAGAGGGAAGGAGAGAAATCCAAGCATACTCCACACTGACAGTGTAGAGCCTGATGTGCGGCTTAAACCCATGAACCATCAGGTCATGACCTGAGCCGAAGTCCAATGCTTAACCGACTGAGCCACACAGGCGGCCTCAGAGACTGATTTTTAGCTGTATGACCTTGAATAAGTTGCTTCTCCTCTCTGGGTTTCAGTTCCTTTATCAATAATGGAGAGATGATAATACATGCTTGAAAGGAAACCACTTCCTCTATTAAAACAAAACATAAAATTCATTATTCCTCTGAATTTTACCTTCCTTATAGGGTCTCTTACTCTAAGTCTTCTATTATTAACCCCTTTGGCTAAGGGTAAATATAATCTTTTTTTCTCTGTTCTCATAGCATGGTGGAGACAGATCTGATTCCCAGGGTATATTACTTTCCTTTTAAAAGTCAGGCAGAGACCTAAGACATTTCTCTTGAAAGAGGGTAACAAACTCAGTGGTTAGAGTATAGACTCTGGAGCCACACTACTTGGGTTCAAATCCTAGTGCTGTCACTTGCTACTGTGGAAACTTGGACAAAGTACTTAAGCTCTCTTGCCTCGGTTTCCCCATCTGTTGAATAATGATAATAATTGTTCCTACCTGATAGGGTTTTGTCAGTATATATAACGTTTTTGACACATAGTAACTATAAATGTTAGTTTTTATTGCTTTTTTTTAAATGTTTATTTATTTTTGAGAGAGAAAGTGTATGAACAGAGGAGGGGCAGAGAGAGAGGGAGACACAAAATCTGAAGCAGCCTCCAGGTTCTGAGCTGTCCACACAGAGCCTGACGTGGGGCTTGAACCCACAGACTGTGAGATCATAAACCTGAGCCAAAATCGGCCACTTAACCGGCTGGGCCACCCAGGCACCCCGTAGCTTTTATTGCTTTTAACTTAGCAGACAGCCTGGCATTTCTAAAAGGGAAACCAGAAAAGAAATAAGCTCCTATAATTCTTAATACCAGAGACCTTTAGGCCACAGGCTCTGAACTTTTGGTTCTTGGAAGTGAAAATAGTCAGTTACCCAAAACCAAAGACCATAAGAGTAGGCTTACAAAGTCCAGGTTTATTGGTCTGATAATGGCAGTCAAAGCTGCAGAAATCTCGGGAGAGCTCTATACCCCATCATCCTTAAGCATTTTTCAAGGGAGCACCTGGCACAATTTGGAGGTACTCTTCTCAATCATGTCACCTATGAGCTTCCTCACGTTCCTCTCTCATACCTGGCAGTTGCCTTCCCCGAGGCTATCCTGGTCCAAGGACAAAGGCCAACTCCATTCTTACTTCAGAAAATTGAGATCTTTTCCTGGTTCAAAGCTCTGGGCCCTCATAGGCACACACCTAATTCACAACCAACGAGTTTGCACCACTAATTGAGCTCACCCTGCTTCCTGGTGCTGTTTATCGGTTCCACACCTGGAATACTGGCCCTTTTCACCCACATACCCACAAAGGAAACCGTTTTGCAAGATTACAAGAATCTCCTCATTGCCACAGTGTAACTCTGCTTTGCCCTTACATGTACCTAGTGCCTTTTCTATGACAATTCAAACCAGTACTGTAGACAAGTACCATTTGCCCAAAGCAATACTGACACTCTTCTGCTTAAATACATTAATGCCCTCATCTCAAGTAGATCATTTGGCAGAAACAAAGTGCCCATGTGATAATGTATGTGTAGGCCCCTGTGGCTATTCCATTAAAAAATAAGGTGTGTTTTAGTGTTTTCTAGCTTGTGGGCAGTGTCTTTCTCTTCTTTCTTTTTCTTCTTCTTCTCCTTCTTCTTCTCCTTCTTCTTCTCCTTCTTCTCCTTCTCCTTCTTCTCCTTCTTCTTCTTCTTCTCCTTCTTCTTCTTTTTAATGGTGCCTTATTCAGCTTGGGCTTGTCATTCTTGTGATGTTTATGTGTCAGAAACTTCAAATTCTCTAAAGTAAGGGGCAGATTGTACAGAAAGAGATGAGTGGCTGGAGAATCATTTTATAATTTATCAAGGTATGTGTTTAACACTTGGGGGTTTTTAAACCAAATATGTACACAGTAAATTAGCATATAGCTATACATTGGGAATAGGGAGTAGGGTGTTTCTCTTACATGATCATGTCTACCTGCAAGCCAGGGCCATTGAACATACAAGAAGCTAATTAATATGAAAGGACTTTGTGATAGCTAAAGCAAACCCAAAACAGTTCCCATTATCACACCCTTAAATTTATGTCCTAGAGGAGTTCAGTGGAACTGAACTAACTTCTATCCTTCCTGACATTCATCAGTCTTTCCCACTCCAAAGGACAATTCAAGGTTTGATGTTTACCAGATAATGCCTTTTTCTTTTGATGTTCCCCAAATCCTGTGAGACCGTTAGGGAAAGAAGAATTATCCTCATTTTATTTATTTAAAAAAATTTTTTTTAAATGTTTATTTTTGAGAGAGAGCCGGCAAGGGGCAGAGAGAGAAGAGGACACAGAATCCGAAACAGGCTCCAGGCTCTGAGCTGTCATGTCAGCACAGAGCCCAATGCGGTGCTTGAACCCACAAACCATGAGATCATGACCTGAGCTGAAGTCGGATGCTTAACCGACTAAGCCACCCGGGTGCCCAGAACTGTCCTCATTTTAAAATGAACCGACTTTAGGTGAAGTGACTTGCCCAAGGTCATATGTAGTTAGGAAGTGGCAGAACCAGGATTGAGATCCAGTGTAATATTTGGACAAGTTCAGGGAATCTCAACTTCCCTTAGCACAGGGTAGACTCAGAAAGGTGGCTGTTTAGAGAGCTGATATAACTAGGAAAGTAAAATAGTTTCAAGGAGAGGCTAGAAAAATTTCAGGATAACAGATTCAGAAGTAGTTATCAAAGACACTCCAGTAGAGGGGGACACCCCTCTCCTGGGAGAAGTCCATGTTGGTCCTTTTCCACCAACGTAAAGCAGGTTTTGTGCTGAATGGAACCTCAAACAAATATGTCTGTGGGAAACCCATTGGTACCAGTGGTGTAAAGGCAGGGGTGGAGCAAGGGTACAAACCTGCAGATGTGGATAAGGTCTAGACATTCAGGAAAAGGCGCTTGGACCAAAAGCTGTTGACTTTTTTCAATACTAACAGGGCCAGGTGCCCGCTTCACCTGCAGGCTCTGACTAATTTTGCATTTCTGAATTGGGTGGTGTCTGCATCCCTGCTGATAAGCCACTAGTCCCATAAGTACATATGTTTGTATGTAGGCCTGTGTGTGTATATTCATTCATCCAAAAAAAAAAAGAAAATGTAGAGTATGTATTGAGTGCCAGGCATTTTGCTCACTGTTGGGGAGAAAGAAAGAAACAAACAAAGAAACAAAGAAAGAAAGAAGAAGTCAAACATGCCACTGTACTCATAGAGGTCACTATTTGGTTGGGAAGACAGTAATCAAGCAAATAACTAAATAAAATAACTGGAAATATGTACTGTATAGGAAGGAAACATGGTGTTGTGATCAAGAAAAATAACAAGGGTGAGGATGGGGTTGGGAATCTACCAGATACTGTTTAGGGAAAACCCTTCCATGAAGGTGACATTTAAGCTACGAACTGAAGGATGAGAAGGGACCAACCAAGGTGCCCTCCTCAACCTGATACCACATAAGAGGAGCTCTGGAGTAGGGTGTTAGGAGTACCCAAGAAGCCTGCTGTTCTGCTCCTGTTCTCTGTTGCATTCCACCCTCATAGTTCCCTCCCTTCCAGCACCCCCACCTGGGGTTACTACCCCAATCCCAGGTGCCAGGTAGGTGGGTCTCTACTCCTATCTTGAGCTGTTACAGTTCTTCTCTGCCCATTCCTGTCTTCCTACCCCTGCAGATCTCCTGGAACCAAGGGATTGACTTGTGGTGGCATGAACTCATGCAAGAGGCAGAGGATGAGTGTGAGCCTGAGTGGTGTGATGCTGAGGACCCACTCTTCATCCTGTACACCAGTGGCTCCACAGGCAAACCCAAGGCAAGTATGTGCGTGTGTGCATGCGTGTGTACGTGTGTGTGTGTGTGTGTGTGTACTGTGTAGTGGTGAGAAATGAGTTTCTGAGGAAGAATGATAATACAGATTTTACTCTCTAATCCTGAGTTTGGGCACTGTCACATTACCTTTTCTAAATCAAATTAAGACATAAATCCTTGGGGAGACTGGGTGCTGCAGTCAGTTGAGCATCTAAATTTTTTTTTAAAAATTTTAATGCTTTATTTATTTTTGAGAGAGAGACAGAGTGTGAGCAGGGAAGGGGCCACGAGAGAGGGAGACACAGACTCTGAATATGGCTCCAGGTTCTGAGCTGCCCACACAGAGTCCGATGTAGGGATTGAATCATGAACCGCGAGAGCACTACCTGAGCCAAGTCTGGCGCTTAACCAACTGAGCCACCCAGGCGCCTGAAGCATCCAACTCTTGATTTTACCTCAGGTCATGATCCTGGGGTCTTGGGATTGAGCCCTATATCAGACTCTGTGCTGAACATGAGACTACTTAAGATTCTCTCTCTCTTTCTCTCCCTCTGCTCCTCTCCCCTACTTGCATTCTCTCTATTTAAAAAGAATTTGAAAAAGACATAAATCCTCAATCATTAAATGTTAATGCCCAGGGTGAGATAGTTTAGGTGGGGGCTTTCATGAGTGCCCAGAAAAGGAGAAAAGGATCAGTTCATATATCTGACTGTTCCTTGTCTGTGCCCTGTGGTTTGATTGAAGGAGAGCTGTGCTGTGAACTCAAGGCCAATGGAGATTGGCCACAGGGATTCTTACTGGGCTCCTAGACTATGTCTCTTAGAGTTCAGTTCCTTCACAGTGTGTGAGCCAGAAACAAAACTGATTTTTCCATCAACTTAAAAGATTTATCATCCTACCTTCCACTCACCTCATCCCTAAATTCTTCTCTCTATATGCTTGAATATCTCTTAGTGGGGCTTTAGAAGCACAGTTTTGGCCTCTTTTTCCTAGGGATGGGGTACTGGTAGAGTAAGCAAAGAAGATTATCTTCTTTTCCCACTCTCACTCTGTCAATGTGTAATTGACTGTGTGTGCATAAATATAAAACAGAGACACTGTTAGATGTGAGTGTTCTAGAAGTGCTCATGTGTGTGAAAGTGGTGGCTCAGAAATACCATTTTAGGGTATGGATATGAATGACAGACTGACTATGCATGTGTATGGGTGTGAGATGGGAACATGGAGAAAAAGGGATAGAAGAGAGATGGATGCTATGAAAGGGGTGCTGGCAGGGCTAGAATCCCTGAGGAGGATCTTCCTCTAGCTCTGTCCAGCCTATGTATGTTTGGTGGTCTGTGGGGGTGAGCCCAAGGCCCCAACCTGAGGCCCTATTCTTCCTCCAGGGTGTAGTACACACTGTTGGGGGCTACATGCTCTATGTGGCCACAACCTTCAAGTATGTGTTTGACTTCCACGCAGAGGATGTGTTCTGGTGCACAGCAGACATCGGCTGGATCACCGGCCATTCCTACGTCACCTATGGGCCATTGGCCAATGGTGCCACCAGTGTTTTGGTGAGAAGGGAGCTGGGACTTAAGGATACTTGGCTTACTTAGGGGATGGACAAGATGATCATAGATGACAATCTCCCAAGGCCACTTGGTTTATGGACAGGGGTACTTACACAATGACCTGTTTCCTGGAGAAAGGGGAGTTCTGAGGGGGTTATATGTACTGACTGGGAAGTTCTCTTGGTTTATCTGGTAAGGGAGTGAAGACATGGGTTTGTTAGAAAGGGAAAAATACTGAGCCTGAGGGTATGGTAGGGGAACTGAGGGACTGTTGGGAAGGACTGGGAATGACCAGCCTTCACTGGGGTTAGTTTGAGGGGATTCCCACATATCCGGATGTGAGCCGCCTGTGGAGCATCGTGGATAAGTACAAGGTGACCAAGTTCTATACAGCACCCACGGCCATCCGCCTGCTCATGAAGTTTGGAGATGAGCCTGTCACCAGGTGAGACCCCCCCTTCCTGGCTGCTGCCCCATGAGTGTTCCTCAGAGCTAGGTGCTGACCTTTGTGTAGTCTTTTCCATTCCATTGTTCCAACTCCTTGGCCTAGAATAGGGGAGGGGGCAGAAGAGCCTAGGCATGTTTTCCTGGTTCCCAATGGTACTCAGAGCCTTCCTCTTTCTCCACTCCCCTGCCCAAGGCATAGCCGGGCATCCTTACAGGTGCTAGGCACAGTGGGTGAACCCATTAACCCTGAGGCCTGGCTGTGGTACCACCGGGTGGTTGGTGCCCAGCGCTGTTCCATCGTGGACACCTTCTGGCAGACAGAGACAGTGAGTAAAGGATTCAGAAGGCTGGGGCTCAGGGACAGTGTGGGAAAACTGACTCAAACTCCTGATGTCTGACTTCCACAGGGTGGCCATATGCTGACCCCCCTCCCTGGTGCCACACCAATGAAGCCTGGTTCTGCTGTGAGTGTGGCTCCCTTGCCTAGTCCTAGGCTAAGCAGGAGTAGAGTCTCGGGACATTTGGCCTAGGCAGAGGGTGGGGAACTAGATTGATATGTGTGAGGAATCTGGGGTCTGGGGATCCTTGGGAGAGGTAGAGAATTGAGTCAGAGTTGCCACATTCCTGTTCTTGAGTCCTGTCTCCTGCTTGCTTCTAGACCTTCCCGTTCTTTGGTGTAGCTCCTGCAATCTTGAATGAGTCTGGGGAAGAGTTGGAAGGTGAAGCTGAAGGTTACCTGGTAAGGCCCTAACCCTCGGATGTCTTTTAGGAGTTGGGGGGAAAGAGTACTGCAACGAATGTTGTACTTTGCTTCAGAGTTTAGAACCTAATCTCTGTTGGTGGGTGCTTGTGGGTAAAGCTCCATGATTGAGAGTTTATCCTCTGCAGAGAGACCCTGGAGGAAATCCTTCTGGATACTTTGCCTGCCTCTCTGCCTTTTGGCCCACTTTGGCTCTTGAGGCCTCTGCTCAAAGATTCCTGATGATGCTTTTTGGGTCCAGAAAACTTAGGCCCAACTCTTCCTTTGACAAATATTCTAGTGTGAAAGGAGTCTTTAAAACATAGTGGAAAATCATATAGGCTCCAGAGTCAACCTGCTTGGGTTCAAATCCTGGCTCTGCCCCTTCTGGGACCTCAGATAGGTGGCCTAGTACCTCTGAACCTAAATTTCCTCATCTGTAATATAGGGTTATATAGTACCTTTGTCTCCTAAAGTTGCTGGATTGGTTAGATAACCCATGTGAAGGATTTAGCACAGAATCTAAGTTAGTGTTTAACAAATGTTAGATGTTGTGATTTTTGTATTAGTCCTTGTAGGAAGATAATCTACCCCGCCCCACTTCCATCCTACTTTACTAAGAGCAAGTTAGTTACAAGGGCAGGACATAAATCTAGACCTTTTGACTCTTAGCCTGGAAATTTCATGTATCTCATCAGTCTACTGCCACAGGATATTATTAATTGGGGCAATAATTATTTATTCATTTTTATGTGACTCTCTTCACTTATATCAAACTGGACCTGATTTCCTGAGGAGACTCAAATTTACTAAATGCTTATCACTAATAGAACATTGTACTAGACAGGGGTGCCTAGATGGCTCAGTCGGTTAAGTCCAACTTCAGCTCAGGTCATGATCTCACAGTTTGTGCGTTCAAGCCCCGCATCGGGCTCTGTGCTGGCAGCTCGGAGCCTGGAGCCTGCTTTGGAATTTGACTCCCTCTTTGTCTGCCCCTCTCCTGCTCACACTATGTCTCTCAAAAAATAAAATGTTAAAAAAAATTTTTTTAATAAAAAAAACATTGTACTAGACAGCTTCCACATATCATTAATTCAATCCTCCCAACAACTTTGGGAGGTTGAGATTATTTTCTCTGATTTACAGAAGAGGATCCTGAAGCTCAGAGAGGTAAAGTTACTAACCTGAGGTCACACAGTTAGTAAATGGTAGATCTGGGATTCTAAACCTGGATTGTCTATCTCTGAAGCCTGTACTTTGTTCTACTTCTCAGAAAGGGCATTCAAGCCATTTCTTCTCAGGTTTGGCAAGACTGTGATTGTCTTCCAGTGAGGCAGTGTAGCAGATGTGACCACTGTGCCTTTCTCACTCCCTAGGTGTTCAAGCAGCCCTGGCCAGGAATCATGCGCACAGTCTATGGGAACCATGAACGCTTTGAGGCCACCTACTTTAAGAAGTTCCCTGGGTACTATGTGACAGGAGATGGTGAGCCTTAGCTATCCCTTTCCCACACCTCCCACCAAGACATGTATCTTCCCCTTCCTTTTTCAGGAAGAGTTGGCTAGGGGTGAAGAGTAACAGAGAGAGGAACGTATTCTATGTGTCAGTGCCTAATATCCAGGCAGAGCTATACAGAAGACTGTAAGAGCAGGTATGAGTGTTGTATGGAGAGTCTCAGCATGGAACCATCTGATTTGATATATGAGGAAAGAGGTTCTTGTTTCCATTGTTCCTGTGCTAAAAGAGATGGGGCATGCAGCAGTATGTATTACTATGTCATGTGCATCCTCATGTCTAGAGCCTGTGTTTGGCCATGACTCTATCCACCAATCCATTCATCCATAACGATTTATTACCTACTATGTCTAGGCACTGATCTAAGCACAGGGGATATTACCATGAATAAGGTAGACAAGGCCTCTGTTCACACGGGGCTTATATTCTAGCAAAGGGAGATAGACAATAAATACAGCAAACAAGTAAATAAGCTTATCTTAGTGACAAGTGCTATGAAGAAAAATAAACAGTGTTACAGGATAAAGGATGTCTGCAGGAATGGCCACCATACATGGGCTGGTGAGAGAAGGCTTCGTGGAAGTGATATTTGACCAGAGACCTGTAGAGTGAGAAGGCAGCCAGGCATGGGAAAATTTTGGAGTAAGAGTGAGTGTTCTGTGCAGAGACATAAGCTTGAAATGTCTGAGGAGCAGACCGAAACCTGTGTGGCTGAAGTATAGTGAGCAAAGGGAAGGGAAGAATATTACATGAAGTTGGAGAGGTAGATAATGTAGGACCTTGTGGGTCATGGTGAAGACTTTGGATTTTATCCAAAATCCAAATGTGTACAATGGGGGGGGGGGGGACCTTTATGGGTTGTTAAGCAGACAAGTGACAAGAACTGGTTTATTGTTTAGAAAATAACTGATTTATGGAGAACAGACTTTAGGTGAGTATATTAGTTATCTGTTGCCATGGAACAAATTACCTCCAAACTTGGCGGCTTAAAATGACAGATATCTCACAATTTCTGAGGAGCAGGAATTTGTTAGTGGCTTTGTCAGAAATTCTCATTGAGAGTCTCTCATGGGTTGCAGTGAAGCTGTTGGTTGGGGCTGCAGTCATTTGAAGGTTTAATTGAGCCTGGAGGACCTATTGCCAAGCTCACTCATGTGGCTGTTGGCAGCAGCCCTCAGTTCCTCACCTCTCCACAGGGCTACTGATGACATGGCAGCTGACTTCCCCCAGAGCATATAATCTGAGAAAATGCCACCAACATAGAAGCCACGGCGTCTTCTATAATCTAATGTCAGAAACGACATCCCATTACTTCTGCCAAATTCTGTTGATCATGCAGACTAACCCAAGTACAATGAGGAAGAGGACTACACAGAAGTCTGAATATCATCAGAAAGTGGAAATCAGTGTGGCTATCTTGGAGGCTGGCTACCATGGTATAGAAGCAGGAAGATTGTTAGGAGACTACTGCAGTGGGTGTAGCAGTTTGATAATACGGATCGTGTACCCTACTGTGAGGTATTTATCATGTTGTGTATTTCTTCTCTTTCCAGGCTGCCGACGGGACCAGGATGGCTATTATTGGATCACTGGAAGGATTGATGACATGCTGAATGTATCTGGTGAGGGCCAGGGACTGTTTTCCCTTCTCATTAGCACTACTTCCCCAGCAAGTCCCAGCCAAAGCCTTCCAAGAGAACCAGGATGTCCTTGGCCAAACCATACTTACAGTGCAGCATTCAGTTTTGGGTAGAGGTTTTGGAGGAAGAGTTATAAACACTGGAATGTGCTTAGAGGAGGGGAACCAGGATGGTGGGACAACCAAAGCAGATCATGTGAGGAATGAATGAAGGGGCTTCCCCATTTGACCAGACCAGGACAGCCCTCTAGGCACAGATGGAACAGGGGCTGGGGTAGAGCATGGGATCTCTCTCATGGCACTTTCTTTCCCTTGACAAGGACATCTGCTGAGCACAGCAGAGGTGGAGTCAGCACTTGTGGAACATGAGGCTATTGCAGAGGCAGCTGTGGTCGGCCATCCTCATCCTGTGAAGGGCGAATGCCTCTACTGCTTTGTCACCCTGTGTGATGGCTACACCTTCAGCCCCACCCTCATCGAGGAACTCAAGAAGCAGAGTGAGAAGCCTCCCTAAGCAGGGACTGTAGGGACTGTCCTGATGGCCAAGTTACCACAGCAAATTGTTGGGAAGAGGCTAGAGCAAGCTGCCCCCCAAACTATAAACCAGATCCTAGGGGGCCTTCGGGGCTGATTGCCACCTTCCCGTTCAGTCTCCTCTAGTCTCTCCACTAGGATAATAATGGCTGACATTTATAGAATTCTCTTTGCCACCACTGGGCTAAGTGCTTTAAATGCATTAATCCATTTTATACCTATAATCACCACTGTGAAATAGATCCTATTGTTACCTCATCCTAAAAATGAAGAAATTGGAGCTCAGAGAAGTTAAATCACTTGCCCAAGGCCACACTGCTAATAAAGTGGGATTTAAACTCTAGAAGGTGGATTCTTAGAGTTGGAGTTCCATGAAGGAAGACTGATACGAAATGAGATAGTAGAAGTGTGTTGAAAAGAGAGAAAGACCAGGGTGCCTGGGTGGCTTAGCCGGTTAAGTGTGTGACTCTTGATCTCAGCTTAGGTCTTGATATCAAGGTTGTGAGTTCAGACCCCATGTTGGTTGGGCCCTGCACTGGGCTCCACACTGGGCATGGAGCCTACTTAAAAAAAAGAGAGAAAGGCAGTGACTCTAAGAATGATTCTGTGGGCAGAGCCTTGAAGAGAAAATAGGTGGGGAACAAAGCCATGGTTTTGGGAGCCTGGCTAATGATACTGAAGAAATGCTTAATGATTTGTTGGTTACAGTTAGAGAAAAAATTGGCCCCATTGCCACACCGGATTATATCCAGAATGCACCTGGCTTGCCTAAAACCCGCTCAGGTATGTTCAAAGGCCTCAAGTGATTGGGTTTGGGATTGGCCAAGGCCTAGTGGTGGCAGAATGTGTGTGGATGGAAGCCATTTTGGCAGGGCTGGAGTGGGTCAGTGCTATCACCACATAACCAGAAGGCTGTGGTCCCCTAGGGAAAATTATGAGGCGGGTGCTTCGGAAGATTGCTCAGAATGACCACGACCTGGGGGACACGTCTACTGTGGCTGACCCAACTGTCATCTGCCAGCTCTTCAACCACCGCTGCCTGACCATCCAGTAAACAAGACCCTGCCCTTCACCCAGGCTTGCCCCTGCTTGGCTTTGCAAAGTTTTCCCATCCTCCCTGCCCCCATCCAGGAGTGCTGAGGGTCAATGCAGACCCACACCACCTCTCTTGACCAGCTGTCTGGGACTGAGGACCAGCTTTGCCCCTGTGTGGAGGCAACTTCCTGTGGTTGCCAGATAGATAGGACATGGCCCAGGTTAGCATCAGCTTGCTGAGCTCCTAGACTTTAAGAGCCCTTGGAGCCCAGAACAGG
The DNA here is from genome assembly GCF_018350155.1 of Leopardus geoffroyi. Classification (NCBI taxonomy): domain Eukaryota; kingdom Metazoa; phylum Chordata; class Mammalia; order Carnivora; family Felidae; genus Leopardus; species Leopardus geoffroyi. Next base: position 24,242,177 of record NC_059336.1, on the reverse strand, counting down.
ACCTGAAGGTCATGTCCCTTACTCAAGTTAAGAATGTAGAGGGCAAGTGAGGGCCTAGACTGAAGCAGGTAAGCAGCTCTGTAATCCTGTCAGCTCTCTCAGGAAGCACCACTACTTATCTTGGGTATGCATTTTCCCTTAGAAATGCCTGTTTGTGAGTCCCAGAACAATTGATTATTATTTTTTTAAATACTTTGCTGGTTCTGTTCTGGATCTAAATTCCCTTTTGTGCCAGATGGCAGTGCTTTTCTGCCCATTTGCTTCAGGGGCTGTGCAGGCAGGCTCAGTTTCCAGAGGGTTTTCAGATTATCTGCTGCTTTGCTGGAGTAAATGTGTTTTGTTCTTAGGGCCAGAAGAGCTTATCTTCCTTGTCCTCTGTTCCCATCCTTCCATGAACAGTCCTTCCCATAAGAGACACTCTCAGATGAAATTCTTCTTGCTCCAGTCATGCTCAGGCCCTATGGTTATAGGAATAAAGTCTGTGACCTTAAGAAGGCAGTGACTTGTTTTCTTAGGTGTCTTACAGACTGTGTACTTGCTGGCTGTTCTGATTTGTGTGGGGGATGGGAACGGGAGTGGTTTTCCTCAGGCATACCCCAATATCCTATTTCCAGAACTTTTGGTTTGGGCAGATCTAGGCAGGGCTTCATTTATAGGCCCTTTGGCAAGCTCCTGAATTAAGCAGGAAAGCAACTAAAGCCAGTTCACACCTGTGATGTCCCATCATGGCTGCATTATTTCCTGAGCTCCTGCCAAGGGACCCTCTTCTCCATATGATCCTATGGGAGCATTACTGAGTGACTAAGGATTGGAACTTCAAGGTTCTATCCTAGGGTCTGGGGCTAGGGAGACTGATTACAGCCAAGTCATTTCCCCTGTTCTAATCCACTTTAAGTGTGCTGACCCAGATTATAGCTCCTCCCCGTCAAATGTATAAACCAAGGAATCACAGAATCAACAACATAGTTTTATTTAAGGCAGAGGCAGGGAAAGGCTATGCCCCTTCACTGCCCCTCTCCTATCTCTCAGTCCTATCCTTGGTCAGACACTGGAACCTGCTGAAAAGGCTGATGAGGAGCTGACAGGCGGTTGACAGGGTTATGGACCCTTACCTCAAATCAGCTTCCTTTCAGCTATACCCACACTCTGAGGATTTAGGGGCCTGTAGATCCCACTTAAGGGAAACAGCTTTTCTGGTCCTCAGATGGGAGAGCTGGAGAAAGGACCCAGCATTCACCCTTCCCTGAACAGAAGAGACCAGCCTTCCCAAGGTGCAGGGAGGGAAGACCCTCAGAGGGGCTAGGTGAGGAATGACAAGTATGAGGGATAGAAGGTCTCTTGAGCAAAATCTGGGCAGGCTTGGCTGTGCCCTCACACAGGGTACGGGTTGTCCAGGACTGCCACTCCTGCTGCCACTCCACCATCTGCATGCTCAATGGCTTTGGTTCGAAGCAGATGTCCCACATGCTTGTTCATCACAAGTGTCTTTCCCTGCCTATAGAAAGGGGGACAGAAGACACACCACTCCATTACCAAGACTCAGCCCCCACAGCCAAATCCTTCCCTGGTCCCACGTGAGCAGTATATGAGTGACTGACTACACCCAAGAAAGTGCTAGGATTTTATAATCAGATCTGGGTTTGCATTGTTTTGGGGAAATTATTAGCTCTGTGTCTTTGAGCAAGTTACTCAGCCGTTCTCAATATCAATTTCCTCAATTTAAAATAGAGATAATACCTCTCACTTTGCAAGATGGTCACGAGGATTAAATAAAGCAGGAAAAGCACTTAGCATGATGCCAGGCTCACATTTCTGTAGCTGTAAGTTTCCTTCTCTCCCTCTCTGTCAAGATGGCTATGGTGGTAGTTGGGTTTGGGGGAACATGGCAGGCAGAGATGCTGTTAAGTGGTTAGAGGGAAGGCTCAGGTCAGGAGCATGGTAGGATCTGATATTCCTGCTTGCTTGATCTTAGATTGCATATTTTGCAGGAAGCGGTTTAAGGGACCAGGAACTATTCCTTAAAAATTCCCAAGTGGTCTTCTCTTCCTGTTTCTTTAGTGCTCACATCCAAACCAGGGGCCACTCAGTCTTTCAGAGCCAACTGATTATCCTCTAGCTGGCCCATCCCACCTTTCTCCAGAACCCCTGGTGGCCTGGAAACTGGACCCAAATTCTCTTCTTCCCTGGGGTCTCCTTATAGTCTAGGGTTACTTTCTCATCCTTCTTGATACTACTTGGAACTTCCTTTATAGCTGCAAAGCACTTGTCATCTGGGCTTCATTTGATAGCCCTGTGGGTGGGCAGGTTTTGGGTCCTTGGCCTCATTTACTAGATAAGGAAACAGGTAACATGGCTAGGGACTCGCAGAGCTGGGACTGAAGCCCAGGATTCTTGCTCCCTGTCCAGTTCTCCTCCCCAGGCTCACTTGGCTGACTGTCTGGCAAGGAGGAGACCCTCTTGACTGGCTCACCTGACATAGACTCCAAAGATGCCCAGCTCTGAGATGCACTGGACCACTCGGACAGGGCTGCCAGGCCGTAGCAGACAATTTCCAAAAGGCTCAGGTTCTATCTTCTCCATGAGGATGTAGGACGCCCTCTCCTCGCTGTCTTTCAGGTGCTCCAGGGCCTGCACCATCTCCTCCCCATATAGGTTATTACCTGCAATAACACTGGCCAGTCACCCTCGACCCTCTGCCTACCTTCTCCACTCTGTGCCCCCATTTCTGTGGTCAAGGCAGCAGCCTCAGTTTCTAACACCAGCTCAGTGAAGCCAGGGCAGGCCTGGCTCCCAAGAAGGGAATGTCACTTTAATAGGAGAGTCCTTTCTCACATAAGCAAACACACCTCACCACAGCATCCTGCCTTGGTTCTCCTACTTGTCTATGGTTTTCCTTCTCAGCCTCCCTAACTGGTTCCTGCTCCTCTTCAATGTTGGAATTACCAAGGAATCCATCTGCCACCCTGTTCTCTCCTCCATGAACACACTCCCTCCCCCCGCCCCAGGGAGGTTTCTAAGGCTCCATCTATATTCTATGACTTGTTAATTCCCAAATCTTCAACTTAAGCTCCCTGTTCTTGACATTGCAGGGATACCCTATGGGCTCCCAAAACAAACTCAGCATGTCCAAAGAGAACTCATTGCTTCTGTCTTGAACCTGCTCTTCCTGGATCTCCCTGCTCCCAATAGGTGAAAGGCATCCTGACTCATATTTAACTCCTCCCTCTCCATTACCTGTCAATAACTCAGACATGTCTCTTCAGTCTGTACTCTTACAATGTCATAGCCCTAGCCCAGGCCTATACATTGCTCTTCTGGACAATTATACCAGCCTCCTCTATGATGTCTGTTGCCAGTGTCTCCCCTCATCCAGGACATACTTTACCATGGCTGAAACATGGATCCTGGATCAGATGTGTATCCCTTTCCTCCTTAAATCTCTCTAATGGATTCCCACTACCCTTAGGATAAAATCCAACTTCCTACATATTTTTAATGGTCTCTATAATCATGTCCCAAACCATCTTTTCCAGCCCAAATCCCTGCCTCCTCCCATTTCTCATGCTATACTCGAGTCTTACCAGTATTCATTAATCTCCAAATGTACCACACGTCCATGGACCAGTGCCTCTCCTTGAGGCTACTCCTTCTGTATGGAATACTCTCCCTCCTTTTCCACCTAGTAAACTCCTACCTATCCCTTAAGACCAAGATCAAAACTCATTTCTTCTGGGTCTGTGGACAGACATGATCCCTGCCCTCAAGGAGTTCAAACCAGGCAGCAAGATATCCAACCTCCTGATATGCCCTATCCAACCTCCTGATATGCCCTATCCCACTTCCCCACAATCTGGTCACAGGCACCTCAGACTAAACTTGTACGAACCCTCCAGTTATGGTTAATCAGGTCCCTCTGTGCTCAATATCACTTGATCACAGGGTCTTCTGGGACATTGTCCAAGGTGAAGGCCTGTGTGAGTTCATCCTATGTCCCCTAGAGCCTGGGACTGTGCCCATAGCAAGTGTGAGTCAGCATTGGTAACAGCCTTCTTGCTCACTTCCCTTCCACTGAGCAGCCCTACCAAGGGGGAACCACCTACCTCCACCCTCTCTCTGGGGCTTTAGCACGAACTGGCTAGGGGCAGCAAGGGCCTCAGTAATGGCCTGGTCCCCTTCTTCACCCTGGCAGGAGGCAAGAAAGCAGTTACCAGCAGTCTTAAACCAGGGGCAGGAGCTGCGGTCCTGCTGGTTGTGCAGAGCAGCATCAGAGGAATAACAGGAGTGAGGCTAGATGCTACTATCTGGATGTCACCCCCAACAAACTCCTGAAGGCAGCAAGTACGATGAAAACAAGCTTTCTCTGGCAACAGTTCAGGGCTCCACAGTAGGAGGCATGGAAAACACATATAGATATTCCCCAATTCTTGCTGTCCTCCTCAGCTCCTTCCCCTTTCCACCTCTTATCTGGATCTCTACCTTTGTTGAGGGAGCTTACAATGGACTCCAGCCCACTACTAGCTCCAGCCTCCCCAATACATTGAATTCTGGGTTCCTGCTGTGGTGGAAGAAAGAGGCAGCCCACAAACCATGTCCAGTGAGTAGAGGCCAGCAAATGTGGCACGGAGGCGGGCCACAGTCTCAGGCTGGCCAGGGAGCAACATCTCCAGCACACCCATTCTGCTCAGCTCCTGCTGCACCTTCTTTGTCCCAGCCAGCTGGGTGGCAATATCTGGGCATTTGATAGCACATGACCTCTCCAGCAGCAGGCGTGCTTCCCAGTTCTGCAGAGGGAAGAAAACAAAAGTAATTCTACTTCATTTCACTTTGGCTGACTTTTACTGAGCATCCATCAGATGCCAGGTATCATGCTTTCTTTCTTCACATTCATCATCTCCCAGGGTCATTGCATCTCTTTGTAAGGCAGATGTGGATTCTTCCAATATGTAGGATTCTTGCCCTCAGGGAGCTCACAGTTTAGCACAATGGTACATGACTATAATTAAAAGGGAAATAACAAGATAAGGGCATAGAAAAGTAGATGAAGAGGTTTGAAAGAGGTGAGACACTTGTGTATGAGCTCAGCTTCCTACTGTACTTCAAATAAAATCCAAACTCCTTACCAAAGCTCACAAGACCCTGCAGGATCTGCCTCCTGTCCCCCTTTCAACCATGTCAATTTCATGACCTCCCTGCATCCCACTCTCACAGTCCAGCCATACAGGCCAGTCAGTCCTCAAACACACAGATGTCACTCCACCTCAGGGCCTTAGCATTTGCTGCTTTCCCCTCTGCCTGAAAGTATTTTCCTTTTGGCTTTTCCAGTGGATGATTAGATCCTTCTCATTCTTAGGTCTCAGCTCAAACCACCCTATTTAATGTGGGTTTTTCATAATTCTCTTATCTTTTCACTCTATTATTTTTTTAATTATTATTTTCTTTTTAGTATTTATTTATTTCTTGGGAGAGAGCCAAGAGAGAGACAGAATGCAAGCAGGGGAGGGGCAGAGAGAGAGGGAGACACAGAATCCAAAGCAGGCTCCAGGCTCTGAGCTGTCAGCACAGAGCCTGACAAGGGGCTTGAACCCATGAGTGCGGGATCATGACTTGGGCTGAAGTTGGACGCCTAACTGACTGAGCCACCCAGATGCCCCTTCACTCTATTATTTTATTCAAAGAGTTTCCCTCAGCTAGAAAAAAAATTTTTTTTTCTGTTTTTTCTTACTTTCTGATGACCATCTCCCTGACCAAAATGTGAGCTCCAGCACCTGTCTGGTTTCTTTTGTATCCCCACTGTCTGACACAGTGCTCGGTAATTATTTGTTATTGTTGTTTAGTGAAGTGAAATTTGAGTAGTCAGGTAGGGTCAATAGGGAAGACACTCAGATTAGCAGAATAATTAGCAAAAGCCTGCAAGTGGGTAATCATAGGATGAATGGTCTGATGTGCTAAGAGTTTAGTGTGTGAGAGGCAGGTAAACAGCAGAGGTCCCCATTCTCAGACACTGGGGATAACCTGTCCTTGAACTCCAGACCACATCAAACTGACCACAGCAGGATAAAGGCTAAGGCCTAAGGAGCAACATCCACAACCACCCATGCTGTCCTCCCTTTGATACACAGTCCACCTGCAGCATATTTGCCTGGTCTTTACCAAGAATCTCAACCACCTTTGATGTTCCAGGCAGTTACTGGTGCCCAGAACATCAGAGATAAACCCAGAGAAGTACTCCATTTTGTTAAAAGCAGGGAAGCAAAATTCAGAGATGAGCAGGGGCATTCCCAACATCAACTAACAAGTCACTAAGCTTTGCAGATTTATCTTCAAATTCTAAACCTTGTGTGAGTTTCCAATTCCCTAAATATGTCCTCCTCCTTATGCACAGACTTATTTCCCTGTTAGCTCAATCTCTTTTTAAAGTTTTTTTTTTTTTTTTTTTTTTTTGGCCCCTTCCTGGAGCCTGGATCCATTTTCCCCATGGACAGTTTTGTCTTTTTCTACTCAGCAAGTTTCCACCACTCCTAACCACTTTCTAGAGGAAAGGACCTTCTACAGAGCTTCCACCTCTATGGAACTGTTGGGTTCCTTACTCAGCTGGGTCTTAGGGAAAATCCTATATTCAAAAAATTAAAGATCTGGAAGGAGCTCCCTCATGTTTTGAGTATAGTTTCCTCAGCTTACAGAAATTGATCCCATAAAGGGTCAGAAACCTGTCCATGGTCACACACAGGCAGAGCCAAAGGCTCATGACCCCAGGCATACTGATCATGGTATTTCCTAACTTATTTCTCCCAAGTGAAAGCAGGGCTTCTTAGCTTCTCCATACTATGGATTAGGGGCAGGCGGAGAACAATATGTTGGATATGCTAGTGGACCAAGAATCAGAAAGCCTGGGAACTCCCTGTGAGATCTTAGACAAGCCCCTGAATCTCTCCAAATCTTAGTTTCTCCGTCTGTATAATGGTGATAATTATATACCTCACACAGTGGTTGTAAGGATAAAATGAAATAATGGATGTGGAAAGTAATTTTGAAACTACATGGTAGGATAGCAAGATAAGGTGGTATCATCATTACTGTCATTAACATGAATGGACAGAAAAACTTTCTAACACAGATAAAAGAGAAGTAAGAGTTGGCAGGAAGGAGCTGGTCAGTGGTATGGTGGAACTGGTTTGCATTAGCTACCCAGAGCTGATTGTACCCATCTCTGGGTTCAGAAATGTTAAGTAGGTTGGGAGCACCTGGCTGGCTCAGTCCATAGAACCTAAGACTATTGATCTCAGGGTTGTAGGTTTGAGCCTCATGTTGGGTATAGAGATTACTTAAAAATAAAAACTTTAAGGAAAAAACAAATGTTCTTGCTGAAGCAGTGAAAAAAAGAAAAGTTGGGTAACTTGAAATCGGCCATGATGGGAGTATACCATAGAAATCAGCAAATGCTACAAACTGGGGCTTTCCCCCTTAAAAAGATGACTGTTTAACATTTGCCAGGGAGCTCCTGGGTGGGTCAGTCAGTTGAGCATCCAACACTGGCTCAGGTCATGATCTCACAGTTCCTGGGTTCAAGTCTCACGTAGGCCCTGTGCTAACAGCTAAGAGGCTGGAGCCTGCTTTGGATTCTGAGTCTCCCTCTCTTTCTGCCCCTCCGCTGCTCACTGTCTCTCTCAAAAATAAACAAACGTTAAAAAAACATTTGCCAGGGGCGCCTGGGTGGCGCAGTCGGTTAAGCGTCCGACTTCAGCCAGGTCACGATCTCGCGGTCCGTGAGTTCGAGCCCCGCGTCAGGCTCTGGGCTGATGGCTCAGAGCCTGGAGCCTGTTTCCAATTCTGTGTCTCCCTCTCTCTCTGACCCTCCCCCGTTCATGCTCTGTCTCTCTCTGTCCCAAAAATAAATAAACGTTAAAAAAAAAAAAAAAAAAAAAAAACATTTGCCAGTATATCCCTAGAAACAATGTGAATGGCTGAAGCAACATAGATACCTGAGGATTCAGAGTCTAGAAGACAGTGTGTAGAGAGTGACAGATAGTAAAAAGCTTGTGGGAGAATAAGAGGTTCCAGCAGTAAGTTCCCTGAGGAAGAACTGAGGGCAGGGCCCAGGGAAAAACCCAGGTTATTGTGATGCCTGAGCTGGGTCTCCAAGGAATGATTTTGGGTCCTAGGAGGCAGAGAATAGTCTAACAGAATACCAACCTGTACACTGTACTGACTCGGCATGTAGCCATCCCGGAAATAAACCACAGCAACTTCCTGGCCATCCCTAGAACACAGAATGGAGAATGCTGCTATGTTAAATTATAACTAATAGAGCGATTCAGTATATTTCACAGTGCATCCAAATGAGTTTGTCCTCTTTGAAAGCCAGACCACACAGGCTGCTGAATCAGGGGTTCACTGGAAGCAATGAAAGTAGATATACCCATACCACTACTTCTTCCACTAAAAACATGAAGGTATGCAGTGAAGAATGCTTTAGAATATTCTAGATCTAGAGTCATTGTAGGAAGCCCACAGGGAAGCAAGAAAGCAACCAGAATCAAATCAGATAAATAAATTAAAAACATTTTTTTTTATGTTTATTTATTTTCGAGAGAGGCAGGGAGACAGAGCACAAGTGGGGGAGGGGCAGAGAGAGAGAGAGACACAGAATCCAAAGCAGGCTCCAGGCTCTGAGCTGTCAGCACAGAGCCTGATGCGGGGCTCGAATCCATGAACTGTGAGATCATGAGCTGAGCTGAAGTTGGATGCTTAAGTGACTGAGCCACCTAGGGGCCTTTCAATGGAGGTCCTTAATTTTAAGAATCACAGATTAGGGGCATGTGGGTGGCTCAATCAGTTAAGCATCTGACTCTTGATTTTGGCTCATGTCATGATCTCAGTTTGTGAACTTGAGCCCTGCATCAGGCTCTGTGCTGACAGCACAGAGCCTGCTTGGGCTTCTCTGTCTCCCTCTCCCTCTGCCCCTCCCCTGCTCACACTCTCTCTCAAAAATAAATAAAACATTTAAAAAAAAAAGAAGAAGAAGAATCACAAATTTAAAAAACAAAACAAAACAAAAAACCTATAAATTCCAGGTCTAAATATGTGTGTTGCAAACAATGCTACCCAACTAAGTGGTACTAAAGTCACTTGGTGGAAGCCCCCTGCAGGGGAGCACAAGGCCTGGCGTGGACCACAAATCCAGGCCCCATAATGTCTTGCCTAAGCTCAGAGAGCAGCTCCCAGATCAATCACAGAATGAGTAAGCTATTCCTCTTCCTCCCTGACTGCTCAGCCCAACTGTCCAGGCCTGATAGCTACCAAGAGGGGCAAGAAAGCTTTTAGGAGTCCAGGGACATATGAAAACCAGGGTTATTTTAAGAAGGCCCTTATCAAGAATTTTGGTAGCTCTGGGGTGCCTGGGTGGCTTAATCAGCTAAGGATCCGACTCTTGGTTTCAGCTCAGGTCCTGATCCCAGGGGTCATGGGATTGAGCCCTGTGTTGGCCTCTGTGCTGAGTGTGGAATCTGCTTAGGATTCTCTCTCTCCTTCTGTCCCTTTCCCCCATTTGCACTTTCTCTCTAAAAAAAAAGAAAGAAAAAGGTCAATAGCTCTGATACAACCTTTTAGAAGCAGAATATGACCAAGCCTTCTCCAGACTTTCCTGAGATGATGGGGTATTTTGCCCCTAAAATTCAGAGAGAAGGAAGCAAGCCATCACATCTCCTAGAAGAAAGCATTACTGAGGGAAATGGGTAGCAGAATAAGTTTCCTAAAATAGTCCTCTACCAGATCATTTGGGAATACTCCCTGAACACTTACATAAACAGCCTTCGGTCTTGGTCTAGAGACCCCTTTTCAGAGACATCTTCAAACCTTCGACGGATTACGTGGATATTCCTGGGAAAGATGGGCAAAGGTTAGAGGTAATGGATGCTCTGTTCTGAGTAGTTCTTCACAAGCCTAGGGCCATTATCTGGAGGTCTCCCCTCCTTTACTTACCGGGCTAGTAGCTCATTCTCTATAGCACGCTGGTCAAATATGTTCCTTTCCTTCTCTTGAGCAATCAGTAGCACCAGAGCGCTGGGGAGAGAGTGAGCACAGTTGGCTGAAGTGACTACAAAGCTTGTCCTCCCTCCATCCAATAACCTTCAGGAGAACACACCTTCCCTGAAAGAGCAGATATTCTCTCAAATCAGAAAGGTCTCAGGCGATGCCCGAGGCTCTAACACATTATTTCCTGAAATTAGGAAACTTGAAAAAATGGAGATGTCTCTGTTCCTTCTCCAGTAGGTAGATGAAATATTGTAATGATGTTAATTTTCTATGCAAATTAAAACTTAGATTTAAAATCTCAAAAACCCAAGACGACCTTTTCTTAAAACTTAATGATTTTAAAATCTTTCTGGGAGAATAAACAGATGAAAGTACTGAAGAATATTTTATAGAATAATGTGTGGGGTTGGAGGCTAATGACCCTATTACTAGACTGTAAAGCATATAATAAAGGAGTGTGTGGTTCTTGCATGATACATTATAATAGTCAATGGAAATCCTACAGAACCCTATAGAACCATCTATAAATAAGGAATTATCTCTTGGGGCCTCCCAACATTACTGTGATCTACACAGGGACACATTTGGTCCCACAGTATTAATGGTATCATTGAGGCTTACCTGACCTCTTTCTTTCTGCTATCAACATAATTCTTAAAGAAGGAGGAGCTCAAGGACAAAGGAAAAAGTTAATGCCAGGAACTGTTTGGCTACCTGAGGGACAAGGCTTTAGATTCAGACGTGAATTCTAAACTTACTAGCTATGTGATTTTGGCAAGTTATTCCACCTCTCTGAGCCCTCAGTTTGGAGTACCAAACTCCATTTTTGCTGTAGTCGTATTGCTCTTCACCCATAGCTTCTTGCTAAGACTCTTGGGTGGCCAGATTTGGGCTTAGGAATCTAAATGTGGATTCCTTCCTCCTGTAACTGGCCTCTGGTCTGTTTGTCTCTGCTTTTCTCTGCCTCAGCTGAACCTCTTGGACTACATTCTGCCTGACTCCTTTCCACTTAGCTGAAATACAGGTCCTAGTATGCCTCCTCTCTTGGCTTGCCTGAAATCTCTTTTTTTTTTTCAAATTTTTTTTTTTTTCAACGTTTTATTTTATTTTTGGGACAGAGAGAGACAGAGCATGAACGGGGGAGGGGCAGAGAGAGAGGGAGACACAGAATCGGAAACAGGCTCCAGGCTCTGAGCCATCAGCCCAGAGCCCGACGCGGGGCTCGAACTCACGGACCGCGAGATCGTGACCTGGCTGAAGTCGGACGCTTAACCGACTGCGCCACCCAGGCGCCCCTTGCCTGAAATCTCTTGAGGGTCAGACATGACATTAAGCTGAGTCTTAGCTTTGAGTTGGGTTTCTGAGAGACAAGCTAGAAATGGTGCTTTTGTAAGCCATCTTGCCCTGAGACACCCAAGGGCCAATGGCCTTGCTTTTCATATTGCAGCCTGATTTGCTCTCCTCATGGGTGGGAAGGTGGCACCTGGCCCAGGCTGGCCTACCTCCAAAAAGAGGCGGAGGAGGGAGGCTGGAAGCTGTAGGTTAAAGTGGAACCGCATCCCCTGGTTAAGTCAGCCTGCCCTCTGCCAAATAATCACAGCCAGACTCAGAAAACATATTCTACCTCCTCCTGCCTTCAGTTCTGAACAGTATTTTGGGAACAGGACTAGGAAAGTGTCAGCTAAGGAAGGTGAAGTGGCAGTAATGTGCTGGCTGGGAGTGAGGACTCTGGATAATAGCTCCCAACATTTTATACCAAGAATCCTTCTTTCTTATCCCTACTCATTCTAACCACAGTCACTATATTTTGAAAGAGTTTGAATAAATGTCTAAATTGGAATCATAATTCATTTTCCATGCTTTTTTAAAAATCTAAAAAATAATGAGATAACCGATGAAAAATTCATCTGTTCTATCAGTGCTTGAGCCTGAGTTTTTTGATCTATACTATGGGACCATTCCTCTTGGAGGCAGAACAGTATGGTAGAAAGAATGCAGACTTTAAAGGCAGATAGACGTGAATTCTAAACTTACTAGCTGTGTGACTTTTGGCAAGTTATTCCTCCTCTCTGACCCCTCAGTCTTCCCTTCAGTAAAATGAAACTATTACTCCTTAAATGGTAGCTGCTATTATTACTATTATTATTATTACCACTACTACTACTATTGGAAGTACCACATAATGATCCTGAGGGGTTTTGTTGTTGTTGTTGTTGTTGTTGTTGTTGTTGTTGTTGTTGTTGTTGTTTTTAGTCTTTCAAGTTTTTAAATTCCGGTTAGTTAACATTAGTTTCAGGTGTAGAATCTAGTGATTCATCACTTACACACAACACCCAATGCTCATCACGTTAAGTTCTCTGCTTAATGCCCTTCCCCCATTCAGCCCATCCTCCCACTCCCCCACCCCCACTTCTCCTCCAGTAATCCTCAGTTTGTTCTCTGTAGTTAAGAGTCTGGTTTGCCTCTCTTCCCAACCCACCCCACCCCCACCATGTTCATCTGTTTTATTTCTTAAATATGAGTGAAATCATATGGTATTTGTATTTCTTTGACTTATTTCCTTAGCATAATACTCTCTAGCTCCATCCACATTGTTGCAAATGGCAAGATTTCATTCCTTCTGATGACTGAGTAATATTACATTATATATACACACACACACACACACACACACACACATACATACACACCACATCTTTATCCATTCATCAGTCAATGAACATTAGGGCTCTTTCAATAATTTGGCTATTATTAATAATGCTGCTATAAGCATCAGGGGTATTTATCCCTTCAAATCATTATTTTTATATCCTTTGGGTAAATACCTAGTAGTGCAACTTTTTAAGGAACCTCCATACTGTTTTCCAAAGTGGCTGCACCAGTTTGCATTCCTACCAACAACGTAAGAGGGTTCCCTTTTCTTCACATCCTCGCCAACATCTGTTGTTCCCTGTGTTGTAAATTTTAGCCATTCTGACAGGTGTGAGGTGATATATCATTGTAGTTTTGACTTATATTTCCCTGATGATGAGTGATATTAAGCATCTCTTCATGTGTCTGTTAGCCATCTGGATGTCTTCTTTGGAAAAATGTGTATTCATGTCTTCTCATTTTTAAACTGGATTATTTATTTTTTGGGTGTTGAGTTTTATTAAGTTCTTTATATATTTTGGATACTAACCCTTTATCAGATATGTCATTTGCAAATATCTTCTCCCATACCAAAGGTTGCCTTTTAGTTTTGCTGATTTTTTCCTTCACTGTGCAGAAGATTTTTATTTTGATGAGGTCCCAATAGTTTATTTTTGCTTTTGTTTCCCTTGCCTCTGGAGACATAGCTAGTAAGACTTGCTATGGCCATTGTCAATGAGGTTACTGCCTATGTTCTCCTCTATATTTTGATGGTTTCCTGTCCCACATTTAGGTCTTTCATCCATTTTGAATTTATTTTTGTGTGTGGTGTAAGAAAGTGGTCCAGTTTCATTCTTTTGCATGTTGCTGTCTAGTTTTCCCAATGGCATTTGTTAAAGAGACTGTCTTTTTTCCATTCCTCACCAGATTTTTTAAAGCATTTTTCAAAGCCATGAGATTTCATTTAATTCTCACTACCACCCTTTTAGGTTTTATTATTATCATCCCCCTTTTACAAACTGCTGCTCAGAGAAAAGAACTGTCTTAGCGAAGGTCATATGCTAGGTCAGCAGAAGTGCCTATTTGACTTTCAAAATGAGAAGCCAGTCCCAGCTCAGGCACCCCATAGTTCCTACCCACCAGTGCCTAGTTCTAGGCACATGAGTCTTCCCATGTTATTCACAGCCTGGTTGGAGAAACCCTCTGCAGCATTTTTTTCATCAGTAGTTCCCCAGCTGACCCTTTCCTGGCTTCAATCTCTTAAAAAACACTTAACCAAGAGTTAACTATTCATCTTATGCCTTCTAAATATTCAGAGTCCGAAGTTTCTTGAGTCTTAGTGAGGCTTAGCAAGCCCAGAGAGGCTCTCTTAGAGGCAATAAAGTGATTAAGGTTGCAGATTCTAGAGGGAGTGGACTATGGGCTCTACCACCAACCATCTGACCTTGAGCCATTCACTTCTCTGAACCAGTTTCCTCATCTGTAAAATGGGGGGAGTTGGGTGGTATCTACCTTGAAATATTTCATATAAGGATCTAATAAGATCCTACGTGTAGACCGCTTAGCACAAAGTGTGGCACCAGTCAGTGCTCATTAACGGTTAACTATTAAAGCTATGTAAACATTGCAGTAACTATTGGTACAATGCCGCCCCTATATATACAGAAGTCACTTACCTGGCATCTGTACACATCTGGAACATGGTTGAAAATAGGAAGGAAGCAAAAAATGCCTCTAGGCAGTTACAACAGACACCACAAAATCGCTAAGTCAAAGCTTATGCATTTACTTATCAAAGAGGCCCTCACACTCATTAGATGGTACATGACAACCCAGACCACTTGCTTTCCCAAACCATAGCAAATCAGAAAGGAGGTACAGGGATGGGAATGGAGGATTCCAAATTAAAGCACACTGACAGCAGTAGGAAGCAAGAACTGATAGTAGGGAGACAGGAAAACTGGGAAGAAAAGGAATAAGAACTTAAAGCCTAACAGTTGGGGCCATTAGTGCAGGCAGACAGCCTCACATGCCTCTCTAAGTCTAGATAGCACCTCTGTATTACATCAAGATACAATCACTAACAGTAATGCAATCATTAACAGATAATTGTGACCTCTAGCCAACAACAAGATTAAATTATAGTCTGTATCTCTTATTTAAGAAGGAAGCCCAGAAACCCCTTAAAGTCTGGTACTGAAAAGTGTAAGCTTCTATTTCCAGGAAAAAAAATCCCTCATTTCCTAAAGATGTCAGGCGAAGAAGTTGCTTTGCACTGCACCCACGAATGCTGAATCTAAAGCAGGATTCTACCATTCTTTCTCCCCCTTACTTGGCTGAGCCGTAGAGCTCCCAGGCCTTGGTGATCCCCTGGGCCAGTCCCTTGCTGGGATTATTGGAGAGGATCTTGGCAGCTTCTTTGGTCTTACTCAGGACATTGAGAACATGTCTGTTGGAAGAGATGTCTTATTCAGTAATTGGATGGATCTAGAAGACCCCTCTCTGCCTGTGACTCACAGATCCTTATAGGAACATCACTTGGAGAATTAGCTGAACACTAAAAAGCATCTTATCATCATGCTTCTCAGGCCTGATTATATGGGGCCACCCAAACCCTGGCTCTGTGTATATGCCCAGAGCCCCAAGACCCTGTGTTTCTACTCTATACCAGCCTCCCTATGATCTGAAACGCCTTTCCCCGAGCACCAGTGCTTGCTATCTGGAATCCTGCTGCCAACCATCTGTAATCACAGCAACCTGGAACATCACCGCTGGCTGGAAATGGTTGCTACTAGGGTCAAGCCTTCCAATGGGAAGCCACTGATCCCTCTCTGCCATGGATTCTGACCTCTCTTCAGGCCTTCCAAGCTCTTTCTCACTCAGGTACTGTTTCTTCAAGCTGCAATACTACTTTATACAATGAGGGAGCAAGACTAGATGAACAGTGAGGTCCCTTCTCTCCTTGACATACTAAGACCTAATTACAAGTGGAAACTGCTACAGGAGAAACACATGACCCAGGGCCTGGGAAGAAATAGTTGGAATTGGAGATCCCTGTTCCTGCCTGTGACTGTAGGCCTATTAGGCTTTCACCCCACCAGTGTGCCCAGTGTTGCCCAGAGGACCCACCGGTGCACAGCTGGGGTACGGGAGGCCAGGCCCCCAAAGCTGGCAGAGATGGTGTTGATTTCAATCTGTTTCAGGACTGGGGAGCCATCTGCATTGCGCTGGAACATGTAGTCTGAGCGGTTCAGGCCCAGGAACACAGTCTGTGGGGAAAACTGAAGGCTGAGTACATTTGCCCAGGGCTGATTGAGGGCCTAGCCACAGAACAGACAGGTAACATGAATTCTACATAGAGATCAGAGTTGCAGGCTAATGCTCCAAAACCTAGTGGAATCATTCTTTTGGTCATCCCAGGATTGGTCACTGATGTACAAACCTAGTGGAGACCAACAAGAGGCAGATTTCCATGAGCTCAGGGCCTGGGCCAATTTCTTCTGGTAAAAAAAAAAGGGAGGGACAGGTCCTAGATTGGGGTGGAGTGGGGACTGGTTACCTGAGCAATGCCTTCTTTCAGGACTTGCTTGTAGATGTTAAAGAGGCGAGCAGTGAAGTTGTCCCTTTTGATGGTGCTGGAGGAGGAAATAGAGCATTTTCTAGGCTAAATGGGATCTTAAAGATCAAATAGTTCTACCCTCATCCATTGCCTCCTGAATCTTTCAGTCTGCTGACCCAAACTTGAACAGCCACATCAACCTGATAGACAATAGTGGTTTAGAACTCAGGTCTAGAGCGAGATAACCTGGGTTCAAATCCCGGCTCTACCACTCACCACTAGGCAACCTTAGAGAATTATTTCACTGTGTGTCTCAGTTTGCTCATCTGTAAAAGATAAAAATGAAAGATGAAGAGGAAAATAATTTTACTTCTATCATAGAGTTGTGGTGAAGGGTAAATGAGATATTAGATGTACAGAACTGAGCATAGTGTCTGGTCCTGAGAGAAACTAAGAAATGTCATGTGATAAAACCATTCCATCTTTGAATATCTCTGATATTCAAAGGTTGGTAAACCTTCTGGTCGACATAACATTAACTCTCCATAGCTTCTCCTACACTCTGGGACTTCCAAGGACAAGTCTTTTCCACCTCTTATACAGCAACTCTCAGAGATTAAAGGACAGCAGTTATGCTCTGTGCACCAAAGCATTCTTTTGACTCAAGCTAAATACCCTTTTTGTTTTTCTTCAGCCAGTCCTCATATGATATGATTTCCTCAGGGCAACCTTCCCTATCTGGATCAGATCCTCCTGCCATGTGCTCTCAGAACACTGTGGACCTCTCCTTTATAGTACAGATTAGTTTTAAGTTTCTGTTTTATTTCTGTGATAATTAATGTCACCTCTCCTATTTGCATATAAACCACATGAGGGTAGAGATTTTGTCTGTGGTAGCTCATCATCATGGCCCAGTGTGCTGCTGTGACATGTTATATGAAGTAGGAGTCCATCCAGTGTGGAAGAGGCACCCACAGGTAACTAACACCACACTTGTTGTCTGTCAAGATTCAGGGCAGTCTCTACATCCCTGCTCAAGCCTAACTCACTCTCCTCACTTGTTATAGGGACCCCACTGGGCCCATGTAGCTCAGGCCTGCCCTGCAGTTCCTCTGTTCCCCAGCCAGCTCTTTCATGAGGCCTTTCCCAGCCCTTGGTGAGGAGAGTCCCCAGCTGGGCTTCAGCCTCCAAGAAAGTTGAGACACATTTTTGCTTTACTGAAGAGGTGTGCCCCTTCAACCTAGGTCCCAGGCTGCTATTTTAGCACATGTGATACTAGGGCTCTATTCCCGTACAAGCTAGGGTTTGTGTGTATTTCAGAGGACAGAGAAACAGGGAAGGCAAGGTTGCAGACATGGACTGCAGGAAAGGTCTCCACATAATTGCATCTTTAGGGCAAAGGTCATAAATCAGGTTGCTCATATATTCTGCAATCCAGAACCAGAGGTACAAAAGCCAGGCCCACCCCGAAAAAGACCTGGGGGGAAGGTGCTGGTAGGGTTTGTACATTCATAACTCATTGCATTTTTAGTTTCAAGTCAATGGTTTCCAAATTTCTTACCATTATGATCCCTTCCCATATTCACCTTCACACCAATGTACACATTTTTAAAAGATTGTATCTCTGGGGTGGCTGGCTGGCTCAGTCAGTGGAGCATGCGACTCTTGGTCTCGGGGTTTTGAGTTCAAGCCCCATGTTGGGTGTAGAGATTACTTAAAGATAAAATCTTAAAAAAATTTTTTGTCTCTAACAAAATAATTGTTTTCTTTTGAAAAATTAATCAGACATGCAAGTATGTATGTCTAGTCTGTTTATGTATACACACACACACACACACACACACACACATTTATTTATTTAATTCTAAAAGAATTTGGGGTGCCTGCGTGGCTCAGTCGGTTGAGCATCCGACTTCAGCTCAGGTCATGATCTCGTGGTCTGTGAGTCTGAGCCCCGTGTCGGGCTCTGTGCTGGGAGCTCAGAGCCTGCTTCGGAATCTGTGTCTCCCTCTCTCTCTCTGCCCCTCCCTCACTCATGCTGTCTCTCTTTGTCAAAAATAAACATTAAAAATTTTTTAAAAAATAAAGAATTTAATTCTAAAGTAAAGAGAGGGGCCTGGGTGGCTCAGTCAGTTGAGTGTCCAACTTTGGCTCATGTCATGAGTTCGAGCTCTGTCATGAGTTCATGTCATGGCTCATGTCATGAGCTCGAGCTGACAGCTTAGAGCCTGGAACCTGCTTCGAGTTCTGTGTGTGTCTCTCTCTGCTCCTCCCCCACTCAGACTCTGTCTCTCTGTCTCTCTCTCTCAAAAATGAATAAACATTAGAAAAAAAATTGAAAGTAAAGAAATTTCCCTTGTCCCAGGGCCTGAAGATAAAAAAAGGATTAAGGGATAAGAGACAGAGCGGTGGATGGGGTGAACCATTTCAGGAGTTCTGTATCCTCATGCCCTGGGTGGGGCCCAGTCTACCCCCCCATCTCACCCAGAGATAAGAGGGCTGAGGAAAAGAAGTTAGAAATCTGACTTTAAACCCAGTAATCTCCTTTGCCCTTTGTTTTCCCTAAAACAATGCTGACATTCCCTAATTCCAAATAGAAATCTCAGTCATCAAAGCAAGGGGCCATGGATCAGAGAATCACATAATGTGATTGGAAGAGATCTTAGATTTAAGCCAACATACCTACATTACAGATGAAGAAATTGAGGCACAGAGAAAGAAAGGAATTTGCTTGCAGCCATATAAATGAGGATTAGAGCCAGGATTAAAAGCCAGCCCTCTTGACTTCTGTTCGACTACTTTTGTTTTTTCTGGGGGGTATCTGTCCCCAACCCCACCAAGTCAGCTGCCAGAGCAACATCTCATGGCTCCTCAGTCTTCCAGTCCCTTGGGTTCCAGCAACTCCCGGCCCCTATTGCCCCATCACCCAGTACCTGGAGAGAGTCTGCTCCAGAAAGGCTGCATTCTGGCTGACAGCATCCACCAGCATGTTAAAGTCCATCTGCACAGCATAGGCCTGCTCCAGCAGGGCACTGGGGACCAGTGAAGGGAAGAGCGTGAATGGGGCATAGCTTACCACCTGATCAAGGAGAAAGAGCGGGCAGGGGTAGAACACCTGTGAATGGGCTGTTTTCTTGTAAACATAACCCCATGAAAAGTGTAACCTACATTTATTGACACACAAACTGCCGAATAGTGGTTACCTCTGTGAAGGGAGGGAGAAAACAGGATGATGAAGGGGTATAAAGGGAACTTTCAGACTCTGTAATATTTTATCTCTTTACATTAAAAAAAAAAAAAAAAAAAAAGAAGCAAAACAGCCAAAACAAATAAACAAAACCACAAAAAATTGAGCACTTACTGTGTACAAGGCACTGTTTTAAATACCTTACATGGATGCGTCATTTAACTCTGTGAGGCAGATACTATTATTATCTGTTCTTTTTTTTTTAATGTTTTATTTATTTTTGAGAGACAGAGCACGAGCAGGGGAAGGGCAGAGAGAAAGGGAGACAGAATCAGAAGCGGGCTCCAGCTGAGCTATCAGCACAGAACCTGATGCAGGGCTTGAACCCACAAAGAGTGAGATCATGACCTGAGCCGTAGTTGGACACTTAACCAAGTGAGCCACCCAGGCGCCCCTATTATTATCTATTCTTAATAAATAGATAAAGGGAATTGAGTCTCAGATTAAGTAACATGTCCAAAATTATATAAAGCTGTTACATGGCACTGGGATTTGAACCAAGGTGGTTAGTAAACAACACACACACACACACACACAGCTCCTAGCCAGGGTCCTAAACCCAGGACCCTCGTGCCAGGAGCTCCCACCCCAGCTCCCTTGCTTTCTGGTTGGGGCAGAGGGAGAGTCCTGCTGGTAGGGCTGTATCAGAAGTGATCTCTGACCCCCAGAGTAGAAGTTAGGAGTGGTTTCTCCCCAGTGTTGGAGACAGTGACTCAGGTTGCCAGACCTGGAGTTAGGCTGCATTCTGAGTTCTTTGGACTTTGGCAGAACCAGGAAACCCAAATACCCATCTGGAACACTATTTCTAGAAGGGGATAATGCATTTGGAGATTCACAACAACAAATGAACTAGAATTTGGGTAGGAGATGATAAAATGACCTTGTGACTTATATTATGATGTATTCCTGAGTTTAACCTCTGAGTTAATATCAATTTGCCATTATCATAGTATGAGTTTATGACATTAGAACTTGGCATTTATATATTTAAAAATGTTTTCTGAACAGATAATACAAACAAATGATACAAAATTCAAGAGACAGAAGGATACATAGTGAAAAGTATGTCTCATTCCCTGATGACCCAATTCTCCTCCCCAGAAGCAAATTGTATACTAGTGTCTCACATGTCCTTTAGACTATATGTATATATACATTTTTCTTTTTTTACACACACAGAAGCACATGGTACATATATTGTTCTGTCCTTTGCTTTATAAATATTTCAGAGACATTTCCATATATGTTCAAATAGATCTCATTCTTTTTAATGCCTGTAGAGTATTCCATTCTTTGGATATAAAATTATTAATTCAAGTTTTCTTTTTTTTTTTTTTAAGTTTATTTGTTTATTTTGAGAGAGAGAGAGAGAGAGAAAGAGTACAAGTGGGGGAAGGCCAGAGAGAGGGAATCCCAAGTAGGCTCCACACTAACAGCACAGAGCCCAATGTGGGACTTGAGCTCATGAACCATGAAATTGTGACCTGAGCCAAAACCAAGAGTTGGACACTTAACTGATTGAGCCACCCAGGCACCCCTGAATCTAGCTTTCTGTTATGAACATATAGGTGGTTTGCTCCCCCCACCCCATTACAATCAATGCTTCAATCAATATCCTAGAGTATATATTCTAGGTATTTTGTGTGTGAAAAAGTCCATAAATTATAAATTTATAAAAATGGAAATGTCAGATAATTAGAGTAAATCCACTTAAAATTTTCATAGATAGTTCCCAAATTACCTTCCTCAAAATCTCAGAAGACAAAAGTGAGGAAGGATATTTGTGAGAATAAGGTTTTTTCAGCTTGAAGCTTTTCTGTGTTAGGCTAGGAATTACTGCAGATTATATAGGGGGTGACCTAATACCCTGAGTGCATGTGTGATGACAATAAGGGCATTCCTTGGCTTTAAAACTTAGAACTCTGCTTCTTCCAACAAGTCTCATTTGGCCTGAAAAACTCCCAAAGGCTTTTCCTAGTAAGACTTCCCTCTGCCTCTGTCCTCATGACTCATTATGCCCACTTGAATTTGGGATCCATAGTATACAGCTGTTCTCCACTGTGTATAGGCCAAAGGCTGAAACACAGTCTTTTAACTTTTTATGGAGACACAGGCACAGAGTAATAGTCTTCTACTCTGAGAAAAACGGTAGCATGTGCATGACAATAAAAGATCTCCTTCATAGTCAAAGAAACAAAGAGTGATGGGAAGAAGAGCTCCTATTTCACCTGAGGGGCCAGATTTTTTTTATTTCATGAAAAAAACCCCAAACAAACATTGGGCCTCACATTTTAAAGACACTGGTGAAAAAACTGTTAACAATGCTTGTCTCTGGGGAAGGAAACAGTGGCTAGAGGGAGGAGACTTATTCTACACTGAATTCCCTTTAAATTTTGTAGCCTGTTCATGTGTGTGTGTGTGTGTGTGTTTTTAATTAACTCCCTAAATCTGCAGGAACCAGCTATTAATTCTGCACTTGGTTTGTCACCCCTACCTACAGGATAAAGTTCATGTTCCTCTTCCTCCCAGTATCCAAAGCCTCTTGATTATCTGACTTTGACCTGTCTTCTGTCCCATACTCAGCTGCATTCTCTTGAACATTTTGTGCCTTTTCCTATTTTAGACCCTCTGTTATGCTGTTCTTTTCTATTTATTTTTTAAGATCTAGTTCAAATACAATTGATGAGTTGCTCCTTCGTCTAGGTGTCCCATACAGTTTCCTGAGAGAGGCAGTAAAGAATGGAAGTTCAGAGCATGAAGTCAGGTGGCAAACTCTTTGGGTTTGAATTCTGGCTTTGCCAATTACACAACCATTTGAATGACCTCAGGCAAGTTACTTTACCTTTCTGGGCCTTGGTTTCCTCATCTCTGTTGTGAAATTTAAACGAGTTAGTGATTTCAAGCTGTTAGAATAGTGCCTGGCACATAGTCAATAATAAACAGCAGCTAATATTGTGCAGCAGGCTATCTATGTTTCCTCATAGAACTGACATTTAATTTTGTCTTGTGGCACATTCTCCAACTAGACCATGCGCTTTAGTGGCCAGAGTCTCTGGCTGACTCACCTGTGTCCTCAGTGCCTAGAATGGCCTGGCATAAAACAGGCACCTGACAAAGATTTGGACTGAAATCTCTTTCTCTTTCTCACATCCATACACATACACATATTTCCTGTCTTTTTTCTTTTTGATGTTGTTTATTTATTTATTGAGACAGAGAAAGAGCAAGTATGAGTGGTGGGAGGGCAGAGAGAGATAGAGACAGAGAGAATTCCAAGCAGGCTCCACACTGTCAGCGCAGAGCCTGACATGGACCCTCAATCCAAAACCCAACAGTGAGATCATAAGCTGAGCCAAAATCAAGAGTCGGACGCCTAACTGAGCCACCCAAGTGCCCCATTTCCTGTCTTTTTTCTCTGAATTGGGAATCTCACTGAGGACTATGCCTTTTCTAGGCTCCATTAACTTCCAGAAAGACCAAGTGTTGGACCTTCACACAATACCTATTGATTAATAGAACAAAAAAGTCTTGGAGGGGAAAATGCTTAATCCTGGGTTCAGACAAACAGTTCACATAATGTAAAGTTCACAAAGCAAGCAATTATATTCCCAAAGCCAGAGGCAGACCTTCCACAATGTCAGCCTACCTTAGGTAACAGCCATTCTCATTCACTCAGGCCTCAGCAAATATTTAAGGGCCCTTAACTTAGTAAAGGCCACCAGGCCCTTAACTTAGTAAAAAAAAAAAGATGGTGGCAGCTCTTTAGTTACTCATATGGATTGTCACAAGGTATACTAGTAAGTAAAAAGAAAAAAGCAAGGCACAAAAGAGTTTGTCTAGGATGCTTCTTTGTGTAAACAGTGGGAAAAAGGAATATATACTTTTTTTGTTATGAGTAAACTATAGTAAACTATATGAAAGAATAAACAAAAACACTAAAACACAGCTTGTCTTCAGGTCAGGAGAACCGGATGGCTAGGGAATATAGAAGAGAGGGTTAAACTGTAAACTCTTTGTCCTTTGAATTTTGAACTATGACAATGTCTTACCAGTCACAAAATAAAAACTTTTTTTTTTTTTTTAAGGATGAGACTTTTTAAAAATGTGGTTTGGACTTAGCATTTCTACTTTTATTTTTTATTTTATTTTATTTTATTTTTTTTAATTTTTTTTTTCAACGTTTATTTATTTTTGGGACAGAGAGAGACAGAGCATGAACGGGGGAGGGGCAGAGAGAGAGGGAGACACAGAATCGGAAACAGGCTCCAGGCTCCGAGCCATCAGCCCAGAGCCTGACGCGGGGCTCAAACTCACGGACCGCGAGACCGTGACCTGGCTGAAGTCGGACGCCCAACTGACTGCGCCACCCAGGCGCCCCAGCATTTCTACTTTTAAAAGCATCAACCCTACAGAAGTACCCAAACAGGCGTGTATGTAGCTGTTCCCTATAGTGCTGTTTATAATCATAAAACATTAGAAATCAGGGGTACCTGGGTGGCTCAGTCAGTTAAGTGTCCAAGTCTTGATTTCAACTGAGGTCATGATCTGACCGTTCATGGGTTGAAGCCCCTCATCAGGTTCTGCGCTGACAATGCAGAGCCTGCCTGGGATTCTCTCTCTCCCCCTCTCTCTGCCCCACCCCTGCTCAAGCTCTCTCTCTCAAATAAATAATCTTAAAAAAAAAAATGGGCATTAAAAAAAACAGGTTAAAAATCACCTAAATAGAGGAAAGTTAAAATGTGATTCATCTATATATGGAACACTGTATCAGAATGAAGCTAATCCTAATGGAGGGAGTTGTAAAGAGTTCAACCGCAGATTGTTCAATGAAAAACAAAAACACAATCACAGAATAATCTGCATGATCTGTGTGATCCAATTTGTGTTTTAGAAAACCATATATTTTGGGGCACCTGGCTGGCTCAGTTGGAAGAGCATGTGACTCTTGATCTGAGGGTCGTGGGTTTGAGCCCCACATTAGATGTGGAGGTTACTTTACAAAAAAAAACTTAAAGTGGCACCTGGGTGGCTCAGTCAGTAAGCATCCAACTTCGGCTCAGGTCATGATCTCACAGTTCGTGAGTTTGAACCCCCCGTCGGGCTCTGTGCTGACGGCTTGGAGCCTGGAGCCTGCTTCAGATTCTGGGTCGCCCTCTCTTTCTGCTCCTCCCCCACTCACACTCTCTCAAAAATAAAAACATTTAAAAAAAAACTTAAAAAGAAAAGAAAATCATATATTTCTTTATATACACATATATGTATATAAATGCACAGAGAAGGATGTACACAGACCAGTTGTACAGATATACTACCCCTCTACAGTGTGATTAGGTAGTCTTAAAAAATAATAGCTCACTGGACAAAGCGTTTCACATGAATTATCTTCTCATTCTCTTACCAACTTGAAGAGGCAGGTCCCATTATTATCCCTTTTTTATTCTATGAAGAAACTGCAGCTGAGAGAGGTTATGTAACTCACCTAAGTCATACTAGAAACCCCAGACTTAAATTTTATGATTACTCTCAGCAGGCTTTTTACATATATCTAGAGATCAATTTTAGTTATTGAAAAAGATAAAATAAAGCAAAAAAGATGTCTCGACCTAAAGGAGCTGCTTTTAGCCTGGCAGGGACCAGAAAGTGAGCATTAGGATCCAGAGCAGTGTCGTCAGTGCTTGTGAGGAGGGGTCAGGGGCTTACATCGGAGGAACTGGGCTCCTGCAAGGTCCTCAGCAGCACTCCCTCAGCCAGGGCCCGGTCCACAGCCTGCCGTGCCAGCTCCTCCAGCTGCTGCTCATCCTGCAAGAGGCTCCCCCAGCCGGTGGCCATCCCAACCTGCAACAGGAGAGGGGAATGATTGGTGATGGGTTGCCTGGGGCCCACCCAGCAACCAATGAAACTGGCAGTGTGGTACAGGGGAGTGAACACTGGATGGCAGCTCTCAACTTCCATGAGTGCAAAATGGAAAGCCTGACAAAGCATTTCCACTGCCACTCTCTTGGTTCCTAATACAATGATGGCATTATTCTTACAGTAAGGAAGTGGAATCTCAGACTGGTAAAACCTGGATTTGAACCCAGGTCTCAGGACTCCCAGCCCAGGCCTTTTACATTGGAGAAAGAGGCACTAATGTCATATGTGATTGGGGCAAGTTCCTTCCCCTCACAGAGTTGCAGATTCTCTACCTGTGAAACAAGGGGTATGAGGTAGACCAGTGGTTTCCAAATCTGGCTAAATATTCTGGGGAGCCTGGTAAAGAATACAGATTCCTGGGCTCCACTCAGAGATTCTCATGCAAGAGGTCTGATGAGTGGAGGGAAGGGCTGAAGCTCTGTATTTTTAACAAATTTAAAATCACTGCAAGAGAGTATTAATTCCCCTTCTAGCTCCAACAACCCAGGTCAGCAAATCTCAAATTATGTGGGGGATGGGGGTAGGAGGATCCCTTTGTAGAATACTATGAAATGCAGATAAGGTGAACTCCTCCCTCACACTAAGCAGAAGCAAGCTCATTAGCAGGACATGATTACATTCCCTATATGGACATCTATCATCACAGCAGCAAGACAAAATATTTTTGAGAAATCACATTAGCAGAATAGAAATAACTGAAACCCAAGTGCCCAATGTAATAGCATGAGGAGTCCAACTGGCTGCCCAGAGACACACAGATATGAACCAACTAACACCTTGATACTAATTTTGCAGCAGGCCTCAGGGATTTAAGAAGATCTGAATAAAAATCTGGAAACACCAGTTATTAATTTTGGTTTGCCCTGTCATTTGATTTTAGGAAAAGAACATGGCTACCCAGCTCAGTTGTCCCCAGAAAGGGAGCTAGAGAACAAGTAACAAACTAGAGAACAACATTCAGTTCCATCTCCTTCCCCTTATAACAAAATTGGTGCGAAACCAATTATGAAAGTCTGTTGGCCTCAGCATAACATTTTCAAAGAATGACCATGTAATTTCAAGAGGATCCTAACAACATATCTGTCCAATGAGACACAGATAAGGGCTCTACGACTATAGAGTCATAGTAGAGCCCTGGGGTCAGTCAGATATGGGTTTGAGCCCATAATATTACTTCCTTCATAAATAAGGTCCCCATGTGAATTAAATGAGAAAAATCTGTGTGTAGTTCCTCAGCAGGGTTTGTAGCTCTATACATGGGAGCTTCTTTTTGGCTATACCCACTTTACAGGTGGAAGACTTGTCAGGAGGTCACACAGCAGGCTGGTGGCAGAGCCAGGACAAGAACCTATGACTGACATTAGAGCAATGGAACCCTCCATTAGCCCCCATCTCTTAACATCTCTGGGATTCCAGCATCTCTGCCTGCGGTTGGGCTTTTGTCTACTTGGTAAACACTGAATGGCATCTACTGCCACGCCCTTGACTAGGTACTGAGGATACAAAGAGATAAAACATAAAGATAATCACTATGTAAAGTGCTGATTGGGCCCTTTGTTTTTCTCATTCTATAGTCTCAACCCTGTGGCTTTGTTTGTTTTGCTGAGGACATTCAAATCTATATTTTCACAGTGGTGCTTTCCTGTGAAAGTTAACTGTTCCAAACTGTTAATAACCAACTGCTTACTGGGAGTCTCCACAGAACCAGAATAGAATTTGTCGTCTCCCCACAAATCTCCTCCTCTGATGAACCCCACTCAGGCACTCAAGCCTTGTACACACTTCTCTCCAACACCCCAGTCTCCCCAAATCCTGTAGTTTTTATTAAATATAGATTGCTTTGAATTCCTCTATTTGTCTCCACCTCCACTGTCAGATGCCTGTTCCAGCTACCATCATCTCCCTGGGCGCTAAACAGACTCAAGAGTGAGGTTATCCCCAGTAACCAAGATACACAAGCCTCTCTCCAGCTCCCAGGCTTGGCACGTGCTGTAGTCTCTTTTTGGAACACTCCCCACCACTCCTGACCAGCGTTCACGTGTGTGTTTCAGAAGCTGTCCCTGTTCTCCGCCCAGGGCTTCTACAGCCCATTAGTTGCCCCTGTACCATAGGAATTGTTGTGTATCTTGGTCACTTCTCTACCTCCAGCACCTACTACTGTATTCAATGAATGTTAAATGAATGGATGACGAATGAAAGACTGGGGCCAGATCTTAAAATGCCCACAAGAAAACCCAGTCGGACTTTATCCTGAGAGCGAGGCCAGTGTCTGCATGAGGCTCGGGGCATAAACACCCGTCTCCTGCCCAGGCATGCCCAACTTCATGGGCCCGTTCACTCCCATTCTAGACAAAGTTTGGTTCTAATCGCTCCCAGTTTCTTTTTTTAATTCCGGCTCTGGCTCACTGGCACGGTGTCCCCGACACCGGCCCGATCTGGAATCAGGAGATCTGGGAAATCTGGGATCCACAATCACCAGCCCAACCCCCTCAATGGTCACCAGTTTCCCCTTCCCTGCAAAGGGCATGAGCTGCAACATCTCCCAGCCTTCAGGATTCCAATAGCTGGCCAGAACCCTCCCTCACATCCTCCCGAAGAAGCTTGGCCCTTGCCGGCCGCCGTTGCCTTTCCCCAACCTACTGGTTCGTCGTCCTGCCGCGCACGGTACTCAAGCCCCTCGCGCTGTAACCCAAGGTCTAGCGGGCGGGGCCTCGATGCGACCCAACGCGTTTGCGCAGACCGCACCAGTGGGGTATAAAGGGCAGGGCGGGGGCGGAGATGTGCCTGTGGAGCTGGACGGCGACCGGGAAGGGTCAGTCCGTACGTGAGCAGCCTTGGCGTTAAGGGTTCCTCTGTTGGATCCAGAGAGACAGGACTTGGGAAGGAGGGGAGGAGTTAGGCTGGGTCAGCGAGGAGTTACGGGTTTGCAGAGCTAGTGGGCTGTCAGATCTGGTGACGTCCAGTGTAAGATGAGGAAACTGATACCCAGAATGGGGCAGTCACTACCTCAGGGACACATGGTGGGGATAGGTGTGATAAGGGAGGCCCAGAAAAGGGACAGAGACCCACCCCAGCGCAGGGTACCTTAGCACGTTAGGGGTCGAGCCAGTGTTGGAACCCAGGGTTCTGTTTTACACCCAGCTGAGTCCCATAAAAGCCCACCTGATTTCTCTAACCTCGGGACAGCTGCCGAAAAGCTGTAGAGGTAAAGGAAAGTATTTTCATTTTTCCAGCAATTTTTAACTTGGGAACGTTGGAGGGTGACGCATTGTATATCAAAATGCCCAATATCATTTGCATCAGGATCTGGGGCACTTTTTAAGAATGCAGATTCTTGATCCCTATTCTTATCTTACCTTTTGGCAGCCCTCCAGTTCTTTAACTGTTCCTTCTTTCCGGATTGTGATAGGATCTTCTCAATGTGAAGCACCTGATATGAATTTTTAAGTTAAAGTAACCTGAACTGGTCAGTCCAAGCTCTGGGAAGTTAACAGTAACTAAGAGAGAACCCCAGCTTTCACATCTGATTAAGAAGGTAGACCGGTAAACAGTGCTTTTCTGGGGAATCAGGGAGGGCTTTGGAGTCTGGAGGGCTAGGTAGGAATGTGTAAGCAGTGAAAGAAGTAAGGGTGGAGTTAAGAGGCAGGAATGGGGACAGTGTTCCAAGTAGCAGGAACAGAAACCACAAAGGCAAATAATTCAAAGTGTGGCTAGGCTCATTTTAGAGACATTGAGGAGTTTGATATAGATACTGAGGAGGGCCTGGGAGTTGATCAGGCTGTTAGGAGCTCATTCTTGGTGAGGGAGCCTTGGATGCCAGGTTAAGAAGTTTGGCATTTTTCCAGTGAATGATGGGGAGCTAAGGATTTAAAAAAAAAAAGTTTTCTTAATGTTAATTTATTTTTGAGAGAGACAGAGCGTGAGCAGGAGAGGGGGCAGAGAGAGAGGGAAACAGAATCTGAAGTAGGCTCCAGGCTCTGAGCTGTCAGCACAGAGCCCAATGTGGGGCTTGAACTTACAGACCGTGAGATCATGACCTGAGCCGAAGTCAGACGCTTAACCGACTGTGCCACCCAGGCACCCCAAGCTGCCTAAGGATTTTAAGCAGGGGAAAGACCTGGTCGATTTTTTGTTAGGTGCTGGCTACAGTGTGGCAAATGGTTTGGAAGTGGGGAGACTAAAGCCAGAAAGCATGCTCAGAGGGAGTTAAGGTGCGCAGCAATGAGGAGATGGAGAGAAGGGGACAGGTTAAAGAGACATTTAGGAGGGAGAACTACAACTAATTATAAATCGGTGGCCCAACCCAGGGGCCAGGATGTTTCCACCTCCTTAAATAAAGCTTGTACACCCTCTGTCTGCAGGACAGGCTGAGTCCTCCAATCTTCTTGGGGGGAGGGAAGGGATAGGTGGTCTGGTTATGGGCAGGACAGTGTTTCCATGATGTCCTTCCTTTGTCTGCTTTTATACCTGAGGAAGAGCCCGAAGCAGCAGTTACTATAAAAGGCCCCAGGTGGCAGGAAAAGTCCATCCTGTTCACCAGGAACAAAGGAAACTATTTCTAGTGCAGCATGAAATTAAAATAAAAAATCATCACCCAGGGTTCTCTGCAGGTTCCCCTCCTCCAAGATGGGTGCCAAATGACGTGTATCAGGTGTCTATTGGTGAGACTTGGGGAAGATCCCAGACCTTAACAGCCCTCTGATTGAGTCCCCTCACATTGTGGCAGGTAAGGTGTCTTTCTTCCCATTTTGTAGATGTGGCAGCTGAGTCTTAGAAGTTATGTGACTTGTTCAAGGGGACCTAGTTTGTGGTGCAGGGAGTAAGGTGTGGGAGTGTGAGGGGCTCTTGGCCAAGCATCTTACAAGTGAGGCTTTGTCTTTGTGCTCCCTTTGCCCTGAGGCTTTGCCCCTAAATCTTGGCATAACTGACTTCTTGTCATTCACATGTTTCCTCCTCAGATGCCATTCCCACCCCATCAGTATATATATTTTTTTCACAGCTCTTACTAGTATCTGAAATTACTAATTTTGTCTGTTTCTCTCCACCATGTGAGTTCCATAAGAACAGGGACAATATCTGTCCTGTTCACCACTTTACCACCAGCACCTGGAGTGATATCTGCTCCATAGTAGATCATCAATATCATTTGCTAAATGATAGAAATGAGCTGGGGAGGGAGTAAGGCAGGGAAACCAACATAGGTGGAAGCTTAGGATGTTTTGGGTACTTTTCATAAACTATTCATTTAATGCCCTCACAGCTTTTCAACATAGGTACTGTATCTCCTTTGAGTAGGTAAGAAAACATGCCAAGTGAGGCCAAGTCAGTGGCTTGTTACTTTTGAGGTGATAGACTCCTTTGAGAATCTCCATTAGACACAATCTTTTGGCACACCGTGTGGAGGAATTCACAAACCTCCCTGAGCCCACTCAGGGGTCCCAGATCGGGGAACCCAGGATTGGGGAACTTGCCTGAGGTCTCTCTGGCCCCAAACCTTTGTTAGTTCCCCTCTCCACAGCAAGGTTAGATTCCATTTAGTGGACTACAGAGAGCCTCCTGAAGATTCTGTAACAGAGGGAGATTATGAGGCACTGAGCCTTTGATGTGTCAGACCTGAGTTCAAATCCTGCCTCCAAAGCTAGCAGTGTAACTATGGGCAAGCCTTCTCACTTCTCTGAATCCCACTGCCCTCACTTTGAAAATGGAATCTATTTTTTTTCCCTAACTATAACTAATCTTTATTAATCTGTTCACCAAGTGCCAGGTATTTGGTTAATGGCTTTACAGTTATATCACTTTTTATGTGCCCTGACTTGCCAGAGATCATGCAGCCTCCCACGGTTAGCCACTGTGCTCCCACATGTGCACAGGCTTCCTAAAGCTGACTTTTGAATCTATTGCAGTCTCTGCTCTTGGGATTTGTGGGAACATTTGAGTCTGAATTGACTGAAAAGAGACTAGGAAGACTGCACTGCAGTGTGAATGGAGGCCAGTGCCTTCAGTTGGTATGTGTCTTTCCCACGGTGAGGGCCTCTCTCCAAGCCCGTACTAGGCCTCTCAATTGGGACATCTCTGCCCGTCCCGGGGTCTGCGTTGCACATGGTCTGCTCTGTGCGTGCGTGGCTGCTGTCTCTTTTTAGCAATGACATCACCCTGCCTGGTATTGTTGTTTATGGGGCTGTCTCCCCACCTGGCTGGGGGCCATTGCTTGGCCATTCGGTGGAATTCCTCTGTCTTCTAGCCCTAGTACAGACCTGGCCCAGCAGTGCTGCTCAGGAAATGCCTGTGGAATCAAAGTGAGGACTCTCCCATGTGTTGAGGATTTACTGTGTGCCAGGCCTGTCCTGGACACGTTATATGTGTTATCTCATTTACACCGCATGGTAATCCTGAGAGGGAGAAATTACTGTCCCTCTTTTACCAAGAAGAAATAGAGACTCAGCTGGGCTTTGCATTAGGCCCCCTTGCAGTGATTGATGACACCAGGGCTGACTCCAGGCCTGTGCTCTCATCGTGCATAAACAGTTCTTGAAACTGTGGTCTGATAAAGGGGAGAGACACTCCTCAGCCCCCAGGACCCTCAGAGACTTTCTACTAACAAGATTCTAGTCCAGCTGTCATTTCATCTATGAGGAGGGCTGCCCTGCTGGCTCAGTCAGTAAAGCACGTGACTCAGGATCTCAGGGTTGTAAGTTCAAGCCCCCAAGTTGGGTGTAGACATTACTTAAAAAAATTTTTTTTAACGTTTATTTATTTTGGGGAGACAGAGACAGAGAACGAACAGGGGAGGAACAGAGAGATGGGGGAGACACAGACTCTGAAGCAGGCTCCAGGCTCTGAGCTGTCAGCACAGAGCCTGACATGGGGCTCAAACCCACGAACTGTGAGATCATGACCTGAGCTGAAGCAGTCGCTCAACCAACTGAGCCACCCAGGCCCCCAGAGATTACTTTAAAAATAAAATAAAATAGGGGCTCCCGGGTGGTTCAGTCTATTGAGTGGCCAACTTCAGCTGATACCATGATCTCGTGGTTTGTAATTTCGAGTCCTGAATCAGTCTCTCTGCTGTCAACTCAGAGCCTGCTTCGGATACTTTGTCCCCACCTCTCTCTGCCCCTCCTCAGCTCATATTCTCTCTCTCTCTCTCTCTCTCTCTCTCTCAAATAAACATTTAAAATAAAATAATCCATGAGAAAACAGAAGCCCAGAAAGGAGAGATGACTTACTTACAGCCCTTCTTTTCCACTTACTGCTTATCCTTACC
Organism: Leopardus geoffroyi; assembly: GCF_018350155.1. Lineage (NCBI taxonomy): Eukaryota > Metazoa > Chordata > Mammalia > Carnivora > Felidae > Leopardus > Leopardus geoffroyi. The sequence goes on along the minus strand of NC_059336.1, from coordinate 24,209,531 downwards.
CACTTACTTTTGGGCAGGATGAGATCTGATTTTACCCACCATTAAACCACCCAGGTAGCCCTGGTCCAGGTCGACACTCAGTAAATACTTCTAAATTTTATTTATGATGAAACATTAAGAAGGATATACAGATTAGTATAACAAACACCTGTATTCCCACCCCCCAGCTTATGAAGTAAAACATTGCTAATATAGCTGAAGGCCTCGTGTTCCTCCACAACTGTAATCCCTCAGGAATAAAGGCTCCCCTAAATTTGTTGTTTATTCTATGTAATTTTTTATTGAGCTATAATTCATATGCCATAAAATCCAACCTTTTTAAGTATACAATTCAGTGGTTATTAGTATGTTCACAAGATTGCACAACAAATACCACTCTCTAAGTCCAGAACTTTTCCATCACACCAAAAGAAACCCCATACCCATTAGCAGTCACCTCCCCATTCCTCCACTCCAACCCCTGGCAGTCACTAATTTGCGTCATGTGTCTATGGACTTGCCTATTCTGGACATTTCATATAAACGGACTCTTGTAGGTGGCCTTTTGTGTTTGGCTTGCGTCACTTACCATTATGTCCTTAAGGCTTATCCGTGTTGTAGCATGTACCAGTATTCCGTTGTGTGGATACACCACATTGTGCACCTCCGCCAGTTGGTGGACGTTTGGGTTGTCTCTACTTTTTGGTTATTATGAATGAAGGTGCTGTGAACATTCATGTACAGGTTTTTGTGGGGCTGTATTTAATTATCTTGGGAATAGACCGAGGAGTGGACTTGCTGGCTCGCAGGGTAATTCTATGTTGACCTTTTTTTTCCCCCCAAGTTGTTTTTTGTTTGTTTGTTTTTTTAATTTAGGTAATCTTTATACCCCATGTGGGACTCCCAACTCATGACCCTGAGATCAAGAGCCACATGCTTTTCTGACTGAGCCAGCGAGGCGCCCCTCTCTATTGAACTTTTTGAGGAGCTGCCAGACTGTTTTCCAGAGTGGCTGCACTATTTTACATTCCCACCAGCAATGTCTGAGAGTTCCAATTTTTACATTCTTACCACATGTTCCTGCCTGGCTGTTTGATTCTGACCATCCCGGTGGGTGTGAGGTAGTGTCACTTGTGGTTTCAATTTGCATTTCCCTAATGACTGATGATACTGAGCATGTTTTCATGTGCTTATCGGCTATTTGTTTATCTCCTTTGTCTATTCACATCTTTTGCCTAATTTTGTTTTACTTAAAAAATTTATTATAGCTAAATATACGTAAAATTTGCCATTTTAGCCACTTAAGTGTACAGTTGGTGGCATTCGCATTGTTGTGCAGATATCGCCACCATCTGCTTCAGCAACTTTTTCAGCTTCCCCAACTGAAGCTCTGTACCCATTGAACAATAATTCCCCGTTCCCCTCTCCCAAGCAGTCCTAGGCAACCACCATTCTACTCCTAAATTACTTTTTTTTTAAGTTTATTTATTTATTTTGAGAGAGAGAGAGAGGGAGAGAGAGAGAGAGGGACCATGAGCAGAGGAGGGGCAGAGAGAGAGAGAGGGAGAGAGAGAATCCCAAGCAGGCTCTTTGCTGAGAGCATGGAGCCCGATGTGGGGCTCGAACCCACAAACTGCAAGATCATGACCTGAGCTGAAATCAAGATGCTTAACCACCTGAGCTACACAAGTACCCCTCCTAGACTGCTTTTTGACTCAGTTTCTCTTTCACTTAATAAAAGAGAGGGTGCATTTTTAATTTCAGTTATTTGTCTTTTTATTGTTGAGTTATAAGAATTCTTCATATATTCTGGATCTTAGACCCTGATCAGATACATGATTTGCAAGTAGTTTCTCCCATTCTCTGGATTGTCTTTTTGATTTGTTGATAGTGTCCCTTTTTTTTTTTTTTCTTTTTTAATTTGAGAGAGTGCACAAGCGGGGGAGAGGGACAGGTGGGGGAGATAGAGAATCCCAAGAAGGCTCCACACTCAGCATGGAGCCCAACGCCGGGCTTAATTCCACAACCCTCGGATCATGACCTGAGCTGAAATTAAGAGTCAGACTGAGCCACCCAGATGCCCCTTGACAGTGTCCTTTGTTTTTTTGTTTGTTTGTTTGTTTTTTTTAATTTTTTTTTTCAACGTTTATTTATTTTTGGGACAGAGAGAGACAGAGCATGAACGGGGGAGGGGCAGAGAGAGAGGGAGACACAGAATCGGAAACAGGCTCCAGGCTCTGAGCCATCAGCCCAGAGCCTGACGCGGGGCTCGAACTCACGGACCGCGAGATCGTGACCTGGCTGAAGTCGGACGCTTAACCGACTGCGCCACCCAGGCGCCCCAACAGTGTCCTTTGAAGTACAAATGTTTTTCATTTTGAGGAAGTCCAGTTTATCTGTTTTTCCTTTGGTGCTTGTGCTTTGAGTATCATATCTAAGAAACCATTGCCTAATCCAAAATAGTGAAGATTTGTACCTATATCTTCTTAGAGTTTTATAGTTTTCACTCTTACATGTAGGTCATTGATTCATTTTTAGTTCGTTTTTGTATATGGTGTGAGGTAGGTCCTATGCATTTTTAATCCTTTTACTAGGTGTGTGTTTCTAAACATTATTTGATACAATTTTTTCTGTTTTTTGGACTTTAAATGGTAACATTGTTTACATTCTTGTGCAGCTTGCTGTCACTTCAGCCTTATGTTGGGAGAGTCATCCGTTTGATCAGGGTAACTAGTTCATTTGTTTTCACTGCTGTATAGGTTCGCTGCATAAAAACCACACTTTATTTACCTTTCCTCCTGTGAATGGTCTCTTGGGTTGTCTCTAGTATTTTGCTGTTACAAATGATAAACCATCTAAAATGTGCCTCCTTGTGCAGTGTGTTGAAGGTCATGAGCATATTCAGATTTCCTAGATAATGCCAAATATCTCTTTTAAGTGGTTTTATAAATTTGCACTCTTGCCAGCGATGTATTAGAATTGCCCTTGTTGTATTAGAATTGTATCCTCAGTAAGACTCAGTATTGTCAGGTTTTTTTGTTTTTGCCAGTCTAGTGGGTGTGAAATGACACTTTGTTGGAGTTTCCCAGATTAATAGCAAAGTTTCTTTTTCAGTAAATATTTGCATGGTTGGATAGGCAGGTGCACACAAAAGCAGAATAGAGGCAGCTCTTTGAGGAGATGACCCTGTGACCCTGCTTGTGGCTAGATGATGGCAGGGCTCTGGGCCTACACTGTGCTGGCTGTTATAGGGAGACTCTGGAGCTAGGAAGTGTTGGGTGAGACTGACAACCCTATAAATGGGAGAAGGCAATTGTCACCTTGACACCAGTAATGGGAGCCTCTCTCCAGGGGGAGGCTGTAGTCCTGCCCTTCCATTTCACCAAGAAGGGAAGGAGCTGGAGAGAGGGAAGGATCAGAATGGGGTCCCATAGTCTAGGAATGACCTTTTTTTTTTTTTTAACCTTCTCATAGTCTTGATATTGGTGGTATGTATTTCTCTTGTTTATTCTACTGAGTTTGGGAATGATGAAAAGGATAATAAGAAAAAGAATAGCAATGATCATTTATTAAACACTTATGTGTGAGGCATTGTGCCTTTTTTATGAGTATTATCTCACTTAATTCCAATGGAGTAGGTGCTATTAGTATTCCTGCTTTACAGATGACAAACAGGGTAACTCAAAGAGACAGAGTAACTGAGGGTTTTCACTCAGTCTGACTCCAGAACTTGTAAGCACTGTGCTATATCATTCGCCTGGCTCAGCTAAACCCAAGAGATCAAAGAAAGGAGAGGCTTGTCCAGGCCTGGGTGGGTGAGAAGCATGAGTTATGAAATCCACTGGGCCTGGTGTGGAAAGGGCAACAGGGAGCAGAGTGAGAGGCCCCCTGGAAAAGATGGTTCTTGAGAGGCAGGTGCCCCCAGCCCAATGGACATGGCCCATTTAGCAGGCACTCACGGGCACCTCTTCTGTGCCAAGTCCTGAGCTGGCTGCTGGGGTGCAGAGTGGGATCTGCCCATTTCCAGGTCTCAAGAAGTCCCTGGACAGGTGGAACATGGAGGATGTGGGTGACCCTGGCCTCCTAGGATGCAGGTGATAAGATAACACGTCAGACTGAGGGCTGTCCAGGTATCCTTCAACAGGTAAAATTTTAACAAACTGTGGCACATCCATAATATGGAATACTACTGAGTAACAGAAAGGAACACATCATTGATGTAGGCAACAACTTGGATTAATCTCCAGGGAATTATGCTGAGTGAACAAAGTGAATCTTAAAAAGTTACATACTGTATGATTTCATTTATGTAACATTTTTTGACAAGTAAAAAAATTTTTTTTTAATGTTCATTTATTTTTGAGAGAGAGAGAGAGAGAGAGCATGAATGAAGGAAGGGCAGAGAGAGAGAGAGGGAGACACAGAATCTGAAACAGACTCCAGGCTCTGAGCTGTCAGCACAGAGCCTGACTCAGGGCTTGAACTCGGTAACCGCGAGATCATGACCTAGGCCAAAGTCGGACTCTTAACCAACTGAGCCACCCAGGCGCCCCTGAATTGACAATTTTAGAAATGGAGAACAGATTGGAGGTTAATTTTGGATGGGTTAAGGATGGGAAGGAGGAGGGTGTCTTGTTGTTGGAACTCTTCAGAATATTAACTGTAGTGGTGGATCTGTGAACATATACAGGTGATAAAATTGTATAGAACTTAATACACACACACATACACACATGTATATGTAAAACTAGGAAAACTTGAATGAACTTGGGGGATAGTATCAATGTCAATACAGGTGATCTCTCTGTATTGTTTCTTATAATTGTGAATATGTAATTACCTAAAAGAAATTTCAATTAAAAAATGAAATTTAAGGCCCAAAGTATTGGTAGGACAATAGAGATATTTGTAAGACAGCATTCTCAACCCACATAAAAAATCCTGAGGGCTAGGGCGCCTGGGCGGCTCAGTTGGTTAAGCATCTGATTCTTGATCTCGGCTCAGGTCAGTGCGGAGCTTGCTTGGGATTCTTTCTCTCTGCCTCTCCCCCACTTGCACGTGCATATGCCCCCCCTCCAAAGAAATAAATAAACTTTAAAAAAATCCCAAGGGCTATGTGCAAGGAGGCTTTTTGCCCTTAAGTTAGCAAAGTCCAGCTCCACAGAGAGGTGGGCAGTATTCCCTGAGATGTGGGGTCACCCTAAACACTTCAAGAGACCCAGGGTAGACCCATTGGGTTGGTTTCTGAGCTTAATTCTTTGAGCCTCTCTGTCCTTCACCTCCTGAGCTGACACCACTATCATAAGGGCAAGGGCAGAGCCACAACCCACTCCCCTCCTCCCACTCCACCTCTGTTTGATCTTCTGAGGACAGATGTTCCTCCTTCATTCTCTACTCCACCAGGTTGCCCCTCCCCTGGGATGTCCTGTATCAATTGTTACAAACTCTCTGTGCCTCCTCCATGACCCTGGGATGTCCTGTATCAATTGTTACAAACTCTCTGTGCCTCCTCCATGACTGTCTCCTCTACTAGACAGACTCCTGGACCTTGGGAACAAGACCAGAACCAGTCCCAATCTGGGGGGCATCAGAGAGTGTTTGTTATACTCAACTAAATGGGAAGTTGACCCTGGCTGAGATAAACCTGTTCTGATCCTGAGATCCTAGGGAGGGCCTGGACTGTGGCATAGGATTTGGGGGGTAGTATGGCTGTGGTCTTACAAGATTCTGGGACTTTGTTTCCACCTGGTAGGCCCACTAGGATATCTCTTCCAGAATGTTGGCTGCCCTGAACACTGCTTCAAATTCTGTCCCCAGAATGGGAGACCCAAGGCTCCTCCACCAGACTACCCCAACATACATGTACTCACAGGGATCATGTGTTCACATTGCTGACCTCTTACTCTGGGATAAGCACTTTGGTTTCTTTATTTCTCTCAGCAACATTTATAAAGGAGGTATTTTTTATATATCCATTTTGCAGAGAAGGAACCCAAGGCTCAGAGAGGTTAAGTAACTTGCTCAAGGTCACTTAGCTTGTAAATAGCAGAGCAAGGACTTGAAGAGGCATTCCTAATGTGTGCCAGTCTAGTGCCTGCAGGTGCAAAGCTGAAAAAAAGAAACATCACTGCCCTTATGGAGCTAATGATAAAATCACCAAACATTTATATGTGCTTATGTATGGCAGTCAGAGGCTAAGCTCTTTATATACATTATATAATTGACTCTGCTTTACAACCAAATGAAATAAGGTTATGCCCATTTTACAATGGAAATTGCAGCTCCAGGAGGAAAAGAGACCTGCTCAAGGTCACATAGCAAGTAGAATACAGACCTGGACAGTCTGCTCTAGAGCCAGTGCTATCAGACCCTCTTCTGCCATCTCTTCCCTAGACCTATTTTTGGCTTTTTCCCTCCTCTGTACACAGGCCCCCTCCATGCTATTATTTCTGCCCTCCCTTCACCCCAGCTCTTCTGTCTAGCCTGTGTCCATAGACCCATTCATATTCTAAGCATAGTTTGGAACCTGTGGTTGGGCCAGAATATCTATCAGCACGATGATACCCCTCACTCTGACCCTTTCTGTTCCACCCAGCTACCTGGCAAGGGGAGTCTTGCAGGAGACTACTACCCAGTCCCCTCACCTACCTGTGGTGGCCGGAATATGTGTGGCCTCTGCAGTGCAGAGGATAGAGCAGCAGGATGCCCACACCTGGCAGAGAGGCCAGCACACCAGGGGGTGCAGGTAGCACTGGGCCTGTCAGTGCTAGTGGTTCTGGAGGCTAATATGAGCAGCAGAACTGCTGGCATTATCTAGCCTCTAAGAATAGCTTGGGCTGAAGAGTTGGGGTCTGGGGCCAGGGAAGAGGGCAGGAGCCTGTTTCCACCGCCCCTGCCACCTCTGCTGCTGCTTGGCCTAGAAACTGGAAAGCCTCCCTTCTGGCTTACCATTTGCTCTCGGATGGTTTTGCATGGATGTGTCTTGCCTGCTATTGGGCTGGAGGAAAGAGGGTGACCCATAGACTCAGACCCAGGGCTGAGGTCAATGAGCACATATCCTGAGGACTGGCCCTCACCAGGCCTTCCCCATTGGCACAGAATAGGAGCTTGCTTTTTCAAGGATCATGTTGGAAGTGAACCTTATTCATTTAGCGAATCCTTAAGAACTAGATAATATATACCCATGATTCAAAATTCAAAAGTATAAAAGGGTAACCAAGAAAAAAATCAGTCTTGGGGCGCCTGGGTGGCGCAGTCGGTTAAGCGTCCGACTTCAGCCAGGTCACGATCTCGCGGTCCGTGAGTTCGAGCCCCGCGTCGGGCTCTGGGCTGATGGCTCAGAGCCTGGAGCCTGTTTCCGATTCTGTGTCTCCCTCTCTCTCTGCCCCTCCCCCGTTCATGCTCTGTCTCTCTCTGTCCCAAAAATAAATAAACGTTGAAAAAAAAAAAAATTAAAAAAAAAAAAAGAAAAAAATCAGTCTCCCTCCCTTCCCTAGCCCTCAGCCGCCTATTCCCCTCTCCAGAGGCCACCGCTCTTACCAGCAAAGGTGGTCCCTCCATAGGTAGGCACGTAAATACGTGACTCTTCTATCCCCCCATTTTTGCATGAGCGATAGCACATCCCATCCATTCTTCTGCCCCTTTTTTCACTTAATGATATATGTTGTAAAGAACAGTAATTTACTGAGTCTTTACTCTGGCATGCACTATTGTAACTAAGCACTTCAGATGTTATAACTCATATAGTGTTCATCAGAATCCTGTGTTGTGGTAGGTCTTTTTTACGATTTTCCATTGTTCAGAGGTTAAATAATTTCCCAAGATTTCAGAGCTGGTATTTGGCAGAGCCAGGATTCAATCCCGGGCAGTCTGACTTTAAGGTGTTCTTCATTACTACCCTATTCTGCCTCTCATGCTTGAGCCCTGTCACTACATAGCACCCCCTTACTCTCCCTAAGGGCCAAGGTAAGAAATGTATATTGAGAGACGCCTGGGTGGCTCAGTCAGTTAAGTGTCCAACTTTTGATTTCGGTTCAGGTCATGATCTCACAGTTTTGAGATCTGGCTATGCCTTGGGCGTGCAGCCTATTTAGGATTCTCTTTCTCCCTCTCTCCCTCCCCTGCTCTCACGTGTGCGCACGTGCTCTCTCTTTCTCTCAAAAAAATATATTAAAAAAAATAAATGTACATTGAACACTCACCATGGCCAGGTTCAGGCTGGGATACAGCAGAGAATAAAAAAGATTAGGTCTTTGCCCTCACGGAACTGGCACCCCAGTGTCCACATGTGTCTGTCAACCAAAGCAGGAGGAGGGAAACACACGTCACACACACCCACATGTCCAAGTACAGGCCTGCTGTTTGCACACACTTTTCTCCCTTATCCATTGATCGTTTACTCACACAGCCTCTGAGCTGAAAGGCCTTCTAGCCCAGAGCTATAAGTGGAACATGGAGGTCCACACAGAGATAGATACTTACAAGAGATCACGATGTGGGCCTCGTGATTCTCATCCCCTGCCCCCTAGGATCCATTTCAGCAAGTCTGGTGGGGGGTGTCTATAATCCAGGGCCCAGCCATTGTTTGAAGTTGGGAACAATTGAAGGGCAAGGGAGCTATAGATAGATCCACAGCTGCTGTCACCTGTTCCAGCCTGGGCATTGGGCCCGAGCATTGTCTACATGGGGGCACTCTACCAGTGAGGGCCCACTGGGGGTGGGAGGTTGGCCCAGTCCAGCCCAGCTCTAGAGAGACTGAGTCAGAGGTCAAGACAAAGAAATACAGAGTCTCAGAGGGCAGAGAACGACAGGGTGACAAAGAAGGACCAAGACCCATGAGAGATACAAGAGACTCCCACCTCATTCTAAAAACACAGAGACTGGTTGGGAGTGCGGGCAGAGGCAGAGAGAGAGCTATCTAGACAGTGAGGGCCTAAGGCAAAGATTGAACTCCAGGATACAACAAATCAGAGCCCCAGACCAGAGCCTGTGCTAGGGTCCAGACCACTTCAGTCCAGCATCGAGGTCTTTCTGTCCATCTGTTTATCTCCAGGAGGGTGACACATGCACATTTCTCTCTGGGGCAGCCACACCCCAGATTCTTCTAGGGCAGTCTGAGGTAGGACAGTCAGGAGTGATCCAGGAGGCCCCTGGGGTCTCTGAAAGGGAGAGTTTGTGCTGCTGAGTCTAGTCGTAGATCTAATTCACTATGTGACCTTGGGCAAGGATCCGCTTCTTCTGTGCCTCAGTTTCCTTAGCCGTTCAATGAGAGAGTTGGTTTGCATGATCACTAAAGGTCCTTTTAGCCTCTGATGCCCCTCAGGACGTTCCCCCCCCTCCCCCCACCGTGTGTCTAACTTCCCTCCCTCTTGATGCAGCTGAAGCCACAGTCCCCTCCTTTGTTTGTCCTTTGTGAGGATGGGGGACAGCTGGTCCCCCCGCCCCCCCACCAAGTAACCTTTTACCACATTGAGGCATCTCTCCTCCGGATAAACACCCCTGATGCCTTTTGGCAGCCCTCATCCTATTTTCTGCTCAGGCATCAGAGCCGGGGCCCACTCGGGCTCTCTGCACCTGCCCAGGGCCCCAGGAGGGGGACAAGCCTTGGATGAGCAGGGCCCCCCCACCCACCCACAGGGTGCCAAGGGGAGGGCCCCCCTCTAGGGCCTCACTGCTTTGCTTTTGGACTGTTATGGCAGCCACCTCCTAAGTAAGTCTTCCTGCCACCGGTCTCGCCCCTTCAGTCCATCCTCCACACCAGCTGCCACCGGGATCTTGTGAACACATAAATCTGACCATGCTGTCAAATGTCCTTGCTCAGAGCTCTTTGATGAGAAACATAAAATACAAATGCCTTTGATGGCTCCCCAACTCCTGCAGGAGAACGCTAAACCCTAATCTGGCTTCTGAGGCCGTTCACAGTCTAGTCCCAGCTGCTCCACCTGGCCTCCCTTCCCTGTGTGCCTCCCGTGGCCAAGCCTCCACCTGTGTGACTGCTCTGGCCTTGGAGTTAGGGCTCATGCTCTGTGTCCCCTCTCCTCTGCCTTTGGTGCCCTCCTCTCACCTGGACGACCACAGCCTCCTTGCTGCTCTGCCTGCAGCATTCCAGTCCGTTCTCTGTATGGCAGCCAGGGTGGTCATCATTAAACCTCAGACCACTTACTCTCTTGCCCCGACGGCTTCCCGCTGTACTTTATATAATAGAGTCCAGAGTCCCTTTCAAATCCTACAAGACTCAGTGATCCAGCTCATGCCTACCTATGTAACCCTACCTTAAAAAACTCTCCCCCTAGGGGTGCCTGGGTGGTTCAGTCAGTTAAGCATCCACCTCTTGGTTTTGACTCAGGTCATGATCTCAGTACTCGTAAGTTCAAGCACCAGATCCGGCTCTGTGCTGACAGCATGGAGCCTGCTTGGGATTCTCTGTCTCCCTCTCTGTCTGCCCCTTCCCCGCTCACACACTCTCTCTGTGTCTGTCTCAAAAATAAATAAACATTAAAAATAAAATAAAACTCTCCCCCTGTTCCCGCTCCAGCGGCACTAGCACTGTGATGGCATCAAACTCACCACGCTATTTTCTGCCTCACAGCTTTTGTATTTACTACTACTTTTGCTCAGAATGTTCTTCCTCTGGCTCTTTGTGTGGCTCCTTCTCGTCCCTCAGGTCTCACCTTGAATGTCACCTCTTCAGAGAGCCCTACCTCCTTGACCAACTTGAGTACTGTATACCCAACCCCCATGACCCTCCACCGCGTTACCGTAGTGCCTTTATATCCTGTGTCACGATCTTGAATTACCTTAGAAACTGTATCTGCTTGTTCATTGACTGCCGCTCTATGAGGGAAGGGACCTTGTTGTCATGCCCCTCTCCTTGTCCGTCTGGGTGTCAGACTTGCTCTTGTCCTTCACATCCCTCCATTCTGACATCTCCTGTGGGTGTCTTTCTTTTCCTGGACAGAGAGTATTGGGTTCCCATCCTGGACACAGAATAGAAGGCACCAGATGCATGTTCACCTGAATGAATCTATGTGATCCTCCCAGCTGAGGTAGCATTTTAACAGAGTCCTTCAATGTCTTTATCAAGGATATCCAGGGACTGAGGAGCATTGGTGACAGATGCATTTCCGGTTGGGGCTGGCTCCCAAATCCTGTCTTCTCTGTCTCCCTACCTGCCCTTGCTTTCTCCAATACTCAGCTCCTCCAGTGGCATTTTGGGCTAGAAGAGAAGCCAGAGGTAGTATGTCCCTTTTGGGCTTTGCCCCATCAGCTCATTGCTCATGGGAATCTCCCCCAATAGCCCCAGCTCAGCAGCTGCCTCCAGTTCTGGCTGCTACTAAGCTGTGAGCTCCAGGACCCCACAAAAGTGCTTATCTGAGGCCTTTGATGGAGAGAAATAGGGGACACGGAGGCCATGGTGTCCGGCTTGGCTCCAGCTCCCCATATCCTAAGGCTGCCTGTCTCTATCTTTCACCGCTTTACTCTCTACCCTGGATCCTGCTCCTCCTTCCCAACTCTGTTCCTAGTCAGGCCCAAGGTTCCTTGGCTTTTCTGTGGGGGATGCAAATAGGGGATTTACAGCATTGCTGTCTTTGAGGGTGGCAACAGGCCAGTCTGGGGCCTGGGAGCACTGAGGCCGGAATGCCTCAGGCTGAGCCCTTCCTGACAGTCCTTCCTAGCACTATCAGCATCTTAATTAAGTCCCTTGAAGATCGTGGTTCTTAGAGCGGTTTCTGGAGAGTCTCTGAAGCCCAGGAGGGTGGACACCCCACACTGCACGCCAGGCTGCAGGTGACCCAGCTGCCTTCATGCCAGTCCTCACCATAGCTACCTTCTCCTTTGCTGGTTTCCGTGTGCTTGGGTAGAGAGCTAACCTCAGGAGTGGAATCCTGGAGTCTGGCCCAGGCTCCCTCTGTCCGCATCAGGGCCTCTGTGTCCTCAGCTAAGCAGAGGGTCTGGACGAGATGATTTCCTTTCCAGCCCTGATGCTCCTGATTCCTAATGCCCTGCTGTCTTTAACTGGAATTGGGGAAAAGGGTGGCAGGCAGGGAGAAATAGAAAAGGTACAGGAAAGTACAGAGAACAATTAAGAAACCATTGTACACATTTTGTTATATTTGCCTCAAGTCTTTTGCCCCTAGATTGTAGCACTTCAGGGTTCTAGTGATACCGATTCTAACACGCCAGGATTCGAAACTGAGGTACATATAGTCCTGGCTCTGTACTCATAATGTTGGGAAGAGAAGGGAGGAAGAAAGACTTTGGAGTGTCTACACTGGCTACTCAGTGAGTGGGTTGGTTGGGATGAGAGGGCGGTGGTGAAGAAATGAAGCTTCCGGAGGTTCTAAAATCCTAGAATCCTAGAATCCTAAAGTTGGAACAGATCTCAGAGGTTGCCCAGTCCAAAGCTTCAAGCCCTGTGCAACCTCTGCTTGATTCCTCCTTGCTGTTAGCAGGCTCATTTTCTTCTACGAAGCCTCTTCCATGGCTGACAGGCTCTGAGTATGAAAAGACCCTTTTCTGTGTATGTATCCAAACTCTGCTTCCTTGTAACCACCCCACTGGCCTGCTCTTGAGGACACACAAGTCACACAGGTTTTGTATGCTACAGGACAGCTCTTCATATATTTAAGGTTGGTGCCTTAAGTCTTTGCAGATTGTGGCATTTCGTGCCTCTCTTAGGTGCCTCTTGGGTTTCCCCATCGCTTCATCATTTTTGTCTGTGTGTTCATCTCAGCAGGAAGGTGTGCCCTGTGTAGTAGAAGTGAACTTACAGTTCTAGACCCATTTCTTTTGGTTGGTTTCTCAGCCCCAGGTTTATACACTGAACAGATAATTCTAGAATTCAGACCCACATTATATTTGGTATAGGCTAGGCTCATTAGAGGTTCTAATTCTCCAGGCTAATTCTATTGCTCAGGCCCTAAGAAAGAAGGCCCTGCTTTCTGAGCATCTTTAAACAGCAAGCAGAGTTTTTTCCACCCTCTGGGCTTTCTCTAAATAAGGAGATGAAAACCCTATAATCTTTTTCTTTAATGTTTGTTTGTTTGTTTGTTTGTTTGTTTTTGAGAGAAAGACAGAGTGAGCAGGGGAGGGGCAGAGATGGGGAAGAGCTGTCAGCACAGAGCCTGATATGGGGCTCGAACCCATCAACTGTGAGATCATGACCTGAGCCAAAAGCAAGTCAGATGCTTAGCCGATTGAGCTATCCAGTTGCCCCAAAACCCTGTAATCTTTAAAAAAAATTTTTTTTTGGAGAGAGAAAGGGGGTGCAAATGAGCAAGGGGCAGAGAGAGAGAGAAAGAATGTCAGGAGGGGCAGAGGGAGAGAGGGGGAGAGAGAGAGAGAAATAGGGTTCACCCAAAGTGGTGCTTGTGTTTTACCTGAAGCGGGGCTTGTGCTCACCCAATGTGGGACTTGAACTCATGAACCGTGAGATTGTGACCTGAGCTGAAGTCAGATACTTAAGGACTGAGCCACCCAGGTGCCTAACAAAACCCTATAATCTGAAACTATCTATCAAGTTGGGTTCATGCTCTTACTCAGCACACACTTACTGACTTTCTGCTGTGTGCAGGCATTCTGTAAGGTGCTGGGGATATAGACCAAGCTCTTGCCCATTAGTTGGTGGGGAGGCAGGCCAGAAACGACCTAAGTTCTATGAAGAGAATCAAAACAGAACGATGTCCTCACAAATATAATGTGGAGAAAAAGAAGAAAGGAATACATAATGTAGGATTCCATTCATAGAAATTTTGGAAACTAATCTGTGACATTAGAAGTCAGGATGGTAGGTGAGGGAGTGGTGAATGAAAGAGAGGGGTTGCTGGTAATTTGTTTCTTGAATAGGGTGTGTTTAGTTTGCAGAAACTCAGACTGTATGGCAATATTCACTATATCCCTGATTATAATGGCAAAAAGACTGGGGACAATCTAAGTGTCACCCAAAGGAGAGCTGTATCATTTCATAACTTGGAGAGTATCTATAGGATTAATTCCTAAAAAGGTCTGGGCATTTGTAATTTTAATAGATATTGCCAAATTTGGCCATGCATTTCTAACAAAGTTTTTGTGTAACATACATGCAGTGAAATGGGTACATCTTGAACGTACAGCTCAATTAGTTAACACACTGCTCTTTGCTCAGTACATAGTGTTTCTTGCATTCCAGAGGCTGCTCTTGTGCCTCGTCCATGCATTACTCTCCCTCAGAGGACCACTCTTCTGCTTTTATCAGCTTACCTTGTTTTGAACTATGTATGGTTGAAAATGGGTCTTTGAAGTTATTTCTATATATTTTATAGAATATAGGTATATGCATATTTGGAATTGGTAGCCAGATGGTACAGAGAATTTCTCTGTGTGGGCACAGCCTGACATCTGGCTGGAATCCTGGCTCTGGACCTGTGTAGTTCTATGTGTCCACTGTCTCGAGTTCCAGGGTCCTTTGATTCTCTGACCATAAATTTCTGTGGTGTCACCAGGGCCTGAATGGGGTGATGGACAGGACAGCCTGGAAGTGCCCTGATGTATTCCAAAGCCCATATCAGGCAGACTGAGTGCCAGCACACTGAACCCCTGTTGAGAGTGGGGTGCAGGAGGGGGCTAAGAGTGGGAAGTTGATTTCCTGGGAATCTTGAATGTCTTCCAATTGTTCTAAATTTCCTCCTTTTGCTTTCTTTTCAGCCAAATCATTTCTTTACGTGTATGGTCACAGGTCTAGTTTTCTTCATGTACAATTTCCCTCAGGGGACCCCAAGGAGATGGGGATAGAGGTAGGAGGTAAGAGCATGCAGGTACTGGAGAGGGATATCTTACTCTCTCTGCTTCTCTTTTTGATCTGGTCTCTGCCACTACTTATCTGTGAGATTTGCCAGTGCTTTCTTTTCTCTGGGCCTCAGTTTCCCTGGGTGTATAAAGAGGATTGTGCCAAATAGTCCCAGAAGGCACTCTGTTGTTTCCTCTCACTCAGTCTCCTTGCACTTTGTTTCTGGGGGTGTGAGCCTTTTTCTGGGTGGACCAGACTCCTTGTGACTCAGTTTCTCTCTCTCTGGGCTCCTCAGTCTTCCTGGATCTCTCACGGCTGTGTGCCTGCCCCATCAGTCTCTGAATCCCAACCTCCCTCTCTCTTAGTAAGAGTGTCTCTCTCCGCCTTTGTGATCCCATGACAATGGGAGGTAAAAATAGCCCAGGGGCCGTGCTGGTGGAGATAAAAGGGAATTTGCCTTTTGTGTCCTGTGGCCAGGCTGGGGGGGCTGTGACACGTGGAGATTGCTGACATAGCTCTCCTCTGCTGACCTTGACTGTGGCAATAAAAGGGGTAGCCCAACTCCCAGCCCTCACCGTGTGCTGAGGTGGGTGATCAGGGCTGAGGTTGGAACCACAGGGTGAGGGTACCCATGGGTGGGTACAAGTCTCTCTCTATCTCTGGGAAAGGATGCTCTGGTGTTTGAGTGTGTGTGTGTATGTGTGTTGGGGGCTCACCAGGGAGGCTGAGATGGGGACCCCCGAGGAATCACTGAGGATTAGGCCTTGTGGGTTTTGAATCACACCCCTGTTTGGGGTCCCTGGGTCCCTTAGTTCCTCCGTCACGGCCATCTTCCAGTGCCTGATGCCTTGGATTGCCTTGAACCTCCAAGATTTTTAGTCCCTCATCTTCCACCTCTCAGTGCCACCGCCATGATGGATGTGAGTGAACTTGGGGAGTCTGCCCGCTACCTCCGCCAGGGCTACCAGGATCTGATGAAGGTGCACACTGTCCCGTGGGATGGTAAGTGAAGGCAGAAGGGCACGGCCATGGTATTGCCCTTATGGACGCAGACCAGGAGTGGGGAGGGGTGAAACTGAGCTTGCGGCTGAAGGGGAACTCTGGCTTCAAAGCTTTAGCCCTGGCCCTTTCCCTCAGAGTCTGGGGTCCTTAAGGGTACATTCCCTGAGACTCTGTGTACATCACTGCATGTTTGTGAGCAAGCCTCGGTTTGCTCCTCTGTAAAATGGGACAATATTCCCTGTCTCCCGGAGCGGCAGTCTGTGGCTGGAGCCCGAGGCCTCTGAGATGGGAGTGATTAGTATGCAGGCTGGTGTCCGTAAAACCTGTGCTGGAGTTATTTTTAGTGTTTTCCATAGAGCTAAAGCCAAAGACAGGAATAAAGACTACTATTTATGACCTAGTTTGCTCATAGGACAATAATAACAATAGGCAATGTGTATCAAGTGCTTATTTTGTGCCAGGCCCAGAGTGAATGACTTTCCATGCATCATCTCAATAACCTGGGAGCTGGGGACCAGGGCCAAGGCCAGTTTCATGGGTATGCAACCTCTGCAGTTGCACAGGGCATCACCCTCAGAAGGGCCTTTGTGTTTAACACTCAGCTCTCACCATATTAAAATGTTTAATGATTTAAAAACTTGGTTTTAATGTTTGCTTTTGAGAAAGCGTGTGTGGGTGGGGGAGGGGCAGAGAGCGAGGAAGACACAGAATCAGAAGCAGGCTCCAGGCTCTGAGCTGTCAGCACAGAGCCTGGTGCAGGGTTTTGAGCCCATGGAACAGTGAGATCATGACCTGAGCCAAAGTTGGATGCTTAACCGACTGAGCCACCCAGGGGCCCCAGTGTTTAATGATATTTTAACGGGGGTGCTGCATTGTAATACTGGGGACTGAGAGTTATGTAGCTGGTCCTGAGTAAGGCACTTGGCTAGTAGTGGCAGGACAGGAAACAGAACCTGGTGGTCTGCTGAGTCCATGCCTTTAACCACCATGAGATATGGGCTCCCTGAAGTTGTGGGACCAGCTGACCAGGCAAGAAGGAACACAAGACACAGAATTAGGAGAAGTGGGTTTGAGTCTTCAGCGAAATGGGGGAGGCAGAGCTCCCCTGAGAATTATGTGCCTGATTTTGAGGCCTTCTCCATATGGGACTTCAGGAGATGCCCGTAACATTTTGCCTTTGAGGGAACAGGCCCAGAGGGAATGAGTTTTCCCGAGCTTGCAGGGTAGATATGGCAAAAGCAGGAATCTGAACCCAAGTATGTAATCCAGGGTGGTGAGGGCCTATTACCTCAGTCAGGGAATCCTCTGACAAGGTCCCTACGGACCCTCCCAGCTTTGCCCTTCCTGGATCCTGGGTCTGGAAGGATCTTTGTGTACTTCTGCATCCTGACAGGGGCTCATGGGAGGGGCAGAGGTTTACGGACAAGGCTTGGGAACCCCAGTTCGATGTGCCTCAGCCTTTCTCAAAGCCCCACTCCTCTCCCCCAACCAGGGAGGAAGAGGGTCTGGGTACCTGATGAACAGGATGCCTACGTGGAGGCCGAGATCAAGTCGGAGGCAACTGGGGGCAGAGTCAATGTGGAGACCAAAGACCAGAAGGTTTGGCTCCCCTCTTCCGGGATTATCTCCTCTGCCTCCTCGGGTGCAGCTCGCTGGCGCACTGGATGAAAAAAGGGGTCTGGGAGGGCACCGGCATAAGAGACTGAGGTCAGAGGTCAGTCACCTGCTGCCCGCCTACCACCTCACCCCACGTTAAGGTCTCCTATGATACGGTCTCCCGGACAGATGCTGCTAGTACGCGAAGCAGAGCTGCAGCCCATGAACCCGCCCCGCTTCGACTTGCTGGAGGACATGGCCATGATGACGCACCTCAACGAGGCAGCGGTGCTACACAACCTGCGCCAGCGTTATGCTCGCTGGATGATCTACGTGAGCCACGGGCCAGGCTGGGTTTGGCGGGGGTGGGGCCAAAGAGGTAGGGGCGGGGCTAGGGGAAGCGCTACAGTGCGGTGGGGAGTGGGGGGCGGGGGGTGAGGAGCAAGGAGCAGGGCTAGAGGAGGGACAGCGTGAGGTCTTGTCGCCGTGAAGGCGGGGCCCCGGGCTGGGGCGGGGCTAGAGGAGGTTCGGCTACCAGAGTGTAGGGGCGGAGCTGCAGCTAGACGCTTGGGCTTGGCAATGTGGAGGTGGGGCTACGGGCTGCGGGCCGGAGTAAGGGCTGGGGCGGGTAGGACAGCCACAGAGCATATGGCAGGGCACTTTAAGTGATTCCTTGGGGAATATTGCAAGGGTCACGGTTTCGTGAGGGCTGGGGATTGAGGATGGGAACTTGGCCTTCAATAACCCATTTTATAATCTCTCCTCAGACATACTCGGGCCTCTTCTGTGTCACCATCAACCCCTACAAATGGCTCCCGGTCTACACGGCCTCCGTGGTGGCTGCTTACAAGGGAAAGCGCCGCTCGGAGGCTCCACCCCACATATATGCAGTGGCAGATAATGCCTACAATGACATGCTGCGCAGTAAGAGCCGCCTTGACTCCTCTCCCTCACCTAAGACCTCCACCCCTGCTCCAGGGAGGCCTCTGTAAAGGACCCCTTTCCCTCCACTTGCACTGCTTTCCTTTTGATGCTGCTGGACACTCTAGCGTAGCATTCTGTCTCTCGAAGTGGGAGCCGATCACTGGATGATCCCACCTCGTCCTTCCCATTTCTGGCCCTGGGTGGTGGAGGGGTTGCCCCAGTGCCACAGATACCCAAAGTGTTCTACTCCTGACTGACTGGTTTCTCACCTTGGCTAACTTACCTATCTCTTCCCCCTTTCCTCCAGACCGAGAGAACCAGTCCATGCTGATCACGTGAGTGTGGGGCTCTGGGGGTGTGGTGGGAAATGCTGGCCACCTGGAAGGAGGGGAGTGGAACTAAAATCATTTCCCAGAGTTGAGTCCAAAGTGCTTAGGGTAGGGCTTTTACCACCTGGATCTGGTATCCTTCTAAAGCTAAATTAGAGCATTTTCTCTGCCCCTATTCTGGGCAGATGCATTATGGGGTGGTGGACAGGGAAGGGATACCCAAACACCAGAGTGATCACCAGCCCTGATACTCCCTCTCCCCAGGGCCTGGAATCTTCTCCCACCTTAATCTTTGGGGAATTATGATTCTGGCTCAAGGGGAGGGAGGAGATTACTTTCCCTTTCTTTCTTACAGTCTCCTTATTTCTGAATCTTATTTTGATGTTTCATTTGCCCCCCTGGGAAAGTGGTAGAGTTCATGTCCAAGTTCATGTCCAGCCAAGCCAATATGGACATTGTGTATGAGTGTGTGTGTGTGTGTGTGTGTGTGTGTGTGTGAGTGTGAGTGAGTGCAGCCTGGTGGTTAAAAGCAAGACCTTTAAAACCAGAAGGACCTCGGTTCAAGTTCTTACATATCCACTTTCTGCTGGTACCCTTGGGCCCCTGAGTCTCATCAACAAAGGCGGAACAATCCTACTTACTTATCGTACAGAGCTTTAAGGAGTTAGTGAGTTAACGTATGTGCCTGGCACACACCAGGACATTTATGTGACTTCCCTGAGTCCCATTTCCTTACCCCTAAAATGGGGGTGATAGTAGTGCTTGCTTTACAGGGTTTCTAAGGCTTAAATGAGCCAATATAGGTAAAGCACTTGGCCTGGTATCTGGCATGAAATTAGTGCTCAGTAGACAGTGACATCATCATATGTGTTCTCATCTCACAGGGATGTTCTATGCTGGCTTGCTTTTACATAACCCAGCACCTCTGAGGGTTGATCTCTTCTGGAGAGTGTTGGGTTGGGGGTCCTGAGTTGGGAGCTGGGTGTGGGGCGGGGGGGGGGGGGGAGACAGAGTAGCCTTGCTTGAGGGGTGGGGTGTTGGGGGATGGGAGGAATTAGGGTGACCAGATGGGCTTTGGTGACTCATGTTTGTATCGTCTAAGCGGAGAGTCGGGGGCCGGTAAGACGGTTAACACCAAGAGGGTCATTCAGTACTTTGCCATCGTCGCTGCCCTGGGAGATGGGCCGGGCAAGAAGGCCGTAAGACTCGCCCATGCGGGCTCTGCTCCCCACTGCTTCTCACTGTTTTTCTTTTCTTTCTCTTCTTCTTCTTCTCCTTCTTCTTTTTTTTTTTTTTTAAATTCCTTTTAAAAAAGTTGATTCCCCAGAGCCTCTAGCCCTGCCTGAGCCTCCCACCCTGGTGGCGGACTCTGGCCTGAGCAAGGCTTGACCAAGAGAAAGGCTGTGACTGCTCTTCCACATCGTGTGACCCAATTCTGGGCCTGCCTCAGCGTTCCTATCTGTAACACACAGGGGTGGGACCACAGCTATTCCTAAACGCTTTATATAATTTCCCTTTCCGTCATGACCTTCATATCTTGAAAAAGTTTACCAAACAGGCTTTTACTATGAAGTGATTTTTTTTCTTGGTTTTTGTGCAGCAAAGACATCATTACCTGCTGTCAATCAAAAAGCAGGCTTATATGGAGTTTAACCAGAGCCAACAGCATTTGGCATTCCTAACACCCAGGGTTAGGGGGCAATTTCTCACCCTGTGATTTCTGTATGGATTTTTTGAAATTTCTGAAACAGTGGGGGACCAATGTTTTGTTTTGTTTTTGTTCTCCAAGTATTACATCCATTCCTAGCCCCCAAGACCAGCTGTTCAGAGCTCTATGTCTGTCCCTCCACCCCAAAATGGACGTCTTTTCTTTCCAGAAGCCCTAAGCCACCTTCTACACAGCCCCCACTCCTGGTCCTGTTAAGCCTTGCTTTATTCTGGGGCATTTTTCTTTCTTCTTTTTCTTTTCTTTTTGTCCATTTAAAGTTGTTTTTATTTTTTCTTTTTCTCCCATTTGATTTTCTTGTGTGGTTTTTTCTTTCTTTTTTTTCCCTTGCAGTTTTGTTTTTTGTTGTTGTGGTAGTTGTTTTGTTTTTGCTGTTGACTTTTTGGTGCTTTTTGCTCCCTCTCTTCCCTACCCCATTTTTGAACCCCCACAGTGTCTCTGAGGATGCTGCAGAAAGTTGGGGCTTGGTCCAGTAACAGGAATGGAGGGCAGGGAGAGGGCCAGAGCTGGCAGGGGTGCAGCTAAGAAGGGCGGGGCAGGAAGGAGCCCTGCATGGTGGAGTGTATGTGGGGTGTCAGGCAAGACAGGTAGAAAGAAAGGCTGGCTCACAGGGTCTATGGATGCTGGAACTTCAAAGCCTTAACCCCCCTCCCCTTGGCCCCAAATTTGACCACATCTGCCTTAGAGAGCCCTGTTCAAAAGGCCTGGACCTGAGTGTGTGGGGTGGAGCTCAGTGGGAGGGGCTCTTGCCATTTCCCTCCTGCCTCCATCCCTCTAACAGTGTCTCTGGGGGGATTTTTAAGTCTTGGGCTCCCTGAAGGTGAGCGAATAACCAAAGTCCCCTGGTGGCCTGGCACCTGTCACTCTAGAATCCATTCCTTCCTTTCTCTCCCTTTCTTCCCAGGCTGTAGGGAGCCAGGGTGGGGAAGGGAAGGAAAGGAACAGAGGAGAGACAAGGATGAGGCTAGAAGAGTAAGAGAGGGAAACCTCCTCCATTCAGCAAGTCCCTCTAGATGAGACATATGGTGTCTGTGGTGTCATGGGAGGCAGGATGCCTGGGCTCAGTTCCTGCTCTGCCCCTCACCATGTGGCCTGGAGATCACTTCCCTGCTCTTAGTTTCCTCATTTGCAAATTAAGGCTAATAATATGCGCCTGACAGGGCTATTTTGTCTATCAGCTGTATAGTCAAGGTGCAGCCCATCACAGTACAATGGAGAAGTGTAAAGAAGGGCTCTCACAGTGGGAGGTGAGGGGTAAAAAGGGTCGATCAGAAAGAGGGCCCTTCTAGCCTCAGAGTATCAGGGACACCTTCCTGAGGAGGGGACATTTGAGCTGGGGTCTGAAGAGGAGTAGACTTTAGTCAGGAAGCTCCAGGGTTTAGGGGGAGGGGCCACCGGATATGGGAGATATGGGAGGGGGAGGCACATGGAAGAGGCCAGAGACAGCTGGAGGAGGGGAAGGGCTGCCAGTAGGAGACCCTGAGACATGGCCCCTTGCCTCAGGTGCCTGATTAGGGCCAGGCTTGCTCCCACTTTCTAGCATTTCTCTTTCTAACAGTGCTGACAGGGTTGGGCATGGGCAGTGGGGTTGGGGGCTACATGTTTGGGTGTCTAACAGTCTGTCCTGCTAACCACTGCCACCCTCCCCTAGCTTGGTGAGACCTCATAGTTTCTAATGGCATCTTCCTTCTCTCTCCAGCAATTTCTGGCCACAAAGACTGGGGTAAGTGTGGGGCCAGTGCTAGTGGGGGCAGGCAATAATAATGAGCCCTGGGAGGCCCCTTCCCTTTCCCCACCAGAGGTGGTCCAGGATTCGCTGATACGCAGGACCATCAGGTACCCTGGTCTCCCAGTTGGTAGCACCAGGACTGACAGACCCTTCATCCTGTTGTCACCAGGGCACCCTCGAGGATCAAATCATCGAGGCCAATCCTGCCATGGAGGCTTTTGGCAACGCCAAGACCCTACGGAATGACAACTCATCCCGCTTTGTGAGTGGCCATGGTGGGAGAGGTGGGTGGGGATGGGCAGCAGGGAGGTAAAGGGCCCTGACTGACACTGTTCCTCTGCCCACAGGGCAAATTCATCCGCATTCACTTTGGTCCCTCTGGGAAGCTGGCATCTGCAGATATTGACAGCTGTGAGTCGAGGGGAGGGTGGGGAACAGAGGCTTGGGCCTTTCTGCTCTGACTGAGCATCCATCCTCAAATCTTTGGGGCTACCACCTGTTCCAGGCACTTCTCTCCATCCCCTGGCCACCGCCCAGCCCCTACAACCTTACTCTCCCCTGCAACATTCCATCCACTATGGTCTCTGAGCCTCCATTCCTCTGCTTGATCTTCCCAGCCAGAGTGATATTTTCTCAGATACGAATTTGACCACATTATGTTTCTGTTTAAAAACCTTTTGTAGATCCCATTACCTGATCTTTATTTTTTATTTTTTAAACTATTTATTTATCTTGAGAGAGGGAGGGAGAGAGAAAGAGAGGGAATGGGAGCAGGGGAGGAGCAGAGAGAGAGGGAGAGAAAGAGAATCCCAAGCAGGCTCTGCCGCCAGCACAGAGCCCAATGTGGGGCTCAAACTCACGAACCGTGAGATCATGACCTGAGCCAAAATCAAGAGGCGGACACTTAACCGCCACCCAGGTGCCCCCTGTTACCTTAGGATAGAGACCCGAATCCTTGTTGGGCCAGTCAGGCTCCTTGTGATTGGATCCTTACCCCACCTCAGTTCTTTCTCTGGCCTCCAAAAGGGCAGGCCTGTGACCACCCCCCACACCACCCCATCCTCCCTGGAAGCCTGCCCTCCCACTTTTTGCCCATCCCACCTGGCCCAGCCCCACTGCACAGACACCAGGGCCCACTGCACAGACACCAGGGCCCAGGCTGCATGCACAGACCACTGACCTACACTGACCACTCCCCACCTTGGGATGCATCACCAGATCCCGATGGATAAGCACAGACATGTGATGACCAGAGAATGTTGTAATTCACTCCTTGACTCATTTCTTCGCAAACACATGGAAACTCCGCTTCACGCACACACTGACATGCTAGCTCTGCTCTGGAGGGAAGCAGTGTGGTCTGTGGATGAAGGGATGAAAGCATAGATGAAAGAAGGACATATGAAGACCCCTGCCCATAGACACGCAGACCTGCAGACATACACACACATCCCCACCCTGTGACACCTGCGTGATAGACACTTTTCAGTATGTGTTGGCATGTGTGTGGATACAGTGCCTCTCTACACACCCCTGAGACAACTTCCCCCACCCCTTCAGCTCTATTGGGGTGACCCACTCTGGGGAGGTACAGGGAGAAGGTAGGCTAGTGCCCCTCTTTTCCCTAGATCTCCTGGAGAAGTCACGAGTGATCTTCCAGCTGCCTGGTGAGCGTGGTTACCATGTCTACTACCAGATCCTCTCGGGGAAGAAGCCAGAGCTGCAGGGTGAGGGCCAGGGGTGGATGAAAGGGGAGTCAGAGCCCACGGGGCTGGGTGGGACTGCCCCTCCACTCCTTAGCTGGGACTCCTAGTTATTGCTGAGCTCTCTCCTTGTACTGGAGAATAGGCCCCTAGTGTCATGGCCCTGGCAAGGTTGTCCCTCATTCTGTCCTGAGACTGGAGAGGCCCCATCCAGCACCAAGGGGGAAGCAGTGGCTCTGTCTAGGCCCAGCTATGCCCTCTTACAAGCCCCTCAAGGACAGAGTGTGGTTTTCCCTGTGCCCTAGCACCCTGCATAGTGACTGGGCTCATTCCTCAGAGAACCATAAAGAAAGAAAAGCCACAGGCCTGGGGGAGGGGGTGAGAAACTCAGCTACACAGAAGTCCTGGGAGGGCCCTAGAGTCCCCTGCCTGGGTGGCCCCTAGAACCTTCCATGCTGGGATGGGAGGGAAGGAGAATCACTGGGTGAATGCAGCCAAACCCACCGTGCTTCTCCACATGTCTCCCAGATATGCTGCTTCTGTCGATGAACCCCTATGACTACCACTTCTGCAGCCAGGGTGTCATCACTGTGGACAACATGAATGATGGCGAGGAGCTCATGGCCACTGATGTAGGTCTCTGGTGGGAGAGAGGCAGGTCGGGGCGCCTGCAGTGTGTGGATGTGTGAGGCTGGGGGGAGGTCAGGGAGCAATTCCAGTGCCCTTAGCTCAGCTGGCCCCTAGAGAAGCCCAGACTTCTCTGATCCTTCTGTCCCCTGCCACAGCATGCCATGGACATCCTGGGCTTCAGCGTGGATGAGAAGTGTGCCTGCTATAAGATCGTGGGGGCCCTCCTGCACTTCGGCAACATGAAGTTCAAGCAGAAGCAGCGGGAGGAACAGGCTGAGGCTGACGGCACTGAAAGTGAGGGGGCCTGACCCTGGCCTGACCTGGTCATCATCTTGACCCTGATTCTAGTGTCCTGTCCATGACCGTTAACCTTAACCCTTGTCCACAGCCTTTGATTTAAGTCTTACCTGGCCTTGATTGTAACCCCTGATTTCTCAATCCCGGACCCTCACCCTTCTGAGCCGTACAGTTTGCCTGCCCTGAACTCAACCTCTCCCTGCCTCCCTCTTCTAACTCCAGGCAGAGGCCAGTAGCACCCCCAGGTGCCCATATTTTTGCCCTCCTCCTCCTTCACTGCCCCCCTGCTGTGTGCCCTGCCAGGTGCTGACAAGGCTGCCTACCTGATGGGGGTCAGCAGTGGGGACCTCCTTAAAGGCCTTCTGCACCCCCGAGTGCGTGTGGGGAACGAGTACGTGACCAAGGGCCAGAGTGTGGAGCAGGTGAGTTGTTTGCAGGCCAGGGCTCACCTGGAGACAGTGGAGCAGGGTACCCTCCTTGCCAGGTCCCAGCCCAGCCTCTCCATACCTCCAGGTGGTGTTTGCCGTGGGGGCTCTGGCCAAGGCCACCTATGACCGGCTGTTCCGGTGGCTGGTGTCACGGATCAACCAGACCCTGGACACCAAGCTGCCCCGTCAGTTCTTCATTGGGGTCCTGGACATCGCTGGTTTTGAGATCTTTGAGGTGAGAGCGGGCCCACACCCCTGGGCTCTGTTCTCTCCAAGGCAGAGGACCATGGGTGGGTGGGGGCCAGAGCCCCGGGACTCTGCCTGGAGGTGGTGGTGAAGTCGCGCACATCCCCGTTCCTCCATGGGTCTCCCCGTGTATATCTGATGAGCCTGGCACCTCCCTCTATAGTTCAACAGCTTTGAGCAGCTGTGCATCAACTTCACCAATGAGAAGCTCCAGCAGTTCTTCAACCAGCACATGTTCGTGCTGGAGCAGGAGGAGTACAAACGGGAGGGCATCGACTGGGTCTTCATCGACTTCGGCCTGGACCTGCAACCCTGCATTGACCTCATTGAGAAGGTGGGGCCTAGGGCAAGGCCACTGCAAGGGGAGGGGGATGGGGGTGTGGCGAGTGAGCAAGAATGAGCGTGGGCCGGCTTGTGAGCGAGCGTGTGCAAGCACCCATGTATGTGTGCAGTGGTGCATCGATGTGAGCTTGCGTATGTGAGTGTGGCTCTGTGTCTCTGTTCGTGTGTGTGAATGGCAGCGCGTGCATGGGTGTGAATAGGTTTGTTGGAGGTTGTGTGAATGTGTGTTGGTGGGTACGTGAGTGTGCACCCAGCACTGTGGCCAACAGCCTGTCATGGGCACACACGATTTTGCAGTTCACGAGGGCCTACTGCAGCCACAATCTCACCGGACCTGCCTGGGGGTAGGCAGGGGAGAGTATGTCTGCTAATTTATTTGATTGACTGTATCTATTTCCCTGTTGTACAAAGACTGCAAGAAAGAAAAATCAAAGAAAATCTGTAAACTCAGCAGTAAAGGGAAAAAAAAAAAAAAATTTGCCCCCTAACCCTACTGCAGCCTGTGTCTTGGCACTTTGGTTAAGTTTCCTCCAAACCCTTTATCCTGGACGTGCATTTTCTTTTATAGCCTCAGACTCATATCCCATCTTTTTCTCTGAAAATGTATTTTGAACATTGAACATTGCTGAAGAAGCCACAAGAGTTCATGCAGCAGGCGATTTTTATGCATTTCTGTATCCTGCTTTTGCATAGTTGGGTGGTCAACAGTTTTTGCTGTGAGATCAGCACTGAAAGTATTCATTTCAACACTTAGTAGGTTAGGAAATTGAGGTCTAAGGGCCTCCCTGCTAGTAAGTGAGGAAGCCAAAATTTGAACTCAGCTGCCTTTTTTCCCCCTTTTATTGTGTGTGTGTGTGTGTGTGTGTGTGTGTGTGTTTCTGGTTTCTGTCCCTCCCAGCAATGGCTGAAGTTGGGGGTCTGGGAAGGCTTCCAGAAGGAGGGGTTCCGGGATATGGCATCTGGCCCAGCCAGGATGGGCTGGCTTGATGATGGCCCTTCAAACTTGTTCCCTGTCCCCAGCCACTGGGCATCCTGTCCATCCTGGAGGAGGAGTGCATGTTCCCCAAGGCCTCAGACGCCAGCTTCCGGGCCAAGCTCTATGATAACCATGCAGGAAAGTCACCCAATTTCCAGCAGCCACGGCCTGACAAGAAGCGCAAATACCAGGCCCACTTTGAGGTGGTCCACTATGCAGGCGTGGTAGGTGCCTGTTGGAATCCCAACCCTTGACCCCCTTCTTCCCTTCTCCTGGTTCCCCAACTTTGCTCAGCACCTGTCTGGTCTCTGCCAGGTGCCTTACAGCATTGTGGGCTGGCTGGAGAAAAACAAAGATCCGCTGAATGAGACGGTGGTCCCTATCTTCCAAAAGTCGCAGAACAAGCTCTTAGCCACCCTCTATGAGAACTATGCAGGGTCCTGCTCCAGTGAGTACAGAGGGACAAGGTCACCATTCTATAGGGCACTCACAGAGTGACGTCCCCCGGAATGACTGGTCCCATGTCTCTCCTAGCCGAGCCCCCCAAGTCTGGGGTGAAAGAGAAGCGTAAGAAGGCAGCATCTTTCCAGACGGTGTCCCAGCTGCACAAGGTGAGGCCCAGTCGGGGCCCCATGCAGGCCCTCACCTGCCAGTCTCCAGCCCCGTCCCTGGTCCCTGCTCTGTCCCCTGCACCCTGGGCGGGCGGCTGTTAAGACTTGCAGTGATGTTTAACTCCTCTCTTGTGAACATCACAGCAAGTCTGTGCTGCTTCCCGTCCGCACGCTGCCTGGGCAGGGTTTGGGGGGGATGGGGTGGGAGCCACAGGGCCTGTGGGAGGCATGGCGATTGGATGGGGGAGTGAAGACTTAGGCGACTGACAGGGCCCCAGTCAAACAGAAGAGGGAAGAGGGTCCCAAGGAACAGTGGAAGGACAGATGTGCAGAGGCATGCTTAGACGCCTGGCTCACCAGTCCTCAGCAGGCTGATCCACTATGGTTTCCAATTCTGCTTCTTGCCCCTCTTGTGCTTTCTCCCCTCTCCTCACCCCCAGGAGAACCTCAACAAGCTGATGACCAACCTACGGGCCACACAGCCCCACTTTGTCCGTTGCATTGTCCCCAACGAGAACAAGACCCCAGGTAGTCACCCCAGGGCTGGGTTGGTGGGGTGAGGACATTGGAGGGAGGGGACAAGGCAGACTTAGAAGCTGGGTCTTCCCTCTCCTCAGGGCCTGTGTGGTCTCAAAGAAAGCCCCTATGTGGGCTGATGGTCTTTCTCTGGGGCATGAAGGTGTGTCCATTGACTTCAAAGCTTTCCCTTTAACCTCCACCACAACCAGGGGTCATGGATGCCTTCTTAGTGTTACACCAGCTTCGCTGCAATGGGGTTCTGGAGGGGATCCGGATCTGTCGCCAAGGATTCCCCAACAGGCTGCTCTATGCTGACTTCCGGCAGCGGTGGGTGTCTGCCTGCCCAGCCCTGGCTTCCCACCACCCCCCTTCCTGCTCCTATACAGCCACCTTCCCCCTTGCCCTCCCCCCAGGTGTAGGCAGCAGCCTGAGGGAATGGGAAAGGCACACACTTAGAGCCAAAGGGATCAAGGTTCCAAGGACTGAAATTCCAAACACTGAACATGGAGACTGGGCTGGCACCCCGATGGGAGATGGTGGTAACTGAGACAGGGGTGGGCTAGGGGAGTAGCCATCAGGCTTCGGGTATTTGAGGTGTAGCCAGTAGGCCATGTTAATGGATTGGATAGGGAATAAGAAAAAGACAAGGGTGATCCCAGGTTTGGGGCCTGAGCAACTGGGGAGTAGATGTGCTGAGATACCAAGATGGGGCTTTTCCATACTATGGAGTGGGGAGGGATAGTGGATTGAGTTCCACTTTGACCAAGTTAGGTTTGAAATGTCTTCGGCAGAGGTTCGAGAAGAGAAGTCGAAGTGGGGCAGGCAGGAGCTGGATATGGATTTGGGAGTTGAGTGAGGGGCCCCATAGACTAGACTTTGCGTAACGCCAGTCAGTGCTGTTAGCTCCTTCCCCCTTCCCTTTATATGTTTGATTTTATCAGCTACACATGTCCATAGCCCCCCTCCCCTGAAGTACCTGTAGTCATGCACACTGACGTACGCATGTTGGCACAAATATAGTTGGCGTGCTTCCACGCATGTGCATGCTCGCTCGTTCTCCCTCCTTCCTCCCCGCCCACCCTTGTTTTGTGAGTTTGTTTTTTCATGTAAGAGAGATTCTCCTTATCAGCAGACATAAGTCTGCACCATCCCCCTTTTTCTCTTTTATTTTTTTTTTAAAATTTTTTTTTTCAACGTTTATTTATTTTTGGGACAGAGAGAGACAGAGCATGAACAGGGAAGGGGCAGAGAGAGAGGGAGACACAGAATCGGAAACAGGCTCCAGGCTCTGAGCCATCAGCCCAGAGCCCGACGCGGGGCTCGAACTCACGGACCGCGAGATTGTGACCTGGCTGAAGTCGGATGCTTAACCGACTGCGCCACCCAGGCGCCCCATCCCCCTTTTTTTCTTTTAATTAAGACTTCTTTAAAGAGCAGTTTTAGGTTCACAGCAAAATGGAGGGGAAGGTACAAAGAGATTTCCCATATGCCTTTGCTCCACACCACCCGCGCCCCCCCCCCCCCCCCCCCCCCCCCCCCCCGCCCAGCCTCCTCCATGATCAGCATCCCTCACCAGAGTGGGACATTTGTTACAGTGGCTGGGGACAGGAGAATCACCCAAAGTCCATAGTTTACGTTAGGGTTTGCTCATGGCAGTGTACATCCTGTGAGTTTGGACAGATGTATTAACGACGTGCAGCATCATTCCTTTTGTTCTGGCTATAGTATCCCAGAGTCTAGTGAACTGTGCTTTGTTTATCAGCCCCTGGTGAGGGGTCTTTCACGTTTCTCTGACCTTAATGCTGTGGCCACAGCCACCTGGACCCACAGAAGTGGATGTGCTGGGTACCCTTGCTCTTGTTTAGAATTCTCTCTCTCAAATGTTCTTTCGGCTTTGATACACCATACCATATCACCTTCTTTATATTTTTTGCCTTCTAAAAAATAAGATGAATTACAAAAAATTGTAAGTTAAAAAATTATAAAAGTGTTGCGTGCCTGTTGTAAATACTACAATCTCTCCCTTTTTTAAGTTTATTTATTGAGAGAGAGTGCAAGCAGGGGAGGGGCAGAGAGAGAAAGAGAGAGAGGATCCCAAGCAGGCTCCGCACTATCAGTGGAGGGCCTGACCTGGTGCTCGAACCCAGGAACCATGAGCTCATGACCTGAGCCAAAATCGAGAGTCAGATGCTCAACCAACTGAGCCACCCAGGCACCCAATACTACAATCTCTTGAAGAACTTAATTAATGAATGCATTTAAATGCAACCCAAGGTTTGTAAGCAGACTGTGCTCAATCCCCAGTGTCACCATGCTCCCCCATTGGAGCCTCTGCTGTGGCCTCTGGGAGGCCTTCGAATATTCCCTTGCTCCCCTGCCCAGCCCCCTCCTCAGCAGCCCTCCCCTGCTCTCCCAGGTACCGCATCCTGAACCCCAGTGCTATCCCAGATGACACTTTCGTGGACAGCAGGAAGGCCACAGAAAAGCTCCTGGGCTCATTGGACATTGACCACACCCAGTACCAGTTTGGCCACACCAAGGTCGGGGCACATCGGACTTAGGGCTGACCTGGGGGTGGGCAGTCACACTGGACAGGACACATGCAGGTGGCTGGGGGTTACACCTGGTGCATCCTCCCCCACCCCAGGTGTTCTTCAAGGCTGGGCTTCTAGGCATCCTGGAAGAGCTTCGTGACCAGCGTCTGGCCAAGGTTCTGACGCTACTACAGGCACGGAGCCGGGGCCGCCTCATGCGCCTTGAGTATCAGCGCCTGCTTGGAGGCAGGTGTGTGTGGGGAGGGAGCAGCAGACAGGGGTAGGGGTGTGACCACGGTATCCTGGCTGCCGGGACCACCAGGCTCTCCAACCCTGTGATATTGTCTCATGTGGGGCAGACTATCCCTGCGGCTGGTTAGGTGTCTCTGAAGGAGCAGGTCCTGTCTTGTCCCCCTCAACTGCAAGTTTCCATTTCCTCACCTCAAAAATCAGGATAAGATCACCTTTCTCTTCACTCCAGGCCACTCAGAGTGGTAATAATGACAACCAGTGTTTCCCGAGACTCTTAAGTGCCAGGCCCCAGGCAAGAGGCTTTATTTGCATGATCTTGCTTAAAGTGCCAAACAGTCCTCAGGAGGCGGGCACTGTGATTATACTTCATCAGCAGAGCGGCCCTCTGAGTCTGAGAACCAGTCAGATGGCTAGTGGTGGGGAAGCTGGGGTGTGAGCCCAGGCATGTGACCCCAGAGCTCCGAGTATATCAGGGTACATTCCTGGTTTCTTCAGGACACTGCAAGGGCCACCAGGACATTTAGGGCTTCTGAGCCCTTACCCTGGAGGCAGACCCATTTGATCTTGGGCTTCTCTCTCCACCTCACAATAAAGCAGAGGCATTAGATCCACTTGAGATCACATGCTGAAGTGTTCACCGTGTGCAGAGCCCAGCCCAGGGCAGGTGCCCAGGAACATCGGGGCTGTTACCGTGGAGGGGCAGCACTGAGCCTCCTGGCCACCCGTGTCTTCCCCTCCCCAGGGATGCCCTGTTCACCATCCAGTGGAATATCCGCGCCTTCAATGCCGTCAAGAATTGGTCATGGATGAAGCTCTTTTTCAAGATGAAGCCATTGCTGCGCTCAGCGCAGGCCGAGGAAGAGCTGGCGGCCCTTCGGGCGGAGCTTCGGGGGCTGCGAGGGGCACTGGCTACTGCAGAGGCCAAGCGCCAGGAGCTGGAGGAGACACACGTCAGTGTCACCCAGGAGAAGAATGACCTGGCCCTGCAGCTCCAGGCAGTGAGTAGGGGAGGGGAAGGGAGATGGAGGGTTTCCATTGGTGACCTATGCCCCTGGCACTCCAGAAAACCCCAGGCTGCTTTGAGGAAACACAGCCAGACCCCTGGTCAGGGTGGACGTGGTGCGCCATACGGGTGCTCAGGATCTGGATCTTTCTTCTGACTCCCAAACTTGCCATGAGATGAGAGACTGTGGGCTCACGTCCCCCATCAGAGTCAGTCTGTCCCAGTGTCCTGATGCTCCCGCCCCATGCTACCTTGGCCTCCTGCTAAAGCTGCAGTGGAGCCCCATCTCCTTGGCCCTCCTTCATTCCTGTCCCTGACACAGACCCATGCTCCCTTCTCTGGTTAAGGGCCATGGAAACCCAGGTGGCACATAACAGTAATGGCCAGGGGGCAGGGATCAAGGGTCTGGAAACTTCCCAAGTCCACTGAGTCATTCCTTCCTTCAGCAAACACTATGAGTATCACCTGTGTGCCAGGCCCCACGGTCGCTCTGGGGACACGTTGGTGGGAAGTCAGGCCTGTGGTCACAGAACTCACCTGCTAGTGGGCAAGCAGGGGTGAGGAAATGGTGAGACGGGAGAGAATACCCAAGTCAATCATGGCACAGCTGCCTGTCCCCTTGGAAGGCCATAGCCCAGAGCTCTCTGAGAGCCCTTGTTTGGGCTTCTCACTCTGGGTTGCCCCAGCCTGTCTGACGTCCCCCTCTTGATGGTGTTGCTTCTACCCCTGCCCATCCCTTTCCCTGAGCCCCAAGCCCAGCATACCTGAGCCCCTTTGGGGCCAAGAGCAGGTTATAGGCATTCCTTGGTCCCCAGCTGAGCGTGGGTGTCACACGTTTGCATGGCACTTTTTTTCCGGGGCCTGGCCTCGTGTCCCTTGTCTGGTTTGCCTGGCCATGGCTCTGTCCCATTCCCCATGTCCCTCTCCAGGAGCAGGAAAACTTGGCAGATGCTGAGGAGCGCTGCCACTTGCTGATCAAGTCCAAGGTACAGCTCGAGGCAAAGGTGAAGGAGCTGAGTGAGCGGCTGGAAGATGAGGAGGAGGTGAATGCTGACCTGGCCGCCCGCCGGCGCAAGCTGGAGGATGAGTGCACAGAGCTCAAGAAGGACATCGACGACCTGGAGCTGACACTGGCCAAGGCCGAGAAGGAGAAGCAAGCCACGGAGAACAAGGTATGGTCTGGGCCGGGTGGGGGGAAAGGCTCCGAGCCAGGGAGCTGGCCGTGGGGCCAGGCAGTTGCTGCTCTCCCTGTGGGCTCTGTGACGCCCCTGCTGGGTGGCCCGGGGCAGGTCACTTCCTCTCTGTGGGCTCCCATTTCCTCCTGTCAGGTGGGGTTAATAGCAGCACTTCCCTCATTAGGTTGAGGATTCAGTGTGTGACCACCTTTTGCTTGCACTCAGCACAGGGCTTAGCGCACAGCAGGTGCTCAGCAAATGCCAGTATTTTGTCATCCATCCTGGCTGGTAAGGCCCGTGAGGGCAGGAAGCCCCTTTCCCGGCTCTGCATCCCCTGGGTGCTTCTGGATCCCTTCTGCCCCTGACCCCCTAGCACAACCCCACGTGGTTCACAGGGCCGGGAATACTGACTCATTATATAGGAGGGAAAGAGGGGCTCACTCAAGTGCTCACAGGGGAAACCAGGACTGTCTGGAACACCTGTTATATCGAAAGTAGCTGGCATCTACTACTAATTGAGGCTCAGAGTGAAACGACTTGCCCAAGTCCCCCCTAGTTGGAAGGGGCGGTTGCTGTGACCTGGCATGGTGGCTCCTTGCACCAGAGTGTGGGAGGGGCATCCTCACGGTGACCCTGGCCCTGGCACAGGTGAAGAACCTGACAGAGGAGATGGCGGCACTGGACGAGTCGGTGGCCCGGCTGACCAAGGAAAAGAAGGCATTGCAGGAGGCCCACCAGCAGGCCCTGGGTGACCTACAGGCGGAGGAGGACCGCGTGAGCGCACTGGCCAAGGCCAAGCTCCGGCTGGAGCAGCAAGTGGAAGATGTGAGTCCTGGTCACAGCAGGGGCCTGTGTGGTGGCGCTGGGACAGCGGGGCCGGTGGCTCACGCCTGGGGGCTGATCATGCCTACCCCTCCTGCGCCATAGCTGGAGTGCTCCCTGGAGCAAGAGAAGAAGCTGCGCATGGACACGGAGCGCGCAAAGCGCAAGCTCGAGGGTGACCTGAAGCTGACACAGGAGTCGGTGACGGATGCTGCCCAGGACAAGCAGGAGTTGGAGGAGAAGCTCAAGAAGTAGGCATGGGCTGGGTTGTGGCAGACCGGCAGGTGGCCTCCTGAGCCTATACCCCGGTTCTCCCTCTGGACCCTCCAGTTAGTTCTGCTTCACTGCAGGCATTGAATGTGTAGGGTTGAGATGGGAGTCACTCAGGTGCAGGTGGTCGTGTCCTGCCTTCCTTGCCGCCAATGGTCCCAGCCAGGCTCTGGTGGGGGGTGGTTTGAGAGGGAACACAGGGATGAGGTCGCTGAGGGCTTGGTGCCTCAGGTGGGGAGGAGGGAGACTGGAGGACCAAGGGACTCCAGGCAGGTTGATGGAAGTGAGGACTTGCGCTGGCTCACGGCCCCCTCCACCTCCAGGAAGGACTCTGAGTTGAGTCAGCTGACCCTGCGGGTGGAGGATGAGCAGCTCCTTGGGGCACAGCTACAGAAGAAGATCAAGGAACTGCAGGTGTGTGGGGCACGGGGTGGAGAGTGCAGGAAGGGCCAGGGCCAGAGGCAAGCAGAGGTGACTGCTGCCGTCTGCCTGTCCCCAGGCTCGGGCGGAGGAGCTGGAAGAGGAGCTGGAAGCAGAGCGGGCAGCCCGGGCCCGCGTGGAGAAGCAGCGAGCCGAGGCAGCCCGGGAGCTGGAGGAGCTGAGCGAGCGGCTGGAGGAGGCCGGCGGGGCATCTGCAGGGCAGCGTGAGGGCTGCCGCAAGCGCGAGGCCGAGCTGGGCCGGTTGCGGCGGGAGCTGGAGGAGGCGGCACTGCGGCACGAGGCCACGGTGGCTGCCCTGCGACGCAAGCAGGCTGAGAGCGCGGCCGAACTGGGCGAGCAAGTGGACAGTTTGCAGCGGGTGCGGCAGAAGCTAGAAAAGGAAAAAAGCGAGCTCCGCATGGAGGTGGATGATCTGGGCGCCAATGTTGAGACTCTGGCCCGTGGCAAGGTGTCTGCCTCCTTCCTGAGTCTAGCATTCTGACTGAGCTCTGATCCCATACCCACCTAGACCCTAAACTGATCCTGACTCCAGCACTGACCCTACCCCTGACCCTGTACCTGATCCTGACCCCTGACCTATTTATCAGTCATCCATCCCCAACCCCACACCGGTCCTGACCTCAAACCCTGATTCCTAACTCTGGGCCCTGACCCCGGGTCATTTTTGACCCAGCATCTAATTCTAACCTCTCAGTCCTTGACCTCTGTCCTGACTGGTCCTGTCCCGAATCCCAGCACCCAGCCTTGACCCCTGACCTTTGTACCACCTAATCCGGACAGCTGACTTATGAGCACTGTCTGCAACTGACTTCAGACTCTAGTATCCTAACCTCATCCTGGCCCTCTCACTTCTGACACCCATCTTTAAAAAATATATATATATTTTTTAACGTTTATTTTTGAGACAGAGACAGAGCATGAACGGGGGAGGGCCAGAGAGAGAGGCACAGAATCTGAAACAGGCTCCAGGCTCTGAGCTGTCAGCACAGAGCCCGATGCAGGGCTCAAACTCACAGACTGCAAGATCATGACCTGAGCCGAAGTCGGACGCTTAACCGACTGAGCCACCCAGTTTCTCCCAGACACCCATCTTTTAAAGCCAAGGTCCAGCAGTAGAATCTCTGACCCTGAACTTGGGGCTCTGCTTTCCCTTTGATTCCCGGACCCATGTCTAGCCTTCTAGTTCCCAGTCCAGGGGTCCTGGCCCTGATTGGCAGCTCCAGACACTGCCTTGTGATTCACAAACTTGTTCTGACTCCTGACCCTGGATCCCAGGCCAGTGCCGAGAAGCTGTGCCGGACCTATGAGGATCAGCTGAGTGAGGCCAAGATCAAGGTGGAAGAGCTGCAGCGGCAGCTAGCAGATGCGAGCAATCAGCGTGGGCGGCTGCAGACTGAGAGTGGTGAGGCCGGGGGCTTGGCTGGGCCACCCTGGGGCCTTGGCGCTGCCCCTCACCCGCCTGACCTGCCACTCACCCTCGGCCCCGCAGGGGAGCTGAGCCGCCTGCTAGAGGAGAAGGAGTCTCTGATTAGCCAGCTGAGCCGGGGGAAGGCCTCGGCCACCCAGAGCCTGGAAGAACTGCGGAGGCAGCTGGAAGAGGAGAGCAAGGTGGGCCGGCCACCTGCTGCTACAGAGCGGGCAGGGTGGGCCCTGGGGCCACCAGCCCGGCCCAATACTGAGGTCACTGAGGTCCTTGCAGGCCAAGAGCGCGCTGGCCCATGCTGTGCAGGCTTTGCGGCATGATTGTGACCTCTTGCGGGAGCAGCACGAGGAGGAGGCGGAGGCCCAGGCTGAGCTACAGCGGCTGCTGTCCAAAGCCAATGCTGAGGTGGCCCAGTGGCGGAGCAAGTATGAGGCAGACGCCATCCAGAGGACGGAGGAGCTGGAGGAGGCCAAGTGAGCACCTTAGCAGCCTGGCCATCACCATGTAGGGGTGATGCCTGAGCCTCTGAGCTTTCAGGGGGTGAGGGGGGAATACGGGGACCTTACTGCCAGATTCCTTTGACTATGCGGTCCATACTATCCGCTCCCTTGGCCTAGAAAGAAGCTGGCACTGCGGCTGCAGGAGGCAGAGGAGGGAGTAGAGGCTGCTCATGCCAAGTGCTCATCACTGGAGAAGGCCAAACTACGACTGCAGACAGAGTCAGAGGACGTGACCCTGGAGCTGGAGCGGGCCACCTCGGCGGCTGCAGCACTGGACAAGAAGCAGCGGCACTTGGAGCGGGCGCTGGAGGAACGGCGGCGGCAGGAGGAGGAGACACAGCGTGAGCTGGAGGCTGCCCAGAGGGAGGCCCGTGGCCTGGGCACTGAGCTCTTCCGGCTGCGCCACAGCCACGAGGAGGCGCTCGAGGCTCTGGAGACGCTCAAGCGGGAGAATAAGAACCTGCAGGGTATGATCTGCT
Source organism: Leopardus geoffroyi (assembly GCF_018350155.1). NCBI lineage: Eukaryota > Metazoa > Chordata > Mammalia > Carnivora > Felidae > Leopardus > Leopardus geoffroyi. The sequence continues at coordinate 24,172,831 of NC_059336.1, read as the reverse complement.
GTGGGGTCACTGAGGGTGCCCTGCTCGGGCCACCTGGGATCAGGGGTGAATGAGGTGCCCTGTTCATTCTGCAGAGGAAATCAGTGACCTCACAGACCAGGTCAGCCTCAGCGGGAAGAGCATCCAGGAGCTGGAGAAAGCCAAAAAGGCTCTGGAAGGGGAGAAGAGTGAGCTTCAGGCCGCACTGGAGGAGGCTGAGGTCAGGGACTGGCCACAGGGGCAGGGCGGGCACTGACCTGCTGCTTCCCTGGCCTCCCCTCTCCTGCAATGCACGCTCACAGCCCCCATGCCCATGCTCCAGGGAGCCCTGGAGCTGGAGGAGACCAAGACTCTGAGGATCCAGCTGGAGCTCTCCCAGGTCAAGGCTGAGGTGGACCGGAAAGTGGCCGAGAAGGATGAAGAGTGCACTAACTTGAGGTAGGGCGGCCAGAGCCAACCCTGTCCTCTGCCACCCCAGGATCCACTCCTCCTCTTGAGGCTAACACCCCTCCTGTCCCCACTGAGGGCAGGAGAAAAGCAGGCAGGCAATGTGGGCTGGGCCCCTCTGTGTGCACAGGCACCTCGTTTGCCCCTCCCCTGGGCCTCTCTCAAGGTCAGGACTATTGGCCCCAGTCTAGAGGCCAACTGTGGAGGCTAAAGGACGTGTTCAGGGTTATACAGTGCAGGCAAGAGCCAGGGTTCAGCCATGTCTGTCTGCTGTGGAGCCACACTCTTGTCCGTGAACTTGTTCTGAGGGTGACAGGCAGTCCCAAGGGGCTAGAGATCAGGGAAGGACAAGTCGCTTATTCCCACAATGGGCTCACGTCTACAGCATTCCTTGGCGTAAGAGCAGGTCTAGTGCCTGTGCCCACCCCTTTCTCCTAGGCCACAACTCCCACTCTCCTCCCTCCTCCCCACAGGCGCAACCACCAGCGGGCAGTGGAGTCCCTGCAGGCCTCCCTAGATGCGGAGACTCGGGCCCGCAACGAGGCACTGCGGCTCAAGAAGAAGATGGAAGGTGACCTCAATGACCTGGAGCTGCAGCTGGGCCACGCCACCCGCCAGGCCATGGAGGCGCAGGCAGCCACACGGCTCCTGCAGGCCCAGCTCAAGGAGGAGCAGGCCGGGCGGGACGAGGAACAGCGGCTGGTGGCCGAGCTCCGGGAGCAGGCCCAGGCCCTGGAGCGGCGGGCCGCGCTGCTGGCCGCAGAGCTGGAAGAGCTGCGGGCCGCGCTGGAGCAGGGCGAACGCAGCCGACGCCTGGCGGAACAGGAGCTGCTGGAGGCTACTGAGCGCCTTAACCTCCTGCACTCGCAGGTGGGGCCGGGAGGGCGCGGGGATGCTGGCGGCGTGGGCCTGCCGGCCGGCTCTGAGACCCCGCGTCCCCACAGAACACGGGCCTCCTGAACCAGAAGAAGAAGCTAGAGGTGGACCTGACCCAGCTGAGTAGTGAGGTGGAGGAGGCTGCCCAGGAGAGGCGGGAAGCCGAAGAGAAGGCCAAAAAGGCCATCACCGATGTGAGGCTGGGCTGTGGCCGTGGGGGCGCCTGGAGCGGAGACCGAAGGGACTTTCCCCTCCTGACCAGGCTCCCCCCAACCCCACCCCACCCACTAACAGGCGGCCATGATGGCCGAGGAGCTGAAGAAGGAGCAGGACACGAGTGCACACCTGGAACGGATGAAGAAGACGCTGGAGCAGACGGTGCGGGAGCTGCAGGCCCGGCTTGAGGAGGCTGAGCAAGCTGCCCTCCGCGGCGGGAAGAAGCAGGTGCAGAAGCTGGAGGCCAAGGTGCGTGCAGCCCTCCCAGGCCGGGGCAGGGGACAAGGGGGCAGCCTGAGGATGGGCTCTGGGCAGCAGGCCCATCCCTGGCTACTCGCAGGTGCGGGAGCTGGAGGCTGAGCTCGACGCGGAGCAGAAGAAGCACGCTGAGGCCCTCAAAGGGGTGCGGAAGCACGAGCGCCGGGTCAAGGAGCTCGTGTACCAGGTGTGTGACTAGGTCCGCCACGAGGCGGGTGGGGGTGGGGTGGCCGGAACTGGCCCAGTCTGGGCAAGATCTAAATCGCCTTTGCCTGCCCAGGCTGAGGAGGACAGGAAGAACCTGGCTCGCATGCAGGACCTGGTGGACAAGCTGCAGAGCAAGGTCAAGAGCTACAAACGCCAGTGTGAGGAGGCGGTGAGTGCACTGGGGTCTGGGCAGCTGGGACTTGGAAGTTGGGAACAACTTCGCCAGTTCCAGGCTCCTCAGCCAGAGATGATGACAGTGAGCAGTCCACTCCCTCTCTCGGCCCTGGATTGCCCATGTTGGCTTTGTGTGCAGGCAAGCTGCCCTGAAAGGGCAGTGATCTAGCTCAGTGATCCCCACTGTCTCAGTGGGAAGAGCGATCATTTCCTACCAGCTTCAGCTAGAGACAGGACCCGGCTGTCCCTGAAGGGACCCCATGTGCTTTCCCTTCTGCGTGCCTCTGGAAGGACTGCCTTACCCCCGCTTCTTCCTGCCAGGGGCACTGGTGATGGAGAAGGTAGAGGAGCAGTTGACCGGAAGCCAGGCCCCTTTGGGGAATGGGACAGGACCAGACTGACTACCTATCTCAGTTACAAAGGGTGACCAGGAAGGCCCTTTGTGTCCCCAGGAACAGCAGGCTAGTACTAACCTGGCCAAGTACCGCAAGGCCCAGCATGAGTTGGATGATGCGGAGGAACGGGCAGACATGGCAGAAACCCAGGCTAACAAGCTGCGGGCACGGACCCGAGATGCCCTGGGACCCAAGGTGAGAGACTGCCATGGGGCACCCCTTGCCCTCTGCATGGGGGAGGGAGGATGGGAGGGTGAAGCTCACTCAGCTACTCCTGTCCCCTTAGCACAAGGAGTGACGCCTGAGCTCTGAAGACGATGCCTGCTGTGTGCCGTCTCCTGTTGCACCCTGAATAAATGCCATGTCTGCAGCTCCAGCTACTTGCCTTCTCCTTTTTTGAGGTTCAGGAGGGCAAAGGAATACACAGTCCCTGGACAAAAGTCAGGTCCACAACAGTCATTTAAAATAAAGTTCTTTAATAGTCTCCATTTAATTGGTTTATTTGTTGTTAATAAATTGGCAACACAAGGAGGGGCCAAGGGTGTGCTCCTAGCCAGGCTCCTGTGTGTGTGGGCTCAGGCAGGAGACGCTGCCTTGGGGCAGGGCACAGCCACCCGGTGCCCCAAGGGATGGAAGAAAAGGGTCCCCACTTCTAGGGAAACCCCCTGGGATGAACACAGCGGCCAGTGAGCAAACAAAACAGAACCAGAGTCGCTAAAGGAAAACAAGGGAGGGAGGGATAGATAGGCAAGGGTGGGGGAAGGCAGCGTCCTCTGGTAGCCCCCACCCCTGCCCGCGGGGGCTCAGAAGCCTTTGCCTGGGTCCAAAGGCCAGAGCAAGCTTGGCTCACAGATTGGAGGAGGGTGCCCGTATCTCCCTCCCCACCCCGGGACTGACAGCCAAGAGACAGGGCAAGAGCTCAGACAGAGCTATTTTTTAAAGTTCCTTTACCTCTCTCTGGGTGGGCTGGGGCCCCAGGGTTCTGAAGGGTGGGCGGGCATAGTATCCCTGTCCTTATCACGGGGGTCTTGAGGGAACTGAGGTTCCCCAGTGACCTGGGGCCCTCAGACCCAAGGGCTTCTAGATGCTCCCTCCCCACAAGCTTGTACCTGAAGACCTGGGGCAGACAGAGTTATCGGGGAGGCATGGGAGGGGAGTGACCAGGCAGGGTGTGTGGCACACGTACCCACGCTCACCCACACTGGCCCTGGCCCAGCAGCCTCCCGAGGCCTGGCCCAAGGTCACTCCTCGGTGAAGTCCCTGTCTATGTCCATGTAGGGCTCCTCAATGTAGCTGACGAGGGCAGAGGGTGACTGGCGGTCTGGGTTCAACAGGATGGACACGGTCTCTTTCCAGTATGAGAAGCTGATGCAGGAGCTCTGGGCAAAGAGAGAGGGGCTAGGCTAGGACGCCTGGAGGACCCAGGCCGAACCAGGCACCCCGTGGGGAGGGCTGGCAAGGCGACAGAGAGCTACCACACAGCCCAGGCAGAGACCACACCCCCAAGACAGCCCATGGCCTGCCCACTGGGAGGTTGGGGCGGGGGGGTGGGGCGCGCACTCACATTCTCCAGGCAGGTGCTGTCCTTGTCCTTGTGCAGGTAATGCTGCTGCCAGAAGCGCAGCAGGTTGTGGAAGTTGTTGAGTAGGAAGCCGGGGTACTTCTTGCTGTGTTCCATTCGCTGCAGCAGCCGCAGGTACAGGGGCAGCCGCTCTTTCCGCCGGGCCAGCATCAGGATCACCAGGCTGGTATTGAGGCAGCTGACGTTCTCCTGCGAGGCGCCAGGCGTGCCATGTTAGGTGCATGCAGGTAGCCCCAGTGGCCCCTGGTGGATCTGGGGTGCCACTGGGCAGGGAGGAGGGTGTCTCATGCCACGCACTGAGCTGCCCCTGCACAACCCTGAGAGGATAGGGCATGGCGGGCGGGGGTGGGGGGGTCACCGTCAGTGGTCTAGAGTCCACTCCTCCTCCAGAATCAGTTCAGGCATCACTTCCTGGGAGCTCTGGTTCCCGGAGCTTCCATCCCCAAGGTGGGGCAGGGTGCCCCCATTAGGTGCAGCTACCTCACTTTCTAACTTCTGCTCAGCACTGAGCTGGGAGGGTCTCGGGCTGGTTCACTGTGCAGCCCCAGCCCAGTGCCCTGCCTCGGTAAATGTGTGCTAACTGAAGGAACAAAGAACCACCTCTGAGGGGTTGAGCATTAACCCCATTTTAGAAAAGAGGAGTGTGAAGCTTAGGGAAGGGGCAGCTGTAGTTACTTAGTGAGAGAGTAGGAAGTCACATCAAGTCCAATCCCAAAGCCTGCACAGCAGGAGGAGCTCGGAGAGCACTGGACAGGGAGTCAAGAACTCCATGCCAATCCTGACCCATCTGTGACTTCAGAGACCTCTTCCCTCCTCAGGCCCCATCTGTAAAATGGCACACCGGTCCCTCATTGGAAAAAGTCCTCAGAATAGCTGGCGGGGTTTCCTAGGAACCAACAGACGGATCAAGACACATATCTAGGGCAAAGATGGGACAGATCAACCCCTGGGCTCTGGGATGAGGGAAACTATTTCCAATCTCCCTTCCCCTCCTGCATGTCTGCAGGACCTCTCACCTGGGTCAGTGTCTGCACATGGATGATGTTGATGAGGCGGAAGAGGAAGGACATCTGTGTGGGCACCTGGGATATGTAGGCAAGCAGGCGGCACTCGGACAGGACCTCAGCAACTGGGGACAGAGGGGCAGAGGTATGACAGCAGTCTCGGAAGTTGGTCTGTGGCTCAGGCCCAGGGACCTGCTCCTCAGGCCTATAGCCAGGCCCCACTGGGGTCCTGACTTTGGAGATGGGAGCCCCCACCATGAAAGCAACACAGGAAAGGCCGGATGCAGCAGGAACAAATGTCCAGCTGTGCTGCCACCCAGGCTGAGCCTGCATTCTCATTACACCCCCCCAGGAGTTTACCACCACCTTTCCCTCAGTCCCTTGCGGGGTCCTCCTCTCTGAGGCCTCCCTCCCTCAGGCTTCACCATCTCGATCCCTCTATTCCCAGGCGATTCCAGGCAAGAGAGGAAGGGTGTTCAGTTTTCTGCATTCCATTTGCACAATAGTTTCTTGACTTTTATTAAAATCTACATGTTCATTAAAGGAAGCACGGACGATAGAGAAAAGTCAAAGCGCCAAGAAAATCTCCCAGACAGCCATAACCTGGACCCCAGCCATGTGGGCATTTGGTGCAGCTACTTCTGGCCGTTTTGTCTCCTTGCTAGATGCTGGGTGTCTGGCACCACTGTGGCCACACTGGGCCGATTCACCCTGGCACTGTGGCTTTTCCTTACCTTTCATGTCCACCTGATTTTCGAACCGGTCCAGCGACAGCGTGACGCAGCGCACCAGCATGTTGGAGTCCACCAGAGAGCTGTTGATCTGCTTCAGGAACACCTGGAACTGCAGCAGAGGCCCAGCTCAGGCGGGTGGTGGTAGGCTCCCGCTGAAGGTGGCCACGGTCCAGGGTGGGCACTGGCCGCACAGGGCCCCCATCCACCCAGGCCCAGCTGTGTCTCAAGACTGAGGCCCAGACAAGCCGGGTTGCCAGCCCCCTAACAGGAGCTCGAGCCAGGGCCGACGGCAAGCCCAGGGTTTTCTACACTGATGATGGGCGCTGGACTCCCCTCATGTTCACTTCAACTAGTTTGCACTGGGTTTCTATCAAACACACCCCATGAGGCTCACATACCGGGCCCGATCCTGCCCTTCTGGGGCTCATCGTGTCACCCACCACCTGCATCAGAGCCATTTTCACAGCCCACCTGCTCCCACCCTCACTCCTGCCCACAAGTAGCTGAGACGGTCACCCCTGTATACCCAGGGTCCAGCACAGAACCAGCACAGTGCAGAGGTGAATGGCCATTCGCTGAAGCCGGCCCACTGACTCCCCAGTATTCTCCAATTTCAAACCAGCACCCAAAGACTGGGAAGGACCGGGGCTCCAAGATAACTTCTGAATGATGCAGCAAACCCCATGGAGCCTGGGTTAGTCTTACCTTTGCATCAGTGTTGATATATTTATTAAATCTCTTGAATGCATCAACATTGAACTTCATCAACTCCCCCAGAAGGTCAAAGTAACTCTGGAGCACATCCCTCGACTTGCACTCGCTGTCCACGATGCAGTACAGGATGTGCTGGGGTGGGAGAGGACAGGATGAAGGCAGGAAGGTGGCTGAGCCCTGGGGCCAAGAAGCAGATGTGGCTGCTGCCCCCAGGCTGTGCTCAACCAAGCTGCCCACTGTCTGCCTCCCACCAGGGCCTCGCACGTAGCTCAGACCACATGACATTTGCTTTGAGTTAAGCATCCACGTCAGTTGATGGAATCGTTCCCCTGTCTAGATTCTCATCTGAGGATGCTGGGCACTCCAAGGGCAGGGCCAGGCATGACACACCTCACCAGGAGGCTGGGGGTGGGTTGAGGTGTGCAGTCATGACCTCTTGCTTGCTCAGGGCTCTCCAGCCGGCAGGCGAGGGGAGCCGTCTCCAGAAGTAACAATGGCCACTGCCTGAGCACTGAGGCCATTCAAGTAATGGAAGCACAGGACTTAAGGGCACAGGACACATTTTGACCCCATGGTTTGTCTTTATATTTGTGAATAAGAAAGTTTATACCAAAATCGATGAATTTTCATCAGGAACAAAAGCCAGTTTAACTCTTACAATAGAGTTTTCTACAATAGTTAAACTGTTTCCATTTTTCATTGGCATTTTCCTGAAGTTATGCTGATTTAGATCAATTCCTTATAGATTTTACAACAATTCATGGGTCAGTTTCTTGTTTGTATCTTTTTTTTTTTTTTTTTTTTTAAACCAATGATATCTCTGGCCACTTTGTTCCCTGCCTTTTGTAAATTTTGCTTTTTCTGCGGACCACTTTACAATAAAGGGGATTTGACTTTTGGTCAACAGCAAAATATCCTCAGGGTCAAAAGGCCTTGCTGGGTAACTACAGACTCTTACACTCTTCCATGGCCACCCCCCAGATCCCTCAATCATCTGTTAAGCACCTAAGGAACCCACACTTGGAAACTCAGGGGAAGTCCCAGGACAACTGCACTGGCATTTCAAAATAGAGATTTGGTCTGCTCCTGATCAGCTGTCTAAGTCTCAGGAAGGAGAGCAATGCATGGGGCTAGGGGGAGAACGGGACACCCAACACCCTGGCTCCTCCAGGCTATTACCTCCAGAAGGCCTCGCTTCAGCAGGAACATCTGGTCTGCATAGGAGGTGGTCCCTCGGAGGAAACTCTCCACAGCCCGGGCTTGCCAAAACCTGCGACCCAAATGTTGACCCCTGGCCCAGGTGGCTAAGGCTGCCCTCTTCTGGCCCATATTCCATTCACCAAGGGGCTGGGAGATGTTTGCTGTCTTGCTTTATTCGACATTCACTGAACATCTACTAGGCGTCAGGCCTCATACTAGGCACTGGGGACATAGCAATAGTCCTTATCCTCATGGAGCTGACAGCTCAGTGGGGAACTGTCGTCTATTTGGTTCTGTCTGGAAGAAGCTGTGTCTCAGAGAAGACGGATCCAGGATTAGAGGGCTGGCTACAGTAAGTCACATACGAAAATACACTCTAGCTTTGCCCCTTCAGAAGAATAGAAGGACAATGGAAAGTGGTGCTGAGAGTGCATGAGGGAACCTGACAGATCTGTACAGATGGGCCACTGAGCTCACTTCTGATGGGCTGTCGTAGAGAAGAAGTGGCCCTGAGGGTGGGGGGTAGAGCTGGGATCAATGAGGGGAAGACTGGACAAGGCAGGCTGAGTTGACAGGGGGCACATGTGGACATGAACCTATTGGTAGATCACACCCCGGCCCTGACCAATGCCTCCCTTACCCGCTACTTCTGTCCACAGCCTTCACAACTCATCTTAGGTGAGCCGGAGGAGCTCTGGGGAGCCCTTCCTGTCCACACCCACCCTCCCCTCAGCCCCCAGCTGGGTAAGGAGCTTTCCTTTGTTCCCAAGCCCCTGGGGCAGGTCCTGGCTTTATTTCTTTCCACACTGCACTCCAACAGGTTTCTTTACACGCCTGTTTCCCATAACCCAGGGAACTCCACGGGCAGGGGCTGCAGCTATTTCCTACCATCTGTCCAGCGCCAGCACAGAGTAGGTGCTTGGTGAATGCTTGGTTAGTCCCTAAAATATACTGCTGGGATGCAGCAGAAGCTCATGCACACCTGTGGAGTCAGACCCCCCTCCCCCCCCAACTAGTCGGATATCCACAGCAGAAGCTGGTAGCCACATGAGGTGTTTCTAACCACTCGAGAGAAACACTTGGCTCCTGGACCCTTCAGGAGTGGCAGGTGCCTGTCCCCAGACCTACCTGAATGATGATTCGGCTGGCTCCTTCTTCATGACCTGCAGCAGACGAGTTAATAAGCCCCTCTTCCCATCACACACCAAACTCCTGAAACAAAACAGGTACATCAGTGGCAGACCTGAGGCTGACAGGGCCAAGTTCCACTTGGGGCCCTGGGGTTGGGTCTCTCTGCCGGTTTAGGTGGGTGAAAAAACCTGGGACATTTCCAAACCTGCAGAATGCCCCCCAGCTCCACCTGTGTCCAGAGGACTCCAAGGACTCCTGCAGTCTTAGAACTGAACTCACACCACATCCCAGGCCAGCTTTCCCTTCCCAGACTCACTGGCAAGTGATCAGAGGCCAGAAAAACCCAGAGTCAGTGCTCAGAACCGCTGGAGGGCTGTTTACACCAAAGCCAGTTTGAAATGCCAGGACAGAGTCTACCAGATGGGGCAAAGTCTGTGCCAATAGGGTGAGAGAGGGAGTACCCTGGCCCCCACGTTCAGCTCCGCTGGCTTTGGACAAGTCCCTGTGCCTCTGGGCCTCAGCTTGCTGGTCTAGAAAGCAAGATGTTCGATGAGGAAATGACTTGGGCTGCATCATGGGGAACAGATGGCCAAGCAGGCAGGGATTCTGAGCCCTTAAACTGCCTCTTCAAATAGAACAGCTCTACTTTTATCCCCTCCAGACATTACGGACTATGCACGATTTTATTTGAACAGATTTCTCTTGCTTTAAAAAAAAAAAAAAAATAGAGCCTGGGAATTATGACTTCTGTTGCTGGTTATAGTCCTCCCTGCCCTGACCCTCAGGAACCTGTGAGCTCCCTGCTGGTCAGAAGGTGGCACGAGCATAATCCAGCTAATGGGACTTATCACAGGGCAAGAAGCATGTCAGCAAAGGTGAGTGACAAAGGAGTGGGCAGAACACATGTGACTTTTGGCAGATGACCTCTCCAAACCCCTGCTCCCCACTCTGTATAGTGGAGATGATGATGGCACCTCCCTCCCATGGCTGCCGTGCGGCCCCAGTGAGGTAATGCAGGTGACATGACGACAGTGCGTGACACCCAGGAGCCCTCAGGACATCGGAGCTACATGTGAAAGAGAAAGGATAAGTACCAGACCCGTGGGCACTCATCTGTGAACCCGGGGGCACGCAGGCAGCCAGGGCGGGCTGTGGGCCAGAGCTGCATGCCACCCACCTGTCCGTGTTGAGGACAGCTTCCACCTCAGGGATGTTGGCCTTGAGAGAGATGGCACTGAGTTCGTTCAGCTCCTGGTTATTGAGCAGCAGGTACTTGTTCCTGCAACAAATGGATTGGAAGGGGTAAAGGACAGGCACCAGGCTAGTTCCCTTCTTGCCCAGTTCCTGTGGTGAGAGCCAGAGAATCTCCCAGGTGCCCTCCCCTGCCATCACTTGCTCCTGAGGCGGCAGAAGGGCACAGGCGAAGGGAGTCTCCCTGACTCCCTCCCCTGCCCCTTTGCCTGCCACAGTCACTAACAAGGCCCATTCCCTCAGCATTTCCAGGCCTTTTGTTTGCCACTGAACATTTTTTTTTTTTAATGTCTCTTTGAGAAAGAGAGAGAGTGAGAACAAGCATGCCCGCACACAAGTGGGGGATGGGTAGAGAGAGAGGGAGAAAGAGGATCCCAGGCAGGCTCTGTACTATCAGCGGAGAGCCCGATATGGGGCTCGAACTCACAAACCTCAAGATCATGACCTGAGCTGAAGTCGGACTGAGCTACCCAGGCGCCCCACCACTGAACATTTCCTTTTGCTTTCTCAAAGGCACATCCAACTTGGTGATGTCCAAATCAAACTCAGCATTTTGCTTCTCAAACCTGGCTCTATTCTAGCATTCCCACAGGGGCCTGAGGCAGCTGAGACACTCCCTCCTGCGCCCTTCATCTTTAGGCCTGACATCACCCAAGCCACGTGGACAGAAGCAGCTTCCTAAATGGTCTCCCCCAGGAACTGATTCAACACACAGCACCCAGAGAGATCTTTAGAAAATGGGACTCTGACCAGGTTACTCTACTGTCAAAAACACCCCCACAATTTCACAAGCTTTAGACTATATAAAATCTAAGCCCAAGAATTTGACTGACAAGGTCCTGTGGCTGAGCCACCAACCACTTTCACAGCCTATGGGCCAAGCCCCTCTTCTTTACATTGTTCGCCACACTGGCCTTCTTGAACACACGGTGCTCCACCCTGCAGGAGATTCTGTACACACCATTACTTCTGGAACAGACCCTCACTCTTCCTTTTCACCCAATTTACCACTACCGACCCTTCAGGTTTCAGCTGACAAGTTGCTTCTGCAGGGAAGAGCTCCTGACTACCCTCTGGCCAGTTCAGGGCCCCTATCAAATGTTCTCTTACAGAAGCATGCTCCCTCCCTCTGAATACCATCTCCATCCGTCACTGTGCACTGGGTGGTGTGACTCTGATTAATGTCCCTCCTCCCTTCCAGGACCGTACCCTTCACGAGACCAGGGGTCACGGCTAATTTCACTCATCACTGTCTGCCCAGAGCCTAAGAGTGCCTAACACATACAAGTGCTCAGATTTAATAAGAGTCTGATGAAAGTTAGGGACCCACTTCCTCAGAAAAAAAGTACACATTCAGAACATACTGGTGCCATTTTTTAGAGTGTTCACATACTTTCTGGAGCTTAAGTCCTTCAGACAAAGAGCCTCTGAAAGAGGATGGTCAACATGATCCAGACAAAAGTAGCTAAGTGGAGGCCCTTGGCCACATTTGTCCTCAGGCACTTTCTGGTAGCTTACATAATGTTTCAAAAGAATTTAAGTCAATGTTTAAAACCAGGACCTTCCACATAAATCTTAATTTCTAGCTTCCCTTGGGGGAAAAAAACTCAGAAGCTATGTAACAGCGGGCCCAGTTTCCTGTATACCAGCGGTAGGCAAGAGCTAAGCAGTAACTGCCTGTGTGTTCCAGCTCACGAAAGTCCTTCCATCCCACCCCTTACCCTCGCCATAATGTCTCCCCAGTGCCAAGGTCAAGGGGTCAGCTGCTATTCATCCCTCCCCCGGCACTGTTTTCCTTAGAGCAGAGAATCACTTCTTGTGAATTCTCCACTGAAGGTAGAAAAAATGAGAGGGCAGAATGCGGCTTCAAAAAAATAGGAGAGGGTACATCTCCTTGTGCAGGTGAAGAATATTCTACCTGTTCAATAAGCAAATACTCAGCCCACTTTGCCCACCTGAGGTCCCTGTGAAGGGCCAAGCTGTCCATTCCTGGTTTGGAGGGACCGACAGTTGAGGGATGTATTGACTCCAAGGGTAACAAGGAGCCAGCAACTCTGTACTCCCTTCCTGAGGTGGCAGTGAGGGCTCAGGGGAAGATTGGCACAGGG